>NC_139643.1:50695271-50767771 GCF_964638095.1 Poromitra crassiceps | reverse complement strand
CTGTTTGATCTGGTCTGTTTGATCTGGTCTGTTTGGTCTGGTCTGTTTGGTCTGGTCTGTTTGGTCTGGTCTGTTTGATCTGGTCTGTTTGATCTGGTCTGTTTGATCTGGTCTGTTGGTCTGGTCTGTTGGTCTGGTCTGTTGTGTTGGTCTGTTTGATCTGGTCTGTTTGGTCTGGTCTGTTGTGTTGGTCTGTTTGGTCTGGTCTGTTGGTCTGGTCTGTTTGGTCTGGTCTGTTTGATCTGGTCTGTTTGGTCTGGTCTGTTTGATCTGGTCTGTTGGTCTGATCTGTTTGATCTGGTCTGTTTGGTCTGGTCTGTTTGGTCTGGTCTGTTTGGTCTGGTCTTTTGATGACGCTGTTTGGTCTCGCTCACTGTAGGGGGAACCTGGCATTAACGGACGTCCGGGAATCGAGGGCCTTGAGGTAATAATGAAATTTCCATATTTTAATTCAACTGATTGCACCTGTTAGCAAGATTGATGATGGCTTCTGGACAGTAACTGTGTGATATAAATATGGTAATTCTGATTTAGAATCATGTTCCTTTCCTTAGGGCCGACCTGGTAACAGAGGGGAGAAGGTAGATATCATTGGAATCTGATTTGATATTTGATGTATCATTATTGTAAAGCATTCTGATGACATGCACTTTCTTTAATGGATGTATTTTTGAACTATTGTGATCTATTTCATGCATTGTTAATAGATTACTGAAAGCGTATGAATCCAAGGAGCCGACACTTGTCTAAATGCAGCAATGACTGCAGACACTACAGCCTGATTAGCTGTGGAAGACAATACTCAAAGCTTCAGTCTCTCTCTGTACTGCAGCTTCAGTCTCTCTCTCTACTGAAGCTTCAGTCTCTCTCTGTACTGAAGCTTCAGTCTCTCTCTGTACTGAAGCTTCAGTCTCTCTCTGTACTGAAGCTTCAGTCTCTCTCTGTACTGACGCTTCAGTCTCTCTCTCTGTACTGAAGCTTCAGTCTCTCTCTGTACTGAAGCTTCAGTCTCTCTCTGTACTGAAGCTTCAGTCTCTCTCTGTACTGCAGCTTCAGTCTCTCTCTGTACTGCAGCTTCAGTCTCTCTCTGTACTGAAGCTTCAGTCTCTCTCTACTGAAGCTTCAGTCTCTCTCTGTACTGAAGCTTCAGTCTCTCTCTGTACTGCAGCTTCAGTCTCTCTCTGTACTGAAGCTTCAGTCTCTCTCTGTACTGCAGCTTCAGTCTCTCTCTGTACTGAAGCTTCAGTGTCTCTCTCTCTACTGAAGCTTCAGTCTCTCTCTGTACTGAAGCTTCAGTCTCTCTCTCTGTACTGAAGAAGCTTCAGTCTCTCTCTGTACTGAAGCTTCAGTCTCTCTCTGTACTGCAGCTTCAGTCTCTCTCTGTACTGAAGCTTCAGTCTCTCTCTGTACTGAAGCTTCAGTCTCTCTCTGTACTGAAGCTTCAGTCTCTCTCTGTACTGCAGCTTCAGTCTCTCTCTCTACTGAAGCTTCAGTCTCTCTCTGTACTGAAGCTTCAGTCTCTCTCTGTACTGAAGCTTCAGTCTCTCTCTGTACTGCAGCTTCAGTCTCTCTCTGTACTGAAGCTTCAGTCTCTCTCTCTGTACTGAAGCTTCAGTCTCTCTCTGTACTGCAGCTTCAGTCTCTCTCTGTACTGAAGCTTCAGTCTCTCTCTGTACTGCAGCTTCAGTCTCTCTCTCTACTGAAGCTTCAGTCTCTCTCTGTACTGAAGCTTCAGTCTCTCTCTGTACTGAAGCTTCAGTCTCTCTCTCTACTGAAGCTTCAGTCTCTCTCTGTACTGAAGCTTCAGTCTCTCTCTCTGTACTGAAGCTTCAGTCTCTCTCTGTACTGAAGCTTCAGTCTCTCTCTGTACTGAAGCTTCAGTCTCTCTCTCTGTACTGAAGCTTCAGTCTCTCTCTGTACTGCAGCTTCAGTCTCTCTCTGTACTGAAGCTTCAGTCTCTCTCTGTACTGAAGCTTCAGTATCTCTCTCTGTACTGAAGCTTCAGTCTCTCTCTGTACTGCAGCTTCAGTCTCTCTCTGTACTGAAGCTTCAGTCTCTCTCTGTACTGAAGCTTCAGTCTCTCTCTGTACTGCAGCTTCAGTCTCTCTCTGTACTGAAGCTTCAGTCTCTCTCTGTACTGCAGCTTCAGTCTCTCTCTGTACTGAAGCTTCAGTCTCTCTCTCTACTGAAGCTTCAGTCTCTCTCTGTACTGAAGCTTCAGTATCTCTCTGTACTGCAGCTTCAGTCTCTCTCTGTACTGAAGCTTCAGTCTCTCTCTGTACTGAAGCTTCAGTCTCTCTCTGTACTGAAGCTTCAGTCTCTCTCTGTACTGAAGCTTCAGTCTCTCTCTGTACTGAAGCTTCAGTCTCTCTCTGTACTGCAGCTTCAGTCTCTCTCTGTACTGAAGCTTCAGTCTCTCTCTCTGTACTGAAGCTTCAGTCTCTCTCTCTGTACTGAAGCTTCAGTCTCTCTCTCTACTGAAGCTTCAGTCTCTCTCTGTACTGAAGCTTCAGTCTCTCTCTCTGTACTGAAGCTTCAGTCTCTCTCTCTACTGAAGCTTCAGTCTCTCTCTGTACTGAAGCTTCAGTCTCTCTCTCTGTACTGAAGCTTCAGTCTCTCTCTCTACTGAAGCTTCAGTCTCTCTCTGTACTGAAGCTTCAGTCTCTCTCTCTGTACTGAAGCTTCAGTCTCTCTCTCTGTACTGAAGCTTCAGTCTCTCTCTGTACTGAAGCTTCAGTCTCTCTCTGTACTGCTTGTGTTTCTAGGGGGAGCGTGGCGAGTGTGGCGCCCCTGGTATGAAGGGAGAACAAGTAGGTTTATGACCGTCCTTTGATGTTTTAACCTCTGTATAGATTGGCTTCTGTGTGAATATATGAAGATGGTAATATTACATTATTTTAATATGTAATTTGTTTACATTAATTTTACATAAATATAAATAAATATAAATAAATAAATAAATAAATAAATAAATAAATAAATATATATATATATATATATATATATACACATATATAAATATTATATGAATGTCTTTCCACAGGGTGCAGATGGGTCTCCGGGCCCCAGAGGACCCAGAGGAGAGCAGGTGGGCTTTTGAAAACATACTTCCCCTCATTATAGGCCTTGAGTTAATACAGCCTGCTATGAGTGGGCAGGTAATGTCTTGACATTCAGACGAGGACCAGGAGGCAGACCCTTAATCCAGCCCATTGTGCCTGTATGGACGCCCGACCAAGCCGGAGGTAAAACGGGGGCTCGAACCTGCGCCCCTCCTGTTGGTAGGCAGGGAATCTACCACGGCACTATCCGGAAGCCCCGAATCATCATTTACTTGAGACAATTGTCATAATTGTTGGCTTGGAGGACAACAAGACACAATGGAATTAAATTAAATGTACAAACTTCATTGGTATTTGAGGAGACTGCTCAGTTCAGTCAAAACTCAAAGAGCAACATTTGGTAATAGTCATCGTTACGACAGTTGTCCCAAAATAATGAACAGCATGACGTGCCTGCAGGGGGAGCACAGCGTCGAGGCTCATGTGTGACGCACAATCAAACCTAAGCACCAACATTTAAGACTGATATATCATGAGGTGTGCGGCCTTGCTCAGCAGGCTGTCATTAGAAAACGTAAGTATAAATATTGAAGTATAAAGTATAAAAAAATGTAGGATAACTCCATCTATACGCTCGTTCATACCTGAATGGGTGTGTGGTCAAATTGAAAGATTCCTGTGTCCATCCACATCCGTGCGGAAACAATCAGGCCTCTGGTGAAACCCATCCGTCCTCTGCTCTGCACTTATGGAATGTGATTTGTGGATTAGATCTGAACCCCCTCCTGAATTCAAGCTCGCAGCCTTTTGTTCTAGTCATTGAGCAGACTTTGTCCCACAGGATTATGTTTTGGGCACATGTTATCCATCCCCTCTCTCCTCCTTCAACGCTTGCTGCCCCCTTCAGTGTTGTGTTGGCAGAACAACAGAAGCCCTCGGCTGAGCCCGCTCCTTCAGTGTTGTGTTGGCAGAACAACAGAAGCCCTGGGCTGAGCCCGCTTAGGTGTCCCATCCTTCTGCTCTGTCTCCGGTTCCCATGAAAAGTCCCTTTGCCAAGTGGAGAATTCCTATTCCGTCACATACAGTATTATACACATACACACATACACATACAGTATTATACACATACACACATACACATACAGTATTATACACATACACATACAGTATTATACACATACACACACAGTAGTATACACATACACACACAGTATTATACACATACACACACATACACATACATTATTATACACATACACACACACACACACACACACACACACACACATACCGTATTCATATTATAAAGCTGTAATCTCAGGATATTCACTGATCCTACAAATGTATAAAAACTTCTTAAGATAAATAATACCCTAAGTATTAAAATGTCTTAAATCCGGTTATTAGAGGTCTTAATCTTTCACACTGTAATGAGGTTTCTGTTACAATGCATTTCTCTTCGAATAATACTGAATCTATTATAAAATGGTCAAGTGGGTAATGTTCTCTGTTTAAATTTTTGTCCCGCTGATGATGTCACAGGAGGCATTGTGACATCACTGATGATGTCATCGGTGATGTCATAAGACTGATGATGTCATCAGTGATGTTATAAGAGCAAAATCATCTTATGCATTTCTCGCACTGATGATGTCATAGGCACTGATGTAAACTTAAGGGGCACACTCACACACCCATGTAAACTGAAGGGCAATAACATTTTGTGAGCAACACACACACACCTGTGCACATGCCAATAGGGCAGGCGAGGCCACGCAGCGAGCTGCAGGGCCAGCTCAGCGGGCGAGGCTAGGAATCGAGCGCGCGTAGCACGCCAGATGCCTAGTATGGTTAAATAGTACAATATCATATGCATCTTATCTGCTTTTTCTAAACACAGTTGGACTTCATGTTCTCAGTGCCCTTTTCCCGATTCTGCTCATTTATGATTTCAAACTTTTATTAGCTATGCTCAGTCAGAAACTGGTTTTGTTTCTTTATCTTGGTTTTTAAATTGGTCATAAATTAAATTTCACGTAACATTAAACATGCCTTAAAAAGTCTTACATTTTTGATACAGATACCCTGAATATCAGCTACGTTTTTACTGTAGGACTACAGTATGCATATTTTTTAATTTAATTAGCCTGGTTTTGATAGATGTGTCTGTATCGTGTGTCTGTTTCAGGGACTAACGGGAGGACCTGGAGACCAGGGTCCAGAAGGGCCGGCTGGATCCAAAGTAAGACACATTTCAGTCAAATTTAAAACGCCTCAGGTTCAAACAATGTGTCTGAAGGTTGAAGCTGTGGAGCGCACTCATGAATTCACCTTCTCCTCTAAAAGGGAGACCGTGGACCCAGTGGTGCGTCAGGACCTCCAGGAGATACCGGGATCGGCTTCCCTGGACCTAAGGTGAATTCAGGTTTGATTGAATGAGAGGAAATATCCATTTATGGGGAAAGTGTTCAGTCTGTAATCATATAATCCCGCCATACCATATCTCTTAGGGTGACAAGGGCAACCAAGGAAGAGCAGGTCCCACTGGTCCGACGGGTATGGGTGAACCAGGGATGCAGGTGAGTGAGACTGCTGCCAATACTTCAGCGGAACAGCACACAAAGTCAATAATAATAGTTTACATCGACATTAAGTCAACCCTCCAGTTTATTAACCTGTTCCTTTGAGGGGAAAAATAACTTGCATTTCATCAGCTTTATGTCAAACTTCACATGAAATAGCCACGTCCACAGCAGCAGCACTGCATGGACCAAGTCAACCTGAGAACATCATTATGTTGAGAAGATAAGACGCCAAAATCATCCATGTGTCCCTGCTAGATCGTTGGCTCCATGCTCATGGAATTCTGGACAAAATCATATATTTAAAAAATCATCAAATAAAATGAAATAAAATCTCAATGGGGAAAATCTCGTCAAGTGGCCCTAATCTGGGCGAAATTTGGTTTCCTTGATATGAGAAAAGTTTGAGAATCACTGCTCTACATGCATTACACAGCCTGCCCACTAGGAGGAGCCCTATCTCCAGCAATTACCTTACCTTTTTTTGGGCTACAGTATATAATGTCTGTTCATTCAATATTGAATATTTGGTGTCTTTGTGTTGGTTTTGTAGGGTCCGGCAGGGCCACCAGGGGTTCAAGGGTCACAGGGCTTCCTGGGCGAGGGCCTCCCAGGGCCCAAGGTCAGTTCTGGCTCCGCTGTTCCACTAGAATCAACATGGACTCATGTATTTATCTGTCCTCTACTTGATCAGCTAGTCTAATTTACATATTTTATTGAAGATAAATTATTAATAAAGATGACAAAGAAAGGACTCAATAAAATGTCGTCAAACTGTAATGTCCTTCCAGACTCCCTGTGTTGTAAATGAAATCCACACTGTTGTCTTGACGTCTCCGTGTGTTTCTTACAGGGGGACAGGGGTTATGAGGGTCTTAAGGGCGGCCGTGGACCCCCAGGGATCGGGTACAAAGGCGATAAGGTATGATTAACCTCTAGCTGCTTGGTGTTACAGACAGACAGGTCTTGCTGTGCAGTGTTGTAAAAGATGACCTGTCTCACCTCTCACCCCTGACCCCTGACCCCCAGGGAATCTCAGGAGCCCCCGGCCTGCCAGGACTGATGGGCTTTCCAGGAGCAGGCATCCAGGGAGAGAAGGCAAGGCCCATCACCACAATGCACCATGCACCACAATGCACCATATTGGATTTTTGCCAATGTTCTCCAACTCTTCTGGCCGATTGCCAATGCTGACACACACACACACACACACACACACACACACACACACACACACACACACACACACACACCCATATATACACACACACACACACACACACACACACACACACACACACACACACACACACACACACACACACACACACACATATATATATATATATATATATATATATATATATATATATATATATATATATATATATATATATATATATATAAAATAATAATAATAATAAAATAATAATAATACTATTAATGCAGGCATCGTAATTAAAGCGTGATTTTATCGGCCTTGGCCTGTCATATTGGCAGAGATGTTTTGAGCCAATGTTGATATTTCATCTTAAAGCCATACCGATGATGTGCTGATATCATAGGTGCATCCCGTCCTCCGCCATGCCTTTTATTCCTGTGATTACAATTTGAATTCTGGTTCTTCTGTCTGGATCTAGGGAGACCAAGGAGCATTTGGGCCCTCTGGTCCCAGAGGACCTGCTGGACTGGGCATCATTGGACCAAAGGTTGGTGGAGTATCAGTAGAAGGTTGACACGATCGCTTCTATTTGATTTGTACGTATGAAGGATAAGTTAAAGGGGCATGAAGGGGATTCGGAGTGTCTTGAAACAATCCAGGCCATTAAGTCCAACCTTCAAAATAAACCTCAAGGAATGGCTCAAAATAAATCAACCCTGCAACCATAACCAACCATAACTATTTAGCCCTCATATGTCTCTAACATGCACTTTATTCTTTTGTAATTTTGCACACACTTTAGTTTTTAACGCACCATTATTATGTCTATTTGGCGACATTGTTGTTGTTTCTCCTGTTTTCTGTTTTGATGTCTTTTATCTTGTATGTTTTTATGTCCTGAGGACTACGGATGCAAATTAGCTTTTAGCTAAATCCGACATATTTACTATTATCATATAGATGACTCTGTATAGGTAACTGTTCATTAATGTGTACTGTCCTGACCAAATAAACTAATAAAGTAAAGTAAAGTAGAGTATGTGGTGTTGACTGAAAATAACAAAGTAATATCCAAGTTAAATAGATATATTGCGATAACTCGTTATAGCATTTAGAATGACTGGTAATTAGTACACAAGTAAAGCAAGCTGTTTTAACCATGACTAGCCCTGTTCTGGGGTTTCTGTTCATTTATGTTGTTTGTGTAGATGACGTTTGACGTTTGACGTTTGACGTATGACGTTTGTAGCTATGTGAATATTGTACATAGTCAGTGCTGGTAATGATGTATTATTGTATGTAATCTATGTTATAAGCAAATGAAAACCTAATGGAAAAACTTATATTGCTTCTGCACAGTAATGAACTCTGTGAAGATACATCATGTGAGACGGTGTGTTTCTTCCATGTTTCTTCCTTTTAAACTAGTTGGTATCGTCACTTATCTAATACAATTACTGGTCAAACAACTTTAATTATTTGGATATTATCATTCATTCTTATTGGACTTGGATATTTCTTAGTTATTTCTGGTCATAATTAATGCCCTGTCATTTCAAGGGTTACCAGATTGTACTTATTCCCCCTGTAAGTGATTGATTGGCCATTTGACATGTTGAGTTGTGTTGTTCCACAGGGTGACCAGGGTTTCCCAGGGGAGTCTGGACCTCAGGGAGAGAGGGGCACGGGTGAGCCAGGCTCCAAGGTGAGGAAGCACACATCCAGTCAGCTTCAGCAAATCTGATTTAGGCTACTTTATCTACTTTATCTAAATCTATCTTTCCTTTAGGAAATCTACACCAAAGCGTGTCAACCAAAATCCACTTGAATAAAGTCTTTTTTAAAGACTGAACAGCGACAGCAAATTGGATACAAAAGAGATTTGGGTTTGGGTTTAAATATCTGTTGTTTTCCAGGGGCAGCCAGGGCCCGATGGAGCAGCCGGTATACCCGGCATTCCTGGAGAGGACGGTGCTGTTGGACCTAAGGTGAGTCCGAGTCAGTGGCTGGAGGTCAAAGGTCAGGTCAAGCTCACAATATATTGATTCATGGTTTACATCACTTGATTAACCTGCAGAGCACTTGTGTCAATCAGTTGAACTAGTGGCTAGATATCAAGCCAAGAAGCAAGTGTCCACCAAGACAGCCGACAAGAAACACTAAATACATCAAATATACATAATTTACAATATATGCAACAAAATAAAATAAAAACTATAAAGACAATGCTATGTAAACTTTGGGCAGCAGCCATCGTATAACATAGAACGTAGTCTATTTATAATAATTTATTCATAGCACAACACTCGTGTGGAAATCCTCATTCAAACCCAGTGGTTGCAGACAGTGTTCTGAAGGAGTGGATCCAAAAAAGCTTTCTCTGGCATAACCTCCTGTCAACATCATCCCTCTGTGAAGAGCAAGCTGCCCTCTGCAAAACACAGCTTGGTTTTTTCAAGTTCCATTTGTCTGGTGTTGAAGCTGAGTTTGCTCGTGGTTCCTCTGCTGTTCAATCCAGGGAGAGATGGGGTTGGCAGGTGTCCGAGGCCCAGAGGGAGCGTCGGGGAAAGGATTTCTCGGAGAAAAGGTGAGCCGGTCATTGGTCACCCGTCACACAATCCACCTGTCATCTTATAGAGGACATCCTGATTGGGTGACACTTCACGTGCGACCTGAACAAATATTGCATTGTTTAAAAGGCGCCAGCTGCATGCATGTGTAGGGTGTGGTTTGCACAGTAAGTGTGACGACAGAGAAAACTACTAACCGTTTACGTATCTGTGTGTCACAATGATCTGTGTGTCACAATGCCTCCATTGACTTAAGGTCCTTAAACCCAAAGTAAATATGCATCATCGTCCATCATCGTCCATCATCGACGGCACGCTGGCTCAGCGGTTAGCACTGTTGCCTCACAGCAAGAAGGTCCCAGGTTCAAACCCCGGTCCGTCCCCGGGTCCTTTCTGTGTGGAGTTTGCATGTGTTCGTGTGGGTTTCCTCCCACCATCAAAGACATGTATGTTAGGGTTAATACTCCTGTCAGTGCCCCTGACCAAGGCAGTGGCAAAAAGAACTGGAGTTGGTCCCCGGGCGCTGCACTGTGGCTGCCCACTGCTCCTATAGTTCTAGGAAGGTTACTAGTAGAGGATGGGTCAAATGCAGAGGATGAATTTCCCCATAGGGATAAATAAAGGATAACTCTTAAGACATTTCCTTGTTTTTTCTTTTAGAGGCGGTGTCAGAGAAACTCCAGAGTTTCATGTTTTTCAACTGTTACAGAAACCAACGCAAACAAAACTGATATTTTCACCTGCGTTGCTCGTGATCAAGCCAGTTTGAGGCCAATGGTGCGGAACATCATAATAACAGGACAGCAGTGTTAATGTGTGTGTGTGTGTGTGTGTGTGTGTGTGTGTGTGTGTGTGTGTGTGTGTGTGTGTGTGTGTGTGTGTGTGTGTTGCTCGTGTGTGTGTGTGTGTGTGTGTGTGTGTGTGTGTGTGTGTGTGTGTGTGTGTGTGTGTGTGTGTGTGTGTGTGTGTGTGTGTGTGTGTGTGTGTGTGTGTCTTTCTGCAGGGGGACAGAGGAGACCGTGGGTCAAGAGGACTCTCTGGGTCTCCAGGCCCAGCTGGCCCGGCAGGAGCTAAGGTATGTTCTTAAAGTCATGTTTTAAGATGTATGTAAAAAATACTCTACGTTGAATACTATATAATGATAATATATAATATAATATAATATAATATAATATAATATAATATAATATAATATAATATAATATAATAATTATAATATATATTATAATTATATAATATAATCATTTGTTTCTGATAAACATTCCAGAGTCTATATGATTATGTAAATATATTTCATCTCCAAAGCTTTCCTGCTGGACACAAGACAGTGTCTCCTACGTCACTGTAAATCCCCAGAAACACCAGCCATGTCTGGCCGTCTGTCGCTCTAGTCTGCTTTGACGGCGGCTTTTCCGGCCGATTCAACATGTTGAATCAGCGTTGGGTTGTTGCCGGTGAGAGAAATCACTCTGATTGGCTGGTCAGGGGTAGAGAAATCACTCTGATTGACTGGTCAGCGGTAGAGAAATCACTTTGATTGGCTGGTCAGGGGTAGAGAAATCACTCTGATTGGCTGGTCAGGGGTAGCGAAGCAGGAGAGAGGGCACACAAAACGCTCTGCTCCAAATTGATCTCACCTGATCATTCCAAAAGACAGATCTTTTCAGGACGACGTGCCTTTGGAAAGTCCCTTGATCCTCTCGCTGCATGATATCACTCATTTATTGCAGTTTCTCCTTATTTTTCACCTCCGCCTTTCAGCCAGACCAGACAAGGCCTGACATACACCTGACATACACCTGACATACACCTGACATAGACCTGACATACACCTGACATACACCTGACATAGACCTGACATACACCTGACATACACCTGACATACACCTGACATACACCTGTCATACACTGCTGTCTTTTACAACTTGTTATCAGACATAAGTAGCGGGCAGAGCCCTGGGATCTGTACTGAACAAAGGTAAACATTGTGGTAATCTGGGATTACACACACCTGTATAACTCCTGTGTCTGTCCTGTGTCAGATTATGCTTCTGGTGTTTGGGGTTCCCGGGAACATCTAAGCTGTAACACTGTGCATCACGGAGCTATCCGTTATTTTCTAGGAGTTCACAGATGCACATCAGTTCTGGCCATCAGTGGGGATATGGGATGGGAATCCCCAAACATCAGGCACAAAGGTCAAATGCTCCGACTATGGAATAGACTCGTGAGGATGTCTGATCAGGGACTCACAAAAACGATATTTGACTGGGACATCGCCCATAGACATCCCTGGGCAGTTGAACTGAAATCTTTATTCCATCTGAACGATTTGAACAGGTTGGTGTGTGATCTCCGGGAGACTATGAGTAATATGTTCCTTTTGTATAAAGATAAATGGTCTGTTGATTTATGGTATAAACCAAAGATAAGAACCTACCGTCTCATAAAAGACAGTTACTGTGCAGAGCCTTATGTAAAGTTTGATTTGGACAGACGAAAAAGGTCCCTGTGTGCTCAGTTACGATGTGGAACTCTGCCCTTGGCACTGGAGACTGGTAGGTTTAACGTTACCCCTGAAGAAGACAGACTCTGTTTGCTTTGTGATTTGTGTGAAATTGAGAACGAGATCCATGTGCTATTCTATTGTACAGCTTATGATGATACAAGAGAGATACTTTTCACTAAAATGTCCTCTATTTATGCAGATCTTCTTTTGAGATGGATGATTATGAAAAATGTGAGTTGTGTTTCAAGAAAGGGACCTTCTTTGTAGCAAACTTTATTTCCCGGGTCTGGGAGCAAAGGCAGAATGTTCTGTTCAGAAAGTAATGATCTGTTTTGTTGTTTAAGGAGTATTGTACTGTGATTTAGTTGTATTTTTATAGTGCTAGCTTATGTTATACTGTATATCTTGTGTGTCTTGTAAGCCCATGTGGGCTGAGCACTGTTAAGTGCATGACACAATGAATAAAAACAAATAAAAAAAAGTAGCTATATTACGAAGCTGTTTAAGTGCGCGAAATGATAGCCAAACACAACTTTCTACGTGCTAGCTGCCCGTTGGCTGTCGTGTTTGCCATGCTAAATTGTCAAATACCGCCGTCTGCTCGTTACCCAGACACTTATGTATGTACTTAACCTTACTAACTTAACCTAACTAACTATCCGGTGTGCACAACATTGTCAGACTAAACTCCGGCTGACACCCCAAAAACCTACAATCCGCTACAGAAAAAAATGTATATTGTTTGTTTATTAACTGGCCCCTGGCCTTCTATCATTTCACGAAAGTGGCCCCCGGGCAAAGCAGGTTGAGTATCCCTGGTTGAAGGTATCTTAAATATGGCTTCCACTCAAGTGTCTCTTAATGCTACTGGGAATGTGAGGGTTAAGTACTGTCAGGGTCAGGCTCTGCTCGACACCTCTGGAGGTCTTCAGCCAGCGTCGCCTTCAGATGCCTGTCTTTATGATACAGAAGGTTTTGGACGTTATGTGGAAGTTTAACGGTTTGAAAGGAGACGTTTTAGTTGGTGTTTTGTTTCAAGGGGCTTTAGACATTCTCTCTGCTTAGTTGAAGGGGCAAAGGCTGCTCCCCACCAGACAAAGGCCATTGTTTTATGGAAGAGTTCAGCTGTAAGTCTGGAACGAGACAGACCAGTTAGCTGTGCTTGCCTGTATCTGACAGACGGTCTAATCGTTGGTTTAGCAGCTGTCATGTGATGACGAGCTGATGAGTGAGTGTGCTGCTTTGTCCAGGGAGAGCCTGGCAGCCTGGGCATGATGGGCCTACCTGGACCTGCTGGGCGTGGCTTACCAGGACCAAAGGTAGGCTGATCTGATGGTATCCAGCACCTCACTCAGGCACCTGCGTGCTCGTGCACACACATGCACGCACGTACACACACACACACACATACACACGTACGCATGCACGCACGTACACACAGGCATGCACATGCATGCACACACACACGCAGACACACACACATTCGCCTTCATGTAAGGTGCTTTGTAAACTCGGCTTTTATATAAATCCTAATTATTATTAGGATTATTAATATTTCTGAGTCAGCAGTGTTGAGTCACTTCAGTGTCCATGTGTCTGTGTCTGTGTGTGTGTGTGTGTGTGTGTGTGTGTGTGTGTGTGTGTGTGTGTGTGTGTACGTGCGTGTGTGTGTGTGTGTGTGTGTGTGTGTGTGTGTGTGTGTGTGCGCGTGCGTGCGTGCGTGTGTGTGTGTGTGTGTGTGTGTGTGTGTGTGTGTGTGTGTGTGTGTGTATAACAGGGGGATCCTGGGCCAACCGGACCAGCTGGACCTGTTGGAGAACATGGAGTAGGAATCACTGGGCCCAAGGTAACCTGAGCACAGAAAGGACCAAAATATGACATGTGGAGTATGTGATGCCTGGTTATATCATGTCTAGCGTGTATGAAATGTTTGTGTAGATAATTATTATTTATCTGTTCTTTAATCGCGTGGGAGGATCACGCAATTAGAGATGCTTCAAATATGGAGTGTGTTTTGCAGCAGCGCTGTGCAAACACGCAAACAGAGATGTCATTGAAACATGACACAAGTTGATATTGATTGATTTATGATGCACCTTTATTTGGCTTTATTTGGATAGTCTGCCGACAAAGAGTTGACATTCAACAATGTAACTCTTTGTCTTTGTCTGTAGATGTTGTTTTAACAGTTAATTAGTTATGGTTCAACAAACAGATTATGTTAGCTTCCTGTTCCACCCACCTGATTCTTGTCGCCTTGAGCTTAGCTATACTTCCTACATTAACGCTGCCCTCTGTGTTCAATGTCAGAACTGCATGTGTATACAGAGTCACCTCGTGTAAAATGTAGTTATGTTCATGAATTGTCACATATACGTTATAATCTGTTAAACGTCTACAGACAAAAGCGAAACGGTTGAATTGTTGAGTGTCATCTAATAAGAAGCTATTGAAATGTTACAAAGAAATAGTCTCTAGGCGGACTATAGAGATGAGAGGGACTATAGAGCTGAGAGGGACTATAGAGATGAGAGGGACTATAGAGCTGAGAGGGACTATAGAGATGAGAGGGACTATAGAGATGAGAGGGACTATAGAGATGAGAGGGACTATAGAGATGAGATGAGAGGACTATAGAGATGAGAGGGACTATAGAGATGAGAGGGACTATAGAGATGAGATGAGAGGACTATAGAGATGAGAGGGATTATAGAGCTGAGAGGGACTATAGAGATGAGAGGACTATAGAGATGAGAGGGACTATAGAGATGAGAGGGACTATAGAGATGAGAGGGACTATAGAGATGAGAGGGACTATAGAGATGAGAGGGACGGAGAGAGAGTCAAGTCTCAGGTTGGCCCAGCAAGTCACTGGCCATTTATTTCCTTATCTCTAACATATGTTAGAGATAAGAGTGTGTGGTGACATGGCTAGGCTAGCGTGGCTAACTAGCATGTAGCTGCGTGCTGTGGTCTGTGACATGGCTAGGCTAGCGTGGCTAACTAGCATGTAGCTGCATGCTGTGGTCTGTGACATGGCTAGGCTAGTGTGGCTAACTAGCATGTAGCTGCGTGCTGTGGTCTGTGACATGGCTAGGCTAGCGTGGCTAACTAGCATGTACCTGCGTGCTGTGGTCTGTGACATGGCTAGGCTAGCGTGGCTAACTAGCATGTAGCTGCGTGCTGTGGTCTGTGACATGGCTAGGCTAGCGTGGCTAACTAGCATGTAGCTACATGCTGTGGTCTGTGACATGGCTAGGCTAGCGTGGCTAACTAGCATGTAGCTGCATGCTGTGGTCTGTGACATGGCTAGGCTAGCGTGGCTAACTAGCATGTAGCTGTGTGCTGTGGTCTGTCGTCCCCATCAGGGCAGACGTAGGCTGACTGAGTGAGGCCAGAATGTGGCGTTATAGTCCAACTTCCCCAATCCCATGATGCACTGCGAGTCACGTGACTCAGCGCTTGTGGTTTATGTCCATTGTCTGCTAGAGGTCGCTAGCGGTCCATTTGTGGTCCCCACAATATCCAAATCCAGTGTTACTGCACTTTATATTACAGTCACATCCTGTGTGATGAACATTAAAACAAGACATTGTATTGACCCACCTGTAGGGGAGTCATTCTTAGATGTATTCTCTTGACCCACCTGTAGGGGAGTCATTCTTAGACCCACCTGTAGGGGAGGCGTGATTTCTAACCCCACATAGGATAAGCAATAACCATGCCCTGTTGTGCCGGGATTGGCCAGGAGCATTGAAGCTTGGGACTAAAGCACCTGGGTTTTTTCATCTTTTAAAATAAAGATGTTTAAAAAACTATTGCTTGTTACATTTTCAGTGCTGTACCTTTTCTCTGGGTAAGAATTGAGCTTGAAATTAACGATATGATACATTATATTATATGAGTTATGAACGTGAACACAACACCGTTTATATTTGCATGTTTTTGTAGATTGTGTACATTGTGTAGATTACAATTATTATGCTTATTATTATTACTATGCTAAGGAAGGTAGGTGACCATAATTCATTCCAATGTCCGCTCTCGAAATCGCTGTCCGTTCTCAAGAGCTATTCAGTTGGTTCATGAAATCGCTGGGCTGCGTGCCCTCCAGTGTTGCTCCTGGCCAATCCCGGTGCCACAGGGCGTGGTTATTGCTTATCCTATGTGGGGTTAGAAATCACGCGTAGGGGAGTCATTCTTAGATGTATTCTCTTGACCCACCTGTAGGGGAGTCATTCTTAGATGTATTCTCTTGACCCACCTGTAGGGGAGTCATTCTTAGATGTATTCTCTTGACCCACCTGTAGGGGAGTCATTCTTAGACCCACCTGTAGGGGAGTCATTCTTAGATGCTGATTATGTGTGGATCCTCATACAGGGTGACAGAGGAAATCCTGGCCCTGTAGGGCCACCAGGGCTGAAGGGGGATGGCTACCCAGGACCACAGGTGAGAGGGAAGGTTCATTCAAAACGAGGCATATAGATCTATATTTATAACTTATAGATATAAATATAGATGTATATTTATATCTATAAGATATGAAACGAGGCATATAAATCTATATTTATTAGTTATAGATATAAATATAGATCTATATTCATATATATATACGATATTAATATAGATCTATATTTATAACTTATAGATATGAATATAGATCTATATTTATAACTTATATATATAAATATAGATCTATATTTATACCTTATAGATATGAATATAGATCTATATGAATGGTGCATAAGACACATTGAAAGAAACATCCTTTGCTTGATTAATAGGGACTACCAGGGTTACCAGGGCAACAAGGGGAGATTGGGCCTGAAGGGAAAGGACTACCTGGACCAAAGGTTTGCCTCCTCTCTCACTTTATCAATGTGTGGCAATGCTGTGTCTCTCTCCCCCCCCCCCTCTCTCTCTCTCTTCTCTGCATGCACATGCTCTCTCTCTCTCTTCTCTGCATGCACATGCTCTCTCTCTCTCTTCTCTGCATGCACATGCTCTCTCTCTCTTCTCTGCATGCAGATGCTCTCTCTCACTTTATCAATGTGTGGCAATGCTGTGTCTCTCACTGTCTTTCTCTCTCTCTCTCTCTCTCTTCTCTGCATGCACATGCTCTCTCTCTCTCTTCTCCACATGCAGATGCTCTCTCTCACTTTATCAATGTGTGGCAATGCTGTGTGTCTCTCTCTCTCTCTCTTTCCCCCTCTCTCTCTCTCTCTCTTCTCTGCATGCACATGCTCTCTCTCTCTCTTCTCTGCATGCACATGCTCTCTCTCTCTCTTCTCTGCATGCACATGCTCTCTCTCTCTTCTCTGCATGCACATGCTCTCTCTCTCTTCTCTGCATGCACATGCTCTCTCTCTTCTCTGCATGCACATGCTCTCTCTCTCTTCTCTGCATGCACATGCTCTCTCTCTCTCTCTTCTCTGCATGCACATGCTCTCTCTCTCTCTCTTCTCTGCATGCACATGCTCTCTCTCTCTTCTCTGCATGCACATGCTCTCTCTCTCTCTTCTCTGCATGCACATGCTCTCTCTCTTCTCTGCATGCACATGCTCTCTCTCTCTCTCTTCTCTGCATGCACATGCTCTCTCTCTCTCTTCTCCGCATGCACATGCTCTCTCTCACCTCCACATGCACATGTCACGTATGGGGCTAATGTTGTTTGATTAAAAATCTGTTATTTTCAGTTGGTGTTATCCACCTCTCATGGATATGATGTAGTTTGATGACATATGCTTTGTAGCATTTGGTTAATATACTACACTGGTTGTCTATGTATCATGTCAGCTATAGATGTATTGAGCGTGTGTTTTGTCTGTCAGGGTGACAGAGGGTTACCAGGCGTGCCAGGATCGTCGGGTCCTCCTGGAATTGGCCTTTTTGGGCTGAAGGTCAGTCTGTGTATATTTGGTTGAATTATTTTTTAATGTTTTGCTAACGCATACAGTAACCTTCACATTAAGGATGGAACAATACATCAAAATTAAATATTGCAATACCAAAAATATGACAATATACACAAACCTCATATGGCATGGTGAGATATAGATAAGCATATGGCCTCGTCCCTACTTCATCATGATCGACTCTGACATGCACTGTCTTGTGTTCCTAGGGCTCCGTTGGGCAGCCAGGTCCTCATGGCATGCCTGGGTCTCCAGGAGAAGGCATCCAGGGACCAAAGGTACTACACTAGGCAAAAATAGACTGGACACAATTCTATGCTATAAACAAAAGTGATATGTATAAAATACATGAAACCCCCAAGGCACTCAATCTAAAGTGAAGAAGAAGAAGAAGAAGAAAAAGCCTGTGATAAACTATCCATCAATCCACCTTCAACCACTTATCCAGCAGGGAACCCCAAACCTCCCTTTCCCTGCAGGCCACATTAGCCAGCTCTGACTGGGGGATCCAAGAATATATCATGTTCACAATTGATGAATCATTTGAGTCATTTATCAATGAAAAATATCAAAGACTTGCCTATTACAGCTTCACAAATATCAAGATTTGATTTCTCTGTTTCATATCATTATGTATCTGCAATACACGCATGCACGCACGCACGCCCGCAAAAAAAAGTTGGACAGTCATATTAATTTGAGTGGTTGCTTTTGTTTGTGTCTCTGGTTTCACTCTTTTCTATCAGTAAAACGATCTGTATCTTTTGTCTGGCCGACTAAAGAACACCTGTGTAAACACGATCTTATCTCCCTCCACCATGATGCATGGCATGCAGAAACCTCATACTTACACCACAGCTTCCCCCTATAGAGTAGATGATCTGACTGCATTTTGGAGCACATTACTGCATACATATACATAATACTCTAATGAGGAAAAACATTTTTTTTTAATTGCTATAACCCCTTAGTAAGGCTACAACTAACGATTATTTACATTATCGATTAATTTGTCGATTATTTTCTCATCTAGTAATCAATTTGTCGTTTGCATCAGAGTGCTTGATATCCATCATGTATCATTCATAGGGAGAGCCTGGGTTTCAGGGGCCGATGGGCCCTCGGGGGCCACCAGGGGACGGTCTTCCAGGAGAAAAGGTACAAGCAATGCAACGACTGTGTGTGCCCATGGCAGCATGACCTTTCACCTTTTACTGTGGGTTACCATTGTTCCTGTAAGTGTGATAAGGGGTGCTTTCACACACAGGGAGACAGAGGCATTCACGGAGACCGGGGACGGAAAGGAGACAGAGGAGACTATGGAGAATCTGGATCTACTGGACCGATGGTACTATATGTCTCAGCTAGGAAATATGCCAGAAACAGTCCCTAAAAGTTCAGCACTTCAATATTACTAGGCGGCCTCGCCCGCAGCTCGGCTGCTGCGTGGCCTCGCCTGGCCTATTGGCACGCACGGGTGTGTGTGTGTTTTGCTCACTAAATGTTATTGCATCAGTGATGTCACAATGCCTCCTTGTGTGTGTGTGTGTGTGTGTGTGTGTGTGCCCCATTATGATATCACTGATGACATCACCTGTGTGTGTGTGTGTGCCCCCCTATGACATCACTGATCAGTCTTGTCACAATGCCTCCTTGTGTGTGTGTGTGTGTGTGTGTGTGTGTGTGTGTGTGTGTGTGCGTGTGTGTGTGTGTGCGCGCCCTTATGACATCACTTTTGACATCATCACTGATGACATCATCACTGATGACATCACATCATTAGCTAATCATTAGCTAATTAGCCTAGTTAAAAAATTCTGGCTCTGTCAGGTCACCTGCACCTTCACACACCCTGCAGGTTTCAGCCTGATCGCACGTAAAACAGCACAGCTGTGGGCGAACACAGAACTTGAAAGAAAAAGACAAAGTACTCAATTTTATATATAAATAGATAGATAGATTAGATAGATAGATAGTTTTTCATGCAGTTTTAGTTTAGGCTTCAAGTGTTGCATAGGGAAATGAAGTGACAAATAATACAATCTTAAGCTTACACAGTAGGAAGTGGAACGTCACTTCCTGCTTCAGCACTGTACCAGAGATTTTTATCCGCCATTTATTTTCCCATAGACATTTCGTAAAATGCTTATATAATAGTTGTACTTTGTCAAACCAAACGGTTCAGCTAACGCTATAATCGGGAGAGACCATAGAACATTTCACCCGGACCAAAACTTAAAAAAACAACATAAAAAAACATTTTCTTTAAACCCGCATTTTCTTAACGTTTTGGTCCCAGTGAAATGTTATGCGATCTCTCTCTCTTTCTAAATATATCTGTACCGTTTGGTTTTAACCAGTAAAACTATATTTATAAGCATTTTACGAAATGTGTATGGGAAAATAAATGGCGGATGAAAATCTCTGGTACAGTGCTGAAGCAAGAAGTAGGCGGTCACTTTGCCTCTCTATATGTGCCCTGGCCCCTGGCCATCACAGTGAATTTCATATTCACAAAATGCAGGAATTGAGACCTAATTGATTCATACATGGGGTTCCCACATAATACTAATCCTGTGCTATCATTCCATGCCCTAATGTGAGTTTACTGTTGCAGGGAAACACTGGTGAAAAGGGAGACCCGGGATTGACAGTGAGTAGCCTAGAATAATCCACATACGTGACATATTGTATATGTCAATATTAAAAACGTCTGATTTGTTATTTCTTGCTATCCACAGAGAGATGAGGTCATCAAGATAATAAGGGAAATCTGTGGTAAGTTACTAGAGAAACATTATGTTTGCATCAGATGTTATATAATAATACTGCGTAATACTGCATTAACCTTCGTCTGTGGCGTTTGCTGTGCAGGCTGCGGTCTGAAGTGCAGAGAGCGCCCTCTGGAGCTGGTGTTTGTGATTGACAGCTCGGAGAGCGTGGGGCCGGAGAACTTTGAGCTGGTGAAGGACTTTGTGAACGCGCTGATCGACCGCGTGTCTGTGTCGCGCGAGGCCAGCCGCGTGGGCCTGGTGCTGTACAGCCACGGGCAGCGCGTGGTGCTCAGCCTCACGCAGCAGTCCAGCCAGCACGACGTCAAGGCGGCCGTCAGGAGGATGCCCTACCTGGGCGAGGGCACCTTCACGGGCAGCGCCATCCACCGAGCCAACCAGCTCTTCCAGGCCGCCAGGCCCGGCGTCCGGAAGGTGGCCCCACTTCTTTTTGCTTTTCTGGGATTTTTCTTGTAATCATTGGGTTGAATGAATTAATGATTAAAGTCTTCCGATGACACCATTGGCATCAACTTAACTCAAATCAACTCTCAATAACTGTCAAACTAAATGAATGTCTGCATGTGTGAGATCATCTGCAAAATAATTGTTTTTCCAGTGAAGTGTTCCTTTAATGTACCCTTATTGTAACGTGTTACCCATCACTCATTGGAATAATTCTTCCTCTAGGTGGCGCTGGTTCTGACGGACGGGCAGGCTGACCGACGCGACGCGGTGCAGCCGGAGGAGGCGGCGCGGGAGGCGCACGCGGCGGGGATCGAGGTGTTCGTCATCGGGGTGGTGAACCGGACGGACGCTCTCTATGATGAGGTCACCGCTGAGATGAGGGCTATCGCCTCCGATGCCGACCATGTCTACCTCATAGACGACTTCATGACACTCCCCAGTAAGCAAGCACTGTTGTTTCAGCCCCTCAATCAATCAATCAATCAACAATTTTATATTTATATGGCGCCCTATCATAACGAGCCTCAACTAGGGCTGGGTATTGGCGAGGACCTCACGACACGATACGTATCACGATACATGGGTCGCGATAGGATTGTATCACGATACATATTGCGATATATTGCAATACTCATAATTTACTGAAAATGTAAAAATAGAGCTAAAAATACAACACGCTGTGTACCACCCAGGTAGTGTAATAATATGTACATCACTTTATATTGATAACTTAGTGGACAAATTGAGCCAAAACTGCAGAGTGTTGAGTGTCTTACTGAACACACTGAAATAAAAAGTATTCTTATTGTGTCACTGAACACACGGCTGTGCAAAAAAATCTATATGGCGATATATCACGATATTTTTCTGAAATATCGATACAGTATTGTGGATTTTATTGCACAGCCCTAACCTCAATGTAGTTCAGTACGGGTACGGTGGCGCAGTCGGTAGCGCTGTCGCCTCACAGCTAGAAGGTCCTGAGTTCGATTCTCGCCTGGGGCGCTGGAGTTGTGACCCCCCCTTATCTTCAGTGCCTACTGCCCAGGTGGGCTATCTCGTCGAAAGGGCCTTTCTGTGTGGAGTTTGCATGTTCTCCCCGTGCCCCCCAGGGGGTTCCTCCGTACATATCCCCCCACTAAAAACATGCAGAAGATCGTCATCCGACCAGTGACGACAACATCTGAAGTTGGTCCCCGGGCGCTGGAAAGAAAAAGCGACCACTGCTCCTGGCCTGCCCCCTGGAGGAAAGGACAAGCCTGGATGGGTCAAATGCAGAGGACATATTTCACCGGCCACCGTCAGCATGAGTGTGTGTTGTGGCCGCATGCATGTGTTGTAGTGTGTTCGTGTGACAATAAAGACGGGCTTGTCCGTCTGAAATCGTGTTTAAATAGACAGGACAGTTATTACTTTGGTTTAGTGTCTATTCGCCTAATCTTAACCACTGTAATTCCTCTGTCTATGGACCATCTCATATGGTAAGAGTATATCTGTGCAGTTCTAATGGAAACTTATTTATGTATCTGTTGATTTCTTTGTTCATTGTGCCACAGCTCTAGAAAGCAAGCTGCTGGGTCAGATTTGTGAGCACGATGACGGGACGCTGTTCCATCCGATCTCCTTCTTCCCGCCTCTGGCTGTACCCACCACTGAACCCCGCCGAGAGGAGGACAACATACGAGTAATGCTGCATTCACTTCCTACAGGAACGATGACACGTATGAGCTTACTGCTCCAAAACATTACATTCACCTCCGTTTCCAGATGGTAAATACTACTAGAAAACGCTGTTCACCTCAGCGTCCAGATGGTAAATACTACTAGAAAACGCTGTTCACCTCAGCGTCCAGATGGTAAATAGTACTTACTGGATGTTTGTTCTGCAATCGACGTAGCAATGTTTGGTTTGCTGTAAAACTTACCGGGAAACTCATCACCAAGTGAACGTGTGCCAAAGTCTACAGAAAACAATCATGATGCCAAACAAGCTCAGATGTGGAAACCGTTCCAATCTGTTGCTTTCAACTGTTAAGCCCGGGTTCAAATCCATGCTTATTCCTATATGACATGCGTGCAACAGAGGTAAGCAGACAAAAGGACATAAACCCTGCATTTTATTGCCCTGAATCTATGACAACACTGACTCTTCCTCGAGGGATTTTGCCGATATTTTCCAACTCTTTTGGCCGATTGCAAATGCTGATACCGACATATGCGCACATTCTTTCCACCTAATTTCAGAGAAGATCAATTCTCTCCTGTAGTGGAGTTAACACATGATGATGTCTTGTCTACTCTTATCGTGATGGCCCACTGGCAGAGGCAGACATATCAGTAAAGACAATGCTTTTCAAGCGAGCATTTGTTGAGCATGTAGTCAAGCATCGAGCATTTAGGCGTAATTAAAGCGTCATTTTATATCAGCCTGTTATATTTGTTTGTCTCGGACTGATGACCGATATTTCATTTGAAAGCTTTTATCGGCCGATACGATGGCTTGCGATATCATCCCTGCGCCCCTCATTTCCTTCTCTATTCCCAGCTTGAGCTCCCAGAGGAGGCGACCACCCCGTATCCCGGAGCCCCGCAGTGGGAGGGCTTGGCCGATAACCTGATCGAGGCCAGTAAGAGCGTAGCGATGTTCGAGGAGCCCTTGAATGAGCTGCCGGACCTCACGCTGAGGGGGAAACAGCGGCCTCCGGTCATTTCCCTGGTGGGTCCTCAGACTCCCACTAACTGGCTGTACGTCCCAGAGAGCACGCACGCTCCATACACCCCGTCTCCTCCACCACCCCCGACAGAGATCTTTGTGCCAGGTAATCATCACAAACACATTGGATAAATACCACCAGAAATGGGGAAAGTACACACAACATTCTTTACTTAAGTAGAAGTACAGTTACTTGTGTAAAAAAAAAAGACTCTAAAGTAGAAGTACTGATTCAACTTCTTTACTCAAGTAAAAGTAAAAAAAGAAAAAGAGGACAGGCTCTGAAATGTACTCAAAAGTATCAAAGTAAAAAGTATTCTACCATCATATACAGATCACTATAAATATTTGGGCTTGACGCTGGACGAGCATATGACCTTTAAGGAGGCAGTCAATGTCCTAGCTGGGATGTGTACTGATCCCAGGGCTCAAAAATGTAAGGAGTAGAATGTACAGATATTTGTGTTCAAATGTAGGGAGTAAAAGTAAAACATTGATAGAAAAATAAATACTCAGTAAAGTACATATACCTGAAAACGCTACTAAAGTACAGTACATTGCTTCCCATCTCTGCATAGCACTGGCTATCATTCCTTTCCTGTCACCTGGAGTCCAGTGTCATTGCCTTGATAAGTTTGATGACTTTTCTATCCCACGCCCATATGAAAAAATATTCCGCCTGTTTGCTTGAGTTGTTATCTCTTGTTTGTTCTGCTAAGGACATCATGGACTCCACCTTTCTCAGATATGTCCTCTTTGTGAGTGTTGGAGTGCTGTTACTACTACTGTTGAAATTAAACCCAATACAACATGTTATTGAGGAGAATGTCCCATTGGTCAACTAGCTCACTAAATGGTAAAATGGTAAATGGCCTGCATTTATATAGCGCTTTTATCCAAACGCGCTTTACAGTCAGTAGGTACATTCACCCATTCACACACCGATGGCGGCAGGTTACCACGCAGGGTTCTGGCACACCAACGGGAGCAATTTGGGGTTCAGTATCTTGCCCAAGGAAACTTCGACATGCAGACTGGAGGAGCCGGGAAAAAGCGATTAGTGGACGAACCGCTCTACCTCCTGAGCTACAGCCGCCCCACTAAGAACTTAGCTATACTGAAATCATCCATGTGTCCCTGCTCCATGCTAGCACATAAGCAAACACTAATGCTGCGATCAGTGCCCAATTCAGCCTCCCTCTTTTTGAAGCCTATGCGGAAATTGCATTCTTTCAAATGGCCAGTGGGGGGCGCAGTTTGTGTAGCACTCCCCAGGAACATCCATTCAACTCTATGGGAAACGAGCCAACTTCTCTCTCGGTCTATGTCTTAAATAAACACTTTCCAAATGAGTTTATGGTCTGAAAAAACAATTTCAAGTATTTTTCGTGCTCTAACGTCCTCCGTTTTCTAAATTATAGCCCCATTTCGAGGAAAATAGGCGATACAGATGACGGATTTATTGAATAGAACAATTCATCTGTACAGACGAGTTGCAACATCCACTGTGAAAATGAAAGAAAAGCCCAGAGCGAAGGTGTTCAGTCGTTTATGAAGTGAACAGCCTTGCCCCCTCCTTCTGACTTCCTCTCAAGCTGGTCACGTGACCCGTTTATCTCAGCCTCGCCCCCTCCTTCTGACTTCCTCTCAAGCTGGTCACGTGACCCGTTTATCTCAGGCAGCATGGTTTAAAGGATGCATCTCTCATTGAGATCAAAGCTTCCTGTCTTAGCCGACTGTACGTGCAAAAGGGGATGTTTGCAGCCGTTATGTTCAAGACAGGCAGTTTGCGGTGTAGATAAGGTTTCCTGTTTGAAAACCTGCTACAGCTTTTTTTTTTTTTTTTTTTACAAATGATTTAGTCTTTGCATTTACAACTGTAAGGCAATCATCACAAATGTATACGACAAGCATGAACAGACACATGACAGCACAATCACACATACATAATACATGACAAACAGGGGGAAACACGAAAATAAAAAAATAAAATTTAAAATAAATAAAACATACAGTAAGATGGCTAGAGACTTGTTAAAGATAAATAGAGGTCTTTGGCAAAATTGGATTTCAATAATTTCAGGGACTTTATGTAGAGTTGGGTTTCATTATAGTAGCACATAAAAATGGGAGTTTTTATAAATTTTGCCTTATGAATAAAGTATTTAGCTAAGATTAGTAACACATTGATCATTAGGTCCAATTTTTTATCTTCTAATATTACACCAAAAACAATACTATTATAATCAAGAACAGACATTACTTTGGTTTTTCCATTTAACCAATCGATGAATTGTTTCCAGAACAGTTGGGTGTGAGAACATGTGAGAAAAAGATGCTCAGTTGTTTCAATATCACCTTTACAGAAAACACACACATTGCTCTCAAAGCCAAATCTCATCCTTAAAAATTCACTGGAATGGTAGAAGTCATTCATTATTTTGTAGTGAATTTCTTTTGTTTTGGGTGGAACTGGATATTTGAAGAATTTTGTTCTCAATTTACATACTGCTGGTTTGTCAAAAATATAAAAAAAAAACCCTGCAACAGCTGCCTGCTCTCATGCACATTGTTTCACCAGAGAGGATTAAGGAGAAGGCAGAGAAATACTTCATCATCACTTCATCAATCAATCAATCAAATCAATCAATCAATCTATCAATCTATCTATCTTCACATCTTCACCCACAGGGCCCTTGAAAAAGTCGCAGCCCCGGGGCCCATGGCTACTTTAATCCAGCCTTGTGGACGACCCGGTTCGGCCCAAACTAAAAAGTATAGTGATGCCCTGGGACTTGGCTAAATTGTTAGGATGTGTCCCTTCACTGTTGAAGCCGGTGTGTGAAATTAAGACAGTGTTAATAGCCTAAGGCAGGTGTTGCTGGCATCATACCATTTAGTTTTGATTAAAACCATCAGTCCATCTTTTTTGGCAGCGACGACAAGTGTCACAATTCTCTTTGCCTAATGTGCCTTATAAGTTATGTGTGTGGAGAAATACACATTTTACAACTTTGTACTTCTACTTCATCTGTACAGTTAACGTTTTCATGAATAGTATGGATGTAAATAGCCTGTAGACTGTCAACTAGTTTTCACTTTACTTGGGTAGTCCAGATAAAAATCTACAGATGTTTAGTGGTTATGAAAGAATCAAGTTCCATATCTACTTATTCACCTTATGTAGAAGAGACCGTCTGGCTTGAGAGACTAACAGGAAGTGTAAATACAATCGGAAGTTCCGATTGTATTTACACTTCCTGTGACTCATAATGTGAGTCAAACTAGGTTTGACCAGGTGAGTCAGACTAGTTTGAGCAGATAAAACATCTGGCGTTTTGAACAGGAAGTCGTGATACAATGGGTCAAGTGGGCGGGGCTACATAAGGTGAATATGGAGGTGAATTTGGAGATTAACTCGTTTTCACTTTACTTGGATAGTCCAGATGAAAATCTACAGATGTTTAGTGGTTGTGCAAGTGATGGTCAACTTCACGTTTACATGATGTAGTTTAAATTCTGTGGTAAAAGCAACAGGTTTATGAATGCACTACATGGACAAGGCAGTACTCCACTCGTGGTTTGTTGAGTGATTGGTTCAAGTTCAACTAATTTATTCAGATAATGTGTTCATGGACTGTTATTGCTCTATAGATACTCTGTTAAACATATAGGTCCCTATCGTTGCATCGGCGCAGTTTCTAGGCCTAGCGGCAGGCGCAGATCAAAGCAGTGGGCGTGGAAAGGCGCACTTGATATCGTCGTGCTGGCGCTAGATGCAGCCCAAAGCATTACAACCACGCCCTTTAGGCGTAAAATTATGCACCGTCATGCTCATTGGATAAGTGCAATAAACGAATCGCACGCTTGCCTTTTTAGCTCCAATTCCAGTGATCCCGCAAAACCAGACGAAAGCCAAACGCTCTGCCCCCCCCCCCTCCCTTCATCCAGCCTGTCTGTCTGCATTATAGGCTATTATTCCATATTATTATGCTTCTCAAACCAATCTAACTGCAGTTTCAATACTGCAAGCATGTACACTATAGCAAGATCAAAGTGAAAATAATGTTCTATGCATCAGCTAGAAAAATATAGCCTATTAGATTGGTGAAAGTTTGTCCAGAAAGATATCATTTTCTCTCGCCTGCTGCAGGAAGGATGATGCACATAAATATACCCTACATTATGTCAAGTCATTGCATAAATGTGTTTTTATTGTAAAACTAAATGTGAAATATGGCCAAGTTATTGGAGGAACATCACAGTATAGCAGATGCCATTAGAAGCGCGTTCCGAAGCGCGTTCCGCTGTTACTTCTCTAAATCACGTTAACTCCACAAGGGGTATATATAGGCCCAGGAGGACATATATGTTTCACATAGGGTGGTATTTTCATTTCGATGTTTGATTTGGTCCAATATTGAAATGTTGACAATGGCAGGCTGTGTTACCATTACACATTAATTTAGAACTACCTTTTATATCTATTTTGGCTCATTTGGTGGCTATTTAGTAGCGAAATGAAGAAACACAATGCATGCTGGGAACTCAGAGAGAGAGAGAGAGAAGGGTGACAGAGAAGAAGCAGTGAAGGCACAGAATAGGCGTGCTTTTCAAAAGCGCAAAGCGCTAAATGTACGCCAGCTCCCAAGATATCACTAGGCTGGTATTTAGCGCCGACACGCCCACTTTGGGACTGCGCCACGCCCATTCGGCCTAAAGCGCATTTGGCAGCCTAAAGCCTATTGCTATCTTGCCGAAACAGGCGCAAGGCACGTTTTTTTGCGGTTAAGGCCCGTAATAGCGCCGATGGCCTGTGGGAGAATAGAGCCCAGTGGCTACAGACTTTTACCGCTCGCTTGGAACCAAAGGAAGATACAGACATGAGGTGAGTGGAGATGAAAAGGTTTATTTGCACAACGATGGTCAAGGCAGGGGTGGCCAAACTTTTTTGGTTGTGGGCTGCATACAGAAAAATATAAGGAGTCGCGGGCCAAACAATATTAAGTGCGGCAGTTTTCGCTGCAAAAAAATTGCCATCAAAAATTAAATTTCTACCTAAATAAATATATGACACATAGTTTATTGATGTGCTCACCTATTACAATGGGTATTTCTGTATGTTTTCACATTTTCTTTTCCTGTGCCACCAGGTTAAGACATATGATAATGATAATGTAACATAACAACAACTAATAAGCTGTTGAAACGTTACTAATACTCTGTAGTAGACTATCTGTAGGCGGACTATCCAAGTAAAGTGTTACCAACAACTTTAATAAAAAAAATATTTTGCATACAAATGTAACCACTTGAAACAATTATAAAAGTAACAAAATGTAAGTTTGAGAATGTACTTGTTACCACAAAAAATACCTGCGGTGCAGTTGGACACAGGGCAGTACAAAGTGCGGTACACCCCTCATTGCTAGTTAGCTTAGCACTACAATGGCAGTATAGCCTGGGTAAACCCAGCCTCCACGTGACCTCTACTGTATGTACTATCAGTCACGAAGCAAAAGAAGCTGTTGAATTTGTGTATTTTCCTGTGTACAACCCCCCTAATCGCCTTTTCCCTGCGGTCAAGGATTCACAAATACTAAACAGACCATTCACTCCCTTCCTGCAACCTTGTTGTCATTTCAGACTCGGGGTGTGGACAGCCGCTGGACCCGGGTTCTTGTCGGCAGTACGTGGTGAAGTGGTATTACGACCCGGAGGCCAACGCCTGCGCCCAGTTCTGGTACGGAGGCTGTCAGGGCAACCGAAACAACTTTGACACCGAATCCGATTGCAGGAACTCCTGCGTTTACACGTAACAGACACTGTGTGGAGAAAAGGGGGCGTGTGCAAAGCAAGCACGCTACCGTCATGCGTCACCGCGGATCAGAACAGACGCACTGAGGACGTGAGCCTATAGAGAGCCAAAGTCACGCCCTCTTCTGGTTTAGGCATATACAAACCAAGGGGATTTCATCCGCCATTCTTTTCTCCAGAGACATTTTGTAAAATGCTTGTAAAAAAAGTTTGACCTGGTCAAAGCAAGCGATGAAATCCCTTGGCTCGTATGCCTAACCTGGAAGTGGGCGTGACTTTGGCACTGTATGGCTTTCTTATATGACCCAGGCTCAGGCAAAGAGCAGTGTCACTACCCGATCTGCTCAACTGGCCACAGCACACACGCGCGTGCGCACGAGCGGGTCCGCCATCTTCTACGTACGATGACTTTACTTGGACAAACGTTGCCACGGTGCCTTAAAGGACACCTTAATAAATAACTTACAAGAGACTGTGAACTAAACAGATTGATGCATATTCTTAACCTGTTTGTTCTTCTGTATTATTTGTTACATTATGTTCTAGTTATGTTAGTTGCTTTTACTGAATGTATCAGAAAGTAATTTCTCAAGCCCTAGTTATTTCACTTCATCTTAACACGCTCTATTACCCTTGGTTGTGTTATATGTTGTATAAGAAGAAACAAACACTTGACTGTAAAATATCTTGTTTAATTGTTTTAACACTGTAAAAGCACTAGAAGGAATTGTAAACTCAGATACACTGTAAAATTATTTCAATAAATAAAATATGTAGATGCCTAGAAATTGCCCATTTCAATAAAGCCTATTCACAAGTACAAAAAGGAATCTTGTACAAAATGCAATACAATTTTGTAATACAAAAGTGCAATCGGTGTGTTTTCAGTGAATAGCGAGATAGTGGAATAGCAAGATAATAGTACAATAGCTGCTTTCTGTGGTGCAGATACTGTAGGGACATATGCTCAGTATCCATTTGATTAGGTACACCTCCCTTTACGCAAACAGCTCAGACACGTAAGTCAAGCATATTGTATACTGTAAGTCATGCACACAAGTTTGAGAGCTTCATTTCCTGTTTGACCAAACAGAATCACTTCCTGTTTGACCAAACAGAATTAGAATAGGCAAGACGCTGATTTACAGTATGATCATCTGTGCCTGATGTACATTTCCAGGGTGTCAGAAAAACAGCAAATCTCAGTGCACTGTCTAGAGCAGGACTATCAACATCAGGACTGTCTAGAGCAGGGACTATCAACACTGTCTAGAGCAGGACTATCAACATCAGGACCCCTAATTGGGCCACAGATTTAATGACATTTGGGGTCTCAGACACAAATCTGGAATTTGTCCAGAATTACATGATAACAGTGAAACTATGAGCAAAACATCCATTCTTCTACATTCTTTAATTGTTTGTTTGTAAATTAAATGATGATGAAGTTGAACAATTCATAAGTTTGCTGGGGAGCCCCTGGAATCTCCTCAAGGAGCCCTGGTGCTCCCCGGATCCTACATTGAGAACCACTGCTCTAGAGTTGACAGAGGCAGAACACAGATCCAGGCAGCCAAAACACATTATTGACTGGAAAGGACAGAGGAGAAAGGCAAGACTGCGTCAAGCCAACAGGCAGACCACAAGTATGTAAATAATATAATTTGAATGCCACAGTGTAGCAGGTGCATCCCTTCATGGATACAGTGTAGCTTCAAAGTGCTTCTAAGAACTGGACAGTATGGCCTGCACAGTGCCTATCTCAAAGTGCTTCAAAGAACAGGACAGTATGGCCTGCATATTGCTTCTAAGAACAGGACAGTATGGCCTGCATATGGCTTCTAAGAACAGGACAGTATGGCCTGCATATTGCTTCTAAGAACAGGACAGTATGGCCTGCATATTGCTTCTAAGAACAGGACAGTATGGCCTGCATATTGCTTCTAAGAACAGGACAGTATGGCCTGCATATTGCTTCTAAGAACAGGACAGTATGGCCTGCATATGGCTTCTAAGAACAGGACAGTATGGCCTGCATATTGCTTCTAAGAACAGGACAGTATGGCCTGCATATTGCTTCTAAGAACAGGACAGTATGGCCTGCATATGGCTTCTAAGAACAGGACAGTATGGCCTGCATATTGCTTCTAAGAACAGGACAGTATGGCCTGCATATTGCTTCTAAGAACAGGACAGTATGGCCTGCATATTGCTTCTAAGAACAGGACAGTATGGCCTGCATATGGCTTCTAAGAACAGGACAGTATGGCCTGCATATTGCTTCTAAGAACAGGACAGTATGGCCTGCATATTGCTTCTAAGAACAGGACAGTATGGCCTGCATATGGCTTCTAAGAACAGGACAGTATGGCCTGCATATTGCTTCTAAGAACAGGACAGTATGGCCTGCATATTGCTTCTAAGAACAGGACAGTATGGCCTGCATATGGCTTCTAAGAACAGGACAGTATGGCCTGCATATTGCTTCTAAGAACAGGACAGTATGGCCTGCATATTGCTTCTAAGAACAGGACAGTATGGCCTGCATATTGCTTCTACGAACAGGACAGTATGGCCTGCATATTGCTTCTAAGAACAGGACAGTATGGCCTGCATATTGCTTCTAAGAACAGGACAGTATGGCCTGCATATTGCTTCTAAGAACAGGACAGTATGGCCTGCATATTGCTTCTACGAACAGGACAGTATGGCCTGCATATTGCTTCTAAGAACAGGACAGTATGGCCTGCATATTGCTTCTAAGAACAGGACAGTATGGCCTGCATATTGCTTCTAAGAACAGGACAGTATGGCCTGCATATTGCTTCTAAGAACAGGACAGTATGGCCTGCACAGTGCCTGAGACAGGGGTGTCCAGCACTTTGTTCACAGGTCTCGACAAATTCAGCCTGTAAAGGGGGTCCAACGCGGTACTAGCTAGGTGTACCTAATAAAGTGGCCACTGGGTGTATGTTTTTAATGTCAAAATATTTTTCTTATTGCTCCCATGTTAAATATGAACACACACACGTCTCTTATAAAATCAAGATATACACAAAGATCGGATGGTAGCTTATGCCTAGTTTACACTACAAGACTTCCCCCCCCCGATTTTACACAGGATTTCCAGTTGGGCTCAGTCTGTCTTTGTTGACTCTAGTCTGCAGTTGTTGTGCCAGTCAGCAGCAAAATCTGTTAGTGTATACTGGGTACAGATTTCTAATCTGTTAGTGTAAACTGCCTCCAGATTTCTAGTCTTCAAGTGTAAACTGCCACCAGTTGAAGCCACAAAGATGATATCAAACATGTTTGAGTTTCTAAGTGAAAAGTCTTGTAGTGTATTACTGCCTCGTCTGAGTCAGTTGTGTATTTCAGTCAGGTTTTCAGTCGTGATAAAAAATATCTTAATGAACCAGTCTTGTAGTGTAAACTCCCCAGTCTTTTCATAATCTGTTCACATTTTCAAAGTCTTCTAGTGTATCACAGGCATCAGCAAAATAGTCCCCCTCCCCCCAAAAACAAGCATAGGCTACCCCCCACTTGAATGACACATTGGTATGGATATTTAATATGGATTATAAGAGTATACTAAGAGTATACATTTTAAAATCTCTTAATAGAGGTATTTCACCATGTATTGGCAGGTTTCTTGCACTGCACGTCTTCAGTATTATTAGAATGTTACATCCCAGGCAGAGATAGTGGTACAAAATGCATCCTATCAGTTGGGCTTAATTAACTTCCTGTTGACATTTTTGTTCTACTGCCCATTTATAGAGTCACAGCCTTCAGCGATGTTCAGTCACAAGCTGTCCGCTTTCACCGGCTTGCTTTCTATATGGCAGTGGTGTTAAATTGGTCTACATTCAATTCCAGGCATCACTAAACAAGTCTTAAGATTGGATTTCTGAAACCTGCAGATAATAATTCCCCCCATTTCCTTGTATTTTCGAGGGGGGAACCTGCCCTCCCCCGATATGTTAATGGTTTGAGTTAATTAGACTCAGGTGTGGTCCGATATGTGAATGGACATGTTAAGTGGACTCAGGTGTGGTGCGATATGTGAATGGTTTGTGTTAATTAGACTCAGCTGTGGTCCGATATGTTAATTGACATGTTAAGTGGATTCAGGTGTGGTCCGATATGTGAATGGACATGTTAAGTGGACTCAGGTGTGGTCCGATATGTTAATAGCCATGTTAAGTGAGATGAGATGAGATGAGATGATGAGATTAACTTTATTGTCCCTGGAGGGAAATTTGTCTTGGGCAAAAAGTGCTAGTGCCAACATCGGTGTTACAGACACAGTAACAAAACAAACATGGTCACAGTCACAGCATTGTACTTCACCACAGAAAGAGTGCCAGCTAGACACAAGATTGCACTATTTCGAAGATTGCACATGCCCTATTGCATAGTGTGTTTAAATCATCAAACCAGTTAATAAGGGAAGAATAAAATAAGCAATAAAACCATAATACCATAAAAATCATACAAATAGAAATCAATATAAAAATCAAATCAAATCAATTAAAATTAAAACAAATCAAAATCAAAATCGTGGAGTCAGGTGTGGTCCGATATGTGAATGGACATGTTAAGTGGACTCAGGTGTGGTCCGATATGTGGCTGGACATGGTAAGTGGACTCGGGTGTGGTCCGATATGTGAATGGTTTGTGTTAATTAGACTCAGCTGTGGTCCGATATCTTAATGGGCATGTTAATTGGACTCAGGTGTGGTCTGATATGTTAATGGACAGGTGTGGTCTTCATTTCAGTGTAGTTATCAGGATTAAATCTGTATCGGTACCCGTATGGCCGCAGATGGTAAGTCAAGTATTCCAAGATGTACATCTGGACAGCATAAATGTAGTGAAATGACACTACAAAATCAGAACAGCATCCTGGACCCTAGGAAGAGAAATTAAATAATCAATACAACACGAAAGAGGTTTGCATATCTACACTGCAAAGTGAATTACAATTACAAGAAATAGTCTGACATTTCAATGTTTCTATGTCCTATTTCTGTTGTGTCTTCCTCAAATCCTTTCCTGTGGGGGACCATATTTCTCTCACCGTAAAATTCAAATGTTAATTTCACAAAATGTCATAAGGAGGCTGGGATACAGATTCACTGAGTCCTTCATCCTACAACTAAATGTGTCTAAAACTAAAGACATGATAATAAGCTTTAGAAAGACTCCTAGTCCTGTACTAACCTGTACTAGCATATACTAACCTGCACTAACCTGTACTAACCTGCACTAACCTGCACTAACCTGTACTAGCATATACTAACCTGCACTAACCTGTACTAACCTGCACTAACCTGTACTAACCTGTACTAACCTGTACTAACCTGCACTAACCTGTACTAACCTGTACTAGCATATACTAACCTGCACTAACCTGTACTAACCTGTACTAACCTGTACTAACCTGTACTAACCTGCACTAACCTGCACTAACCTGTACTAACCTGCACTAACCTGCACTAACCTGCACTAACCTGCACTAACCTGCACTAACCTGTACTAACCTGTACTAACCTGCACTAACCTGCACTAACCTGCACTAACCTGCACTAACCTGCACTACCCTGCACTACCCTGCACTAACCTGCACTAACCTGTACTAACCTGCACTAACCTGCACTAACCTGCACTAACCTGCACTAACCTGCACTAACCTGCACTAACCTGTACTAACCTGCACTAACCTGCACTAACCTGCACTAACCTGCACTAACCTGTACTAACCTGTACTAACCTGCACTAACCTGCACTAACCTGCACTAACCTGCACTAACCTGCACTAACCTGCACTACCCTGCACTACCCTGCACTACCCTGCACTAACCTGTACTAACCTGTACTAACCTGCACTAACCTGCACTAACCTGTACTAACCTGCACTAACCTGTACTAACCTGTACTAACCTGTACTAGCATGTACTAACCTGTACTAACCTGTACTAACCTGTACTAACCTGCACTAACCTGCACTAACCTGCACTAACCTGCACTAACCTGTACTAACCTGCACTAACCTGCACTACCCTGTACTAACCAGCATCAATCATACTGACAATGGATGGCTATAAATACCTGGGTGTTGCTCTTGACAACAATCTGTTTTGAATCTCATGTTGCTTCCATGGGGGAAAAAGGTCCCCTGAGGAAAATGTTATTTTAACATCTCCTCTGAGATGAATTTATTTGTATTGACTCAGTTTGAATGTTGTTCCTTGTAGGTGTGGAAATTTCTGAGGCAAACAAAACAAAACAAAACAAAAAAAACAGGTGTGGTAGCCTCATGAAACTACTGTAGCTAGAAACATTTGTGGGTGGAGTCAAGCCCAGCTTACAGACCTTTATAGACCATAAAGCCAACAGAATAGTATTTTACTGTTGTCTGGAGTTTATATTGTTAAACAATAGATAGTATTTTACTGTTGTCTTGAGATTGTTTCTATGCACAAACTGCTTACTTGGCTCCTGCGCGTTGACCTTTGATGCTGAATGAACTCTTAAATCACTCTTCCTACGTCTTCGTCTTCTTGTTGTCTATCAGTATCTTGCTGTTTTGTGTGTGTGTGTGTGCGTGTGTGTGTGTGTGTGTGTGTGTGTGTGTGTGTGTGTGTGTGTGTGTGTGTGTGTGTTTGTATCCACCTTATTTCTAGCTGCCATGATGCCTTACGTGAAATATGGGTGCATCTTTCGGTGTAACCCTCCCACCGCCCTCCTGTTACGTTGCTGACACAGACACAACATACTGTATGTAGCCCGTAGTGCGTCCAGCTTGGCAAACATCTCGTCGATAAATATCCCGAGTTGTTCAAAGAGCAACAAAGATAGCGGATGTGATAGATAAAATTATTACATTTCCTCAAATAAGTCGTCAAACGAGTGTTATTTATTGTGACAAGCAACTGTTTTTTTTCCAGCGTCGGAGTTTTAACGAGGAAATGCTGCAACAATCAGTCACTTTCTAGACCGGACCTTGCACCCATAATAACTTTACAGCGAGGCACTCAAAAATAATATCCTGGCTGCAAATCAATTTCCCTGTAAGGGACAATAAAGATCGTTTGCCGTTTGGCTTTGGATTGTGTGGATTGTGTGTGTATTGCACTGCGTTATGTTGCTTACCTCTATTGGGGTGTAATGGTCGTAGAGCAGATACCAGGGCCGTGGTCGTGGGGCCTGCCTGAGCAGGTAATGGTCGGGGGGGTAGGGATGAAACGTTTGTCTCCCTTTCACGTCTCTGGTGTCTGCCGGAAGCACCTTCATGGTTTCCATACATTTCCCCATAGCCATGTCCTCAATGGTCGAGTAGTGGCCACATTCCCCACTTTTGAATCCCCTCACAAATCTTCTCAACGCTTCTTTACTGAGGATGTACCCTGCACCCCCACTCATGTAGCCTTGCTGGATAAAAGGTGTAAACCTTCTCCCCAGGTACAAGGGTTTCTCCGGATCATATCTGGACAAGGTGTGACGTAGATTCTCCACGACGACAAACGTGTCGTCATCAGCTTTTAGGAACCAGTCGGCTTCATCCAGGTGCTTCTCGTGGATATACTGAAAGGCTTTGATGGTCTTCCAGTAGAGGTTCTCCCTCCCCTCCTTCACGTCCAGCCCCACAGTAGGAAAGTCGGTCTTGTTCGAGCTCATGTACAGTACTTTGTTGCAGCGCTTGGCCCATGTTTGCCTGACGTGTTTGGTTCGGGAGTCCAAGTACTTGGGTCCCGTCATGATCCAGCACAAGATCCGCGGCGTCTGGGAGACGCTGGCTGCCTTGGTGCTCTCACCTGCCTTCGTCCTCTCACCTGGAGTTATTTATGAAGATAAAAGATCAGAAATGTGTTGCATGCAAAGTGCTCTTTCCTTTAAAGAGTGGCCCTCAGACCCTGCTAGAGTAGCCGCATACAAACAGGTGCCTTATTGACTAAAGGACATACAAACAGGTGCCTTATTGACTAAGGGACATAATAACAGGTGCCTTATTGACTAAGGGACATAATAACAGGTGCCTTATTGACTAAAAGGACATACAAACAGGTGCCTTATTGACTAAGGGACATAATAACAGGTGCCTTATTGACTAAAAGGACATACAAACAGGTGCCTTATTGACTAAGGGACATAATAACAGGTGCCTTATTGACTAAAGGACATAATAACAGGTGCCTTATTGACTAAAGGACATAATAACAGGTGCCTTATTGACTAAGGGACATAATAACAGGTGCCTTATTGACTAAAAGGACATACAAACAGGTGCCTTATTGACTAAGGGACATAATAACAGGTGCCTTATTGACTAAAGGACATAATAACAGGTGCCTTATTGACTAAAGGACATAATAACAGGTGCCTTATTAAGGGACAGGACAGAACAATATGTGGCAAACATCTTAAGTATATTTATAGTAAAAGATAATTGATGAATGGCCTCGTATTTGTAAATTCTGACACTAGATTAGTATTACTGGCTGCCCACAAGGTGTGAGAATAATTTTCTTACTGAACTTTATGACATGAAAAATGCTACATTACTGGATTGATGCCAGATATGAATGAGATGATTTATTTAATTTTAGTTCAACAGGAAGAGAAAAGTTCTGTATGTACAATAGGCCTAGCTGTAGATTTTAGAGAATTATTAACAATGCAACACATCTTTGTCGGTGTAAGACTTGGTGACCAAGCTTTTGGCTCTGGAACAATTAAGCTACCTGAGAAGCTCAAGGTTCAGGTACTAGCCAAATCACTTGCAGTAATACAACTTATTTCATTAGACTTGATTCTCTTTGATATCTTTTATCCTATAATTTCCCCCCAGTATATAATTTGTATCCCCTCTCTATCTTTTATTTGGTGGCATCTTTTTGTTTTTACACTCTTTGAAATAATTTCATTAGTATGACATTTTTGCTTTGATTCGATTGGTAAAACACTTTTATAAACTCGGTATTGTGAAAATAATACTGTTGTTACAGTTGTTAACATGATTAACATGTTTCTTACAAATATCAGCTTTCAAGAACCAATCTCCATCATCCAGGTGGTTCTGGTGCAAACACCCACATTTGTATAGCTAGTATTATTATTATTATTATTAGTAGGCCTAGTATTGACATTATTGTTAACATTATTAATTGTGATTTCTACTCAGATTAAAGGTTCTGTTGTGATTCATTCATAAGTACAGAGGCACAAACATCCATACAGTAGGCCAGGTGGCACACAAATGACTATCAGTCTACCTGTGCTGGCATGTGGCTGGACTGGTCTGTTGAGTTGCCGCGCCGTGTCCATGCCGGCATGTCTCTGGAAGGACGTTATCTGCTCTGCCCTCAAGACCGAGTCAAAGACCAATCGAAGGGACCCGAATCCCACCAGCAGTCCAATGGTAAAGAGCAAATGAGATATAATGTGCCTCATTCCCCTTGAGTCACACCTGGACCTGGACACAGAGAGGATGTGACAAGTAGGCAGAAAGAGTCAGCTCACTATCGTGAAATTGAGATTATGTAGCCTACTGTACACTCATAATGGATCAATCAAAGCACACATAAACAGTGTGTTACAGTGTGATGTGTGTCATGTTAAGCCATTATGTCATAATTAAGACCAGTGTTTGATCAATGAAAAAAAAATATGAATGAATGAGCTTGGTATTTACAGTACAGATTGCATTTAGCCTATACGGTGTGTGTGATTTTCAGTAGAGCTCACCTACCGTCTCTCAAATGTGCTTCAAAAGAAAGTTTTTTCTCCGGTTTTTCCTTCAGAGGAGGACGATGATCTATCTATCATCTACCTATGATGATCTATCGATCATCTACCTATCTCTCTCTCTATCTATATGGTCGCGTGCGCAGCCATGGAGCAGTGAGTTAAGGTGGGTCATTCTGCATGTGGCATAAGGCTAGAAGGCTCAGACAATGGCAAGAACCCTTTCAAATAGGCTGGCTAGGTTACTCCCCTCTGCTGGAGGAAGCTGGGGAACAAGTTGAGCAAGTTGTCTATTTTCACCTCAGCCCAGAAACATCTCTAATATCATTTTACAGCAGCCTCTTTCAAGGCTATTAACCTGTATATTTCTCTATGGGTCAATATCTCAGGTGCATAAAAATAACCTGTGTGTTTCTCTATGGGTCAATATCTCAGGTGCATAATAATAACCTGTGTGTTTCTCTATGGGTCAATATCTCAGGTGCATAAAAATAACCTGTGTGTTTCTCTATGGGTCAATATCTCAGGTGCATAATAATAACCTGTGTGTTTCTCTATGGGTCAATATCTCAGGTGCATAAAAATAACCTGTGTTTCTCTATGGGTCAATATCTCAGGTGCATAAAAATAACCTGTGTATTTCTCTATGGGTCAATATCTCAGGTGCATAATAATAACCTGTGTGTTTCTCTATTGGTCAATATCTCAGGTGCATAATAATAACCTGTGTTTCTCTATGGGTCAATATCTCAGGTGCATAAAAATAACCTGTGTGTTTCTCTATGGGTCAATATCTCAGGTGCATAATAATAACCTGTGTGTTTCTCTATTGGTCAATATCTCAGGTGCATAATAATAACCTGTGTATTTCTCTATGGGTCAATATCTCAGGTGCATAATAATAACCTGTGTGTTTCTCTATGGGTCAATATCTCAGGTGCATAATAATAACCTGTGTGTTTCTCTATGGGTCAATATCTCAGGTGCATAATAATAACCTGTGTGTTTCTCTATGGGTCAATATCTCAGGTGCATAATAATAACCTGTGTGTTTCTCTATGGGTCAATATCTCAGGTGCATAATAATAACCTGTGTGTTTCTCTATGGGTCAATATCTCAGGTGCATAATAATAACCTGTGTATTTCTCTATGGGTCAATATCTCAGGTGCATAATAATAACCTGTGTGTTTCTCTATGGGTCAATATCTCAGGTGCATAATAATAACCTGTGTGTTTCTCTATGGGTCAATATCTCAGGTGCATAATAATAACCTGTGTGTTTCTCTATGGGTCAATATCTCAGGTGCATAATAATAACCTGTGTGTTTCTCTATTGGTCAATATCTCAGGTGCATAATAATAACCTGTGTATTTCTCTATGGGTCAATATCTCAGGTGCATAATAATAACCTGTGTGTTTCTCTATTGGTCAATATCTCAGGTGCATAATAATAACCTGTGTTTCTCTATGGGTCAATATCTCAGGTGCATAATAATAACCTGTGTATTTCTCTATGGGTCAATATCTCAGGTGCATAAAAATAACCTGTGTGTTTCTCTATGGGTCAATATCTCAGGTGCATAATAATAACCTGTGTGTTTCTCTATGGGTCAATATCTCAGGTGCATAATAATACTACTTTGAAGGTTACTGAAAAGCTCTGATACACAATGCATTTGAAAGGGGTGTAACACCAGCATGTTATTACAAAATGTACAAATGTACAAGTGAAAACTAGCAGAGAGCAGCTTACCAAGTGTGCACGGGGTGAATAATGTTTTCCAATAGTTGTGCTGATGTTGTTCAGCTTCATTTCAAGAAAAAGAAAACCTTACTTTGATAATATTTCAAAGTAAATATGAGTAGGCTAGTCCAGCAATATTAAATTACTGAGCTGAAGTTCATATTCAACGTTGCTCCCTTCCTCTCTCTTCCTCTCTCTGTTATCGTTCAAAGTGGCCAGGTCACTGATGATGTCTTACAGTTCTAGACAGAGTTCTAGACGATGTCATCAGTGTGATGTCATCAGTGATGTCACTCGAGCAATTGTGATGTCATCAGTGAGTGATGTCATCAGCCCCACGTGTGAAACTTTGTTCACAAACTGCATAACGTGCTATATCCATAGCTAAAGATTGCAGGGAAGCCACACCATTATTAGACTGCATTGTTCTTTTTCCTTAGTCTGAGTTCCTTTGAGTGTCTATAAGGAAATGCTGTCATGTTTGTGACAATAATTCACTTGCAAGTCATCTCCTGGCAGGTTCCACTCACTTAGCGTAGTGACTCCGAGGCAGGATGCCTCTCTTCTTGAGGCGGGAGGGCATCCGCTCGGAGAACCCCCCCCGCCCCTGTAGGGGGTTCTTCGGGAGTCAATACATTGGTGGTGGACTGGGGAGGTGGGTGGGGTGAAACGCGCCTTCCAGAGAAGGAATTCGATCAGCTTAGTGCAGCGCTGGGGGACAGGGAACAAGGACCGTGGGGCGCCCGGCGTGGCTATAAATACTGCCACGTCATGGCCTCGGCACTGACGACATTAACGCCGTCACCTAGGCAAGTGCGTCACTACTGTACTGACGACATTAACGACGTCACGCTGGGATTACTGCACTTGTCGTCACGCTAGGATTACGTGTGATGCTAAGGTCGCTATGTCTCTAGATCACGTGTGGCGTGAGGCAGCGTGACTGGTCTTCATCTTGAAACTAGGTCGAGACCATCATTTCAATCATGAGAGACCAGAGGGTAAGGTTAATCAGCAAGCTTTATTAGAGTATGGCATGGCGATCGGGTTCATGGCCTGAAGCGGTATGGCATTACTTCTGATGGCGTGGCAGCATGGCAACTGATTCTTTGGCGTAGTGACTCCGAGGCAGGATGCCTCTCTTCTTGAGGCGGGAGGGCATCCGCTCGGAGAACCCCCCAAAAGAGAGAACATGAAAGGCCAACCGGTCTGCTCGCCTCGCGATACGGCGGGCGCTGGGCGGAAGGCTTGTCGCCGACCGGTTGGCTTGAGAAGGCGACGCTTGTCGCCGAACGGTTGGCTCGAACCCCGCTGGGCGGAAGGCGACGCTTGTCGCCGACCGGTTGGCTCGAGAAGGCGACGCTTTTCGGCTCGAACCCCCCCCCCCCCAACGCTTGTCGCCGAACGGTTGGCTCGAACCCCGCTGGGCGGAAGGCGACGCTTGTCGCCGACCGGTTGGCTCGAGAAGGCGACGCTTGTCGCCGACCGGTTGGCTCGGGCGACGCTTGTCGCCGACCGGAGTGGGAGGTTCCACTCACTTATAGTGGGAGGGTCCACTCACTTAGAGTGGGAGGGTCCACTCACTTATAGTGGGAGGGTCCACTCACTTAGAGTGGGAGGGTCCACTCACTTATAGTGGGAGGGTCCACTCACTTATAGTGGGAGGGTCCACCAGTGCTGAAATGAGTTTGAGGATGTCTGAAAAAGGGATTTTGTGTCTGTGTTGTTCTGCCTTCTAGATGTCTTTGAGCAAAATGTTATGGAAACTGTTTAAAGGGCTCCAGTATCACAGGAAGCCAAGTGAGCTTAAAGACAATCTCACACCTCTTCCTGTGCAGTTCCCCCCCCCTGCCAGCCTGCATTTCAGATAAATTCCTAAATGCAGGGTGGCAGGGCGGCTTTTGACATGAATGACACCACATACATTCCATTCACTGCTACATGAAACCGAGTGAAAGCGACTTTCCACCATCCATCGTTGTTTTCCAACGGCGGGAAGCAAGAATCCCAATTTACCCAACGAGGCCGAGTTCCACGAGGGACAATGGCTATGCAAGCCAATCACAGCCAAGCTGATACCGCAAGCTGCCGCGTTTTCGCCAGCCAGAGACAAAATGGCGATCCAGAGGGTCCCGTGTGGACCGGCACACACTGTCAATCACACAGACGCTAAGATACACAACTCAAGTGCCAAGACACGCGTCAGACTGCATGACCGTGGAAATCAAGGAGTGACAGGCCACGCCTGCGCGGTGCTTCGTGCTTATATCCATATGAGTGCGTGGCCTACAGGTGTGTCTAATGGCTCATTTCCACCACATTTTACAGCCCTGCACAGCTCGTCACCACTCGGCTCTACTTGTTTCAACCCGATGGACGTTCTGCTTCGACCGCTGGTCATCTGCCCCCGCCCACACCTGGTCGTCATAGCGACCGCATATCTGCCCTCCGCCCATAACCCGAAGTACGCTATAACATATAACGTTAAAATTAAATCCATACACAGAACTTTTAAACTGTTTATGAAATACTGGTGCCTCTAAATGACCTACAGTGTACATGGGCAAATGTGACAATCGGCCAGGAGAATGGATAGCACTTTGTTGTTAGTCAAACTCACATGCATGCGCTGCGCGAGGGACGGGGGTTGCGCTACAGAGTGAAGCCTCTACCCCGGCGGCCTCTCACCAGGCAAGACAGCGGCTTCACCAAAGCCCCGCCTGCAGCCTAACGGAGCCGACGCTGCACACAACTACAAAGGGCTTCCTGAGGAGCGGATTTTTTTTTCACTCAAAACAATTTAAAACCACCGTCATGTTAAGCTAAGTAAGGAGATCGCTTTTATTTCACCAGAGCCGAAGGCAGCAACACAAAAGACTGATGGAAATAACATAACAGAAGAAGGTAAGCCCCACTAAACTGGTATCCAGCATTGACAGTAGATAGAGTAGACACGATTCTGCCTGACCAATCAGTCGTCTGCAGTGTTTTCACGTCACCGTATGGTACCGGGTCCACAGCGCTAGAACCTCAACAGAGCAGGGACCAAAAGCAGCACGACTCAACCCCGACTCAACCCGGGGCTGTCCACGTTTTTGATCGGTGGAATGACAAAAAAGCAAGACGAGCTGGGCGGGGCCGCGTTGATACCAGCGGTGGAAATGGGCCATTAGAGAGGAACCCCATGGGGGAGGGGGGCATTCCCATACCTACATAACATATGTAGATTCTAGAGGTCTTTTCACATGGGGGATCTGTCCGTGCACACGGAACCGATACAAGCACGTGTACTCTGATTGGCCCCAGTTACTTAAGATGCGAAGTTCCACGTAACGACAGACCGCACCACTGTGATTAAAGATCTCAAAAGTCTGAATAGCTTCTCCCTCTGGTTTGAACGCGAAGGATCCCAGCAGAGTACCATTTTCCTCTGCGGTGGACATGCCGTAGACTTCGAAGTCATGGGGGGCAGAGTGACTATAACCATAAGGGTTGCTGTAATGAGGGAGATGGTCGATGGTGATGTGGCTGACCCGGACAGGGTGGGACAGGCGTACAACTAGGGAACCCCGATCTCCTATGATGGGCCAGCATTTACCTGACACCACATCGTTCCCCTCAATGGCCGTCTCTGGTCTCAGAGAAGAGCACAGCATTGACTGCCAGCTGTGTGAGTAATGGTGGTAGGTCTCTGAAGCTCGAACCACAGAAGCGCCTTGTGATTTTAAGGCAAAGTCAGGCATCGTATTTGCCATGGGAGTTTTGCAGCCCTCTTTGAGGGCAGCAAGCTCACGCCTCAAATCATCCAGTCTCTTTTCCACATCTGGGTTCACATCTCCAGGCTTCTTCTCTCTGATGGTGTCAGGAGCTTCACTGCTGCTCATCACAGGAGGCTGGAACATGGAGGTCAGCCAAGGAATCCCCGAATAGAGTAAGAGTAAGAAGGCAAAGACAAGGAGGGGCTTTGCACAAAATGTGAAACACGACATGGGATCTGTGACAAGCACAGTGGGGTCCTCAGCGCAGATCGCATCACTACTGGTAAGAGAGGGGGCTTGGGCGAAGACGTCATCACTACTGGTAAGAGAGGGGGCTTGGGCGAAGACGTCATCACTACTGGTAAGAGAGGGGGCTTTCTCTAACGGTTTCCTTCTCAATATTTTCAGTGGGGTTTCATTGGGTGAAATAGGGTTAAGATCTTCCAAGGCGCCAAGTGACCGCAGGCGTAAGCTGTGGCGAGACATGCCTATAGACAAGATACTTCCTAGAAACAGCAATCTTGGTCCTTGGAGCTACTGATAGCCTCCGCAGGGAAGGATTTATGACATCACTGATGATGTCATAGACATTGACATCTTCAGTGATGTCATCAATCCTGCTGATGTCATAGACGTTGACATTTTCAGTGATGTCATAAATCCTGCTGATGTTGCAATTTCTATGAATAACTGACAATCAGATCAGTGATTTATGACATCACTGATGATCTCACTGTCACTTATGCATACAGTACACATTGTGACATCGTCACTCATGATGTCATACAGTTCTACGAAAGCAAGTGGCCAGGTCGCACCAATGACAATGAACAATTGTGATGTCATCGGTGATGATGTCATCAGTGAGTGGCCAGGTTACCGATGATGTCAACAGTTCTACTCAAGTCGCCGATGATGTCACATCAATGTACAATTCTTTGCAATACAGATAAAAAGAGCTACTGTTGAATAATAATAGTTGTAGGCTACTAATTGCCTGTTTGCCATTGTTTCCCCCATAATTCTGCTTTCAGAGCTAAAGTAAGAAACAATCATAAATATAGCCGCAAGCAGCAATACCAGGGGTTCAAGCCTTGAACAAATGCTTAACCCATTGATACCTGATGCAGCATTTGCGTGTATATCCCTCATTTGTGTGCGTATCCCTTTAAGACCGCGAACCGCTAATACATAGACAAAATACTCACACAAATGCTGCATCAGGTATGCCTGAGGTCGTCTGTGGGGTCCCACAACTGATATACATACCAGGCCAGGAGCTTCTTCTTTGTCAGACTGGAGGCTTGGTGATGGTGTTTTATGTTTATGGGACTGGATGTTTCTGTGGCATCCACCACTTATACTGTATCCACCTTATTTTTGGCAGCCATTTTGCCTTACATTAAGTATGGGTTCTATTTCCGGTGTAACCAATTTAGATAACCCCCCAGCCCCGACAAAAAAAGCGTCTATGAGGATTTTACCCTTTTACAGCAGAGCCATTCTGCTCTACAGCCGTGTCGTTCGGGTGCTGGGATAACGTAATGCATTGTGGGTAGTCGGCTACTACTGTGGCTAATGTTAGCGCCTAGCTAGCTATGTTACATGACAGTAAAACGCCACCAAATTGATTTAACTTTTAACCATTTCGAGTAACACACATTTCGAGTTTCCATACGGACCTCCAGCGTTGGTTAGTTGTTTATAACGTGACTATATTTATAACTTTTATAACGGACTCCAGCTTCCGGTTTATAATTCGGGTCTGCAGCCAGAGTATAACAAAGGAAATGGCAAGCGGCAACAATGAGTCACGTTAAACCGGACCTTGTACCCACGGTTCTTTTTTTACAGTGGGGCATTCAAAAATAAGGTGGATAGCATGAGCCAGGAAGGATTTATGACATCACTGATGACATCACAATTGATCATCAGTGATGTCACAATAAAGGACCCAACACTCTTCACATCGTATTGGGATGTCTTAAAAAAAACAGAAAACATTTTCACTCAAATTGTAGCCCTCTTTCTGGAACAACCGAAGAGTAGCATGGCAGGAGACAAATGCCCATTTGATCCAACATTTTATTTCAATCATCTTCGTTCCAAGAAGTTCTCCTTCCTACAGAACAAAGACACGTTAAGACTGTTGATGAAATGGTCCATGTTGGGCAGAATTTCAGCGCAGTCTTACAGCTTTGATCAGTACTTCTACCCTTACAACAGTCAACATTTTGCACTGAGTTTCTTCAGAGACCCTAACGTCATAGCCAGTCTGAGGGAGATGGTGGTGCCTCTTGACAGCCCAGTGGTGTCTGTTGATGTGGAGGTGGTGCCATGCAGTAAGGTCTCCATGGAGCTGTTTGACACACTCTATACCAGTGGCATCCTGAGGCCCTCTGGAGATGTGGTTAAAGGCTTCCATGACGTCTACCCCGACAAGCTCAGAGAGATGCTGCAGGAGGAAGTGTCTGACCACTACCATGTGGTCGGGAGAGAGGAGCGAGGAGAGTTTCTGTTCCGCCTCTTCAAGCACCTGTGTCTGGGAGGAGAGCTCTGTCAGTACGAAGACACCGTCGGCCCTTACGTCAGCACCACAAAGCAAATCTACAAAGACCTGATCAGTGTGCAGAAGGATCCAGAGACCAAGGCGATCAGGGTCATCTCGACAGTGCTGAGAGTCTGTGCCTGCGATGAGCACGGGCCATGTTACCCTGGGAGACGAGATGAGGAGCAGACATTTGCCTACATGATAGTCGACCCCTTCAAACGACACGTGGCTCTGTTCTCCCACTGCTATGGGACGGGAAGCCAAGACCTGGCAACGTTCCTGCACTGACTGTTTGATGACAGAAAGTGAGAGCAAGCCATGACCTTATTACCCTGCTAGCCGGGCGCTCCTCGCTCATTCTGAGCGTTAGCGCCCGGGGACCCACTTATCTCCCATCATCAGACCGCCGCGCCGCTCTCGCGTCTAGGTCTTAAAACGAGTCCTTACCTGAACCAGAAACTTGAAGTGAAGATGCTATCCGATGCCTAACATCTTTTTTTTTTATATATATTTTTTTTCCCCGATTTTTTTTTATCCCATTTTTATCCCCCGTTAGTGCTAATTTTAATTTATTTATCCTGGTTGCTGCTCCACCCTCTGCCAATCTGGGGAGACCCGAAACTGGCTCCATGATCCTCCAAGACATGAGCAGTAGCCAGCCGCTTCTTTTTACCTGACAGGGGAAGCTTCACTGGTAGGACATAGCACATGGGAGGATCATGCTATTCCAACCAGTTCCCCTCCCTCTGAACAGGCGCCCCTAACAACCAGAGGAGGCGAAGGGGTTCCTATATGAAGGAAACCCCCGGGAGGCACGGGGAGAACATGCAAATTCCACACAGAAAGGCCCTTTTGATGACCCCACCCGGGCGTTGGGCACTTGAGGACATGCTGACGGGCACGCATGTTTCTAAATAACTGTTGTTGTCGCTTCCAAATTGTTGCATAAAATCCACTTTTCTGTCTTTGAGAAACCTAAAATCATTCATCTGGAGTCAACCCGGACATGCGACGCACTGTTTACTCACTAATGCCCCCCACACTTACGGAATGGTATTGCAACTTGCTTGGCACAAACGCGGAAATGTAGTTTGTGTAGAGACGCGAGAGCGGCACAGCTGTCTGATGGGAGATGCTAAGTGGGTCCCCGGGCGCTAACGCTCAGTATGAGCGAGGAGCGCCCGGCTAGCAGGGTAAGCCATGACCAAAATACTCATATGCATTCTGTCATTGTGTTACTTATGGATGAAATTATAGTGAAAAGAAATGATTCACCTTTTTTGGGGCCCCCCCTCAAGGACCCCTGGGGGCCCCATTCTGATAACCACTGCTTTACCCATTGATACCTGATGCAGCATTTGTGTGTGTATCCCTTTAAGACCGGCGGTCTTAAAGGGATACACACACAAATGAGGGATATACACGCAAAATTAATGCTGCATCAGGTATCAATGGGTTAAACTGCATATGACACACTGTTGTCCTGTATGTGTCAGTAGTTCGTGTCTGTGTAGCATGTCGGGGAAGGTTGTGAATTAACGGAACAAACTGTCTGAGATTGGCCTGGTATCTCCTGAAAGCTGCGAAGCTAAGATTTCATTCTGCTCTGACCTCGTCTCGATAGCATGTTGGGAAGTTGTGAAATCACGCTCCAAAGGTCGTAAAAACGATATTTTCAGCTCAACTCAAGATGTTGTTTAAAGGTTAAAAACATAAATAAAAGTTCTAACGGAGGTTAAATCAGGAAGTCTATAATATAAAGCACTTTTACGCTTCCTCAGTTCACTTCTTATTTCTCCTCCAATACATTGTTCTATTGCTACTTTTACTAAAAGATCTCTCTTCCACCACTGCATACTTAGGAAATGCACAGGCTACTGTGAATACTTGGACTCGCCACCAGGGGTCAGTATAAAGAAACACACCACCTTAAATCAAAGACGGACAGGCCAAGGTATCATTTCCTGTATAAACAAGGGACACACATGTAGCGTTAAATAACTCTGTTGACATCCCTGGTTGACACTGGGAACTGAAATAGAAGGTTATTCACCAGCTCCATGGCGACCTCCGTCCATGTCTCCAGAGTCCGTTCACTGTACAAGAGAATTCTTCTGTTGCATCGATTCCTCCCGATAGATTTAAGAGGCGTCGGTGACCAGTATGTGAAAGACGAGTTCAGGAGACACAAAGCTGCGCCTCCCGGAGAGGTGAAGGGCTTCATGGTCGAATGGGAGGTAAGTATTATTATAATATAACACATTACAAACTACACACAGTAGCCTACAGCTTATAACTGACAAGGTCGTGTCACTTCATTACAAAACTGCACCATAGCCCTGACAACGATCAAATTACCATGCACAGAAGGGCAGGCCAAATTCTATTAAAAAAATCAAGAAGTTAAATATTCCCCTGTGTATTGGCAGACATACACACCTGTTACAACGCGAATTAAACGTCTAAATGACTGGGATCCACTATTGCACTATTTCGGCATACATTCTATTCACCAAACGGCACTGATTTTATTTTATTTTATTTTATTTTATTTGACGGTTACAAATTGAAATACAGTGTACTAAACAAAGCACAGACACGGATCTCAAAGAATAGCATCAAGGATAAAGCACAATAAAGTCAAGACTTATTTCCATTGTGGTCCTTGGTCTAAAACAGGTAGATAAAAAAAAACCAACAGCAACAACAATATAAACATAAAATAATTACCAGAAGCATTCAATACAGTATGATTTATGCACTCATTTTAGTAAAGGTTTAATTTTCTGATTCACCTGTTGGTGTGGCCAGTGGTGTGTACATGTGAAGCGCAGGCCAGCAGGAAAGCTCCAGGATTGGAGTATACCCACTTAGAATTTGGCAAAGATACTTAACAGTAGAGTTTTGTGACAGTTCTAGGCCTATATGTCATTATTTAAAGAGAGATCTAGGTTCCCTATAGGCCAGTGATTCTCAACCCTTTTCACATCAAGGAGCCCTCATCGACATCAGAACAACAGACCACCGTTTGATGAGATGTTGTCTCTCAAACCCAAATATGAGAATATTTCTAGATGTAATTTTGTCCAGAGTTCTGTGACGGCTGGGAGCTCTAACCCGGAAAAAATAATGTTGTGTGTAGGTGGTACTTGCAGTAACCCATGTTAAGGGCTTGCCCAGGGGTGGATACGAACCGCCGACCTTCGGCTTGCGAGTCAGACAGCTAACCACTACACCAAGAGAGCTATAGCTCCCTTGGCGGAGCTGATTAACATGCCTTTATACTGGGGACTGAGTTTAACCAATCCACTCGCTACCACACTGGACTCACGAGGAATCAACGCTGATTCACTTCGGTTCCACACGCAAGAGAAGGAAACTTTACTGGGGCTAAGCATGAAAGCCACTGGGTGACACTTTCTATGAAGGCCGTGTCTGTAATACAAAATCATACTTAGGCTATAATACATCATAATTATGCCGGCATAATTATAATGAGTAGCTATAGTTCTCTAATCATGCATAGACAGTGATACTGTTTTATAACAGTACTCATTATAAAGCCTTAAAACTTGATAAATAATAATAATGATTGGATTTATATAGCGCTTTTCTAGACACCCAAAGCGCTTCACAGGAATCATTATTCATTCACACCATTCGTACCAGTGGTGGTAAGCTACGGGTGATGTAGCCACAGCTGCCCTGGGGAAGACTGACGGAAGCGTGGCAGCCATTTCGCGCCTACGGCCCCTCCGACCACCACCAACATTCATAGACATTCATACCCATTCATACGAGGCAATGAGGGTTAAGTGTCTTGCCCAAGGACACAACGACAACAGCTGGGAGGGAGCGGGATTCGAACCGCCAACCCTTGAGTCATTGGCCGACCTGCTCTACCTCCCGAGCTAATGCCGTCCCCAACATAATAACAGATGACTATTGATAACAGATTCTCAGTAATGTGTATAAAGTTATAAAACATTATAAATGTCTATGCATGATAACTATACTTAGGAATTATGCTGGCATTATAATGTGTTATAAGAAGGATTGTAATGTGTCCCGTCACAATGCTTTGTACTGTACTAATGCATTGCTTGTTATGGTGGTTCCTTGCCACAAGATGGCAGCGTGGTTTCACTAAAACAAGAAACTCAGCACTCTAGGTTCAGTCTCCATTTTCCCACCATACAAAAGGATAGGAGAGAGACACCAAATTGCAGAACAATTGTGACTTTTGGGGCAGTTTTACTGTAGCCTAGAGCTGCTTCTCAACCCTTTACATAATGAGGGACCCCTCAGAGAGCCACGGACCCCCATCTGATGAGATTTTGTCTCAATGTCCCAAATCTTCTACATTCAATTGTGTTAACTTCTTGTAAATTATATAATGATCAAGTTGAACAATTTGGCGATTTGCTGGGGATCCCCTGGAACCCCCTCGAGGACCCCTGGTGCTTATAAATCAAATAAATAAATCACTGACAAATCTATTGACTTTTAAGAGTGAAAACAAAATCTCAGGACATCTGTTTTTATAGAATAAGGAGAAGGCTTTGAACGGATGTCATGGCTTCAGAGTATGATTGAGGTAGATCTACAACAGGTTTTCTGTATCAATTAGCCAAAGAGGAGTACAGATGGTCCTGTCTGATTCGGTGAGCTCTGATAAAAGACTACTCATTAATTATGCCAAGCCAGCCCCGTTCCAGCCTGAGCAGCGTTGCAGCTTCTGATTATAATATAAAATTCCATAAGGGAGCTGACTGTGCTCAATGGTCTTGGCAAGTGCTTTGTGGAAAACGGCAGCATTAGCGTTTGAGGGCTGATACCTGTTTGGGCTGGAAGTGACTGTGAGTTAGATACAACGTGTTGCCAGTTAGCTGGAAGTGACTGTGAGTTAGATACAACATGTTGCCAGTTAGGACTGTGAGTTAGATACAACGTGTTGCCAGTTAGGACTGTCTTCAGACTCAGACTTGTGCCAGTCCAATCAGACTTGGCTGTTCAATATGAATATTCAACTATTCTTTTTTTCCTTCCTTTTTTAATCAGACTATCTGGCAATCATAAAATCCCTTTGGCACGAGCTTGTTTGATTTTTTAAATTTAATTGGGACTTGGGTTTTATGGTTTTAATAGGCTGAGCTACCAAAACAGGCTATTATATCACGATCTATTGGGAGAAACCAAGCAATTCTATGTCAAATCAGACATTCATTTGTGTTGTGGACCAGTGATCTCATGTATGCATGAATGACATCACTGGTCCACAGCTGAACTCAAATCAACTCTCAATATCTGTGAACCCGTGATAGACGTGATCGTCAGGCTGAGCTATTGTTCATGAAACCAAATCACACTGGTAGACAAACAAAGAAACGTGGGCATTTGATTGGCTCTTGACGGCTAATCGGCTATTGACAACAAGCTGAGTTTCACTGGTCGATCTATTCTATAAATGAATTGGACTTCCATTGACTTGTTGATCATGGTATCAATTATTTTGTTTGTTGTCTAACAACAAGATCTGGTAAACATCTGTAAACATTCATATATTTTTTAATAATGCACCAGGTTAGAGGGTTCCTTCCGTGTACCATTTACAGCATTAGTTCTGTGAGAATCTCTTTCATATCCAAGCAAAATTGGTATTTTAATGGAAATATCGATATCGAACTGATATCGAATCGGGACCTTCGTATTGAATTGTGAAATCTGTGGTGATACCAGACAGACTCTTTGCTATGAGACTATGGGACTATGGGACTATGGGACTATGGGACTATGGGACTATGGGACTATGCGACTATGGGACTATGAGACTATGCGACTATGAGACTATGCGACTATGGGACTATGGGACTATGAGACTATGGGACTATGAGACTATGCGACTATGGGACTATGGGACTATGCGACTATGGGACTATGAGACTATGCGACTATGAGACTATGCGACTATGGGACTATGGGACTATGGGACTATGAGACTATGGGACTATGGGACTATGAGACTATGGGACTATGGGACTATGAGACTATGGGACTATGGGACTATGGGACTATGAGACTATGGGACTATGGGACTATGGGACTATGGCGGAGAGCCAATGTTTTCCAACGCAATTAAGAATTACAGAGGGACGGTAAATAAGCACTTCATTAGAGGTAATTTATCTAATGAAGTGCTGTGATTGCAGCTGAGAGCTGTGTGTGTTGTTGTAGCTGAGAGCTGTGTGTTGTTGTAGCTGAGAGCTGTGTGTTGTTGTTGTTGTAGCTGAGAGCTGTGTGTTGTTGTAGCTGAGAGCTGTGTGTTGTAGCTGAGAGCTGTGTGTGTTGTTGTAGCTGAGAGCTGTGTGTGTTGTTGTAGCAGCTGAGAGCTGTGTGTTGTTGTAGCTGAGAGCTGTGTGTGTTGTTGTAGCTGAGAGCTGTGTGTTGTTGTAGCTGAGAGCTGTGTGTTGTTGTAGCTGTGAGCTGTGTGTTGTTGTTGTAGTTGAGCTGTGTGTGTTGTTGTAGCTGAGAGCTGTGTGTGTTGTTGTAGCTGAGAGCTGTGTGTCGGTACGTGCACATCTACAATGGCAAATTCGCTTTTCCGCTGTGTCGCAGCGTTTTGTGGGCGTGCAAACCAGCTTCCAGCTTGGAGCTGTAGCCTGTAGAAACGTTGTACACAGGAGGGTGCGGGGAGGAAATGTGTAGGAAGAGCTGTCATTGGGTAGCTTCAACGAAAGGTCCCGCCCTAGTCCCGCCCCGCGAGCGTGAAGCCGCTCGGAGACAAGCCGCCTCTAGTCTGCGACAGTGAAACGCTGAAACGCTGGGGGCGGTTCCAGCGCGATGTTGAAATGGACCAATCAGAATCGAGAATACAGCAAGACAGCCTATCAAGATGCAGCGTCAAAGCGGCTTTTTCAGCAGGCAAGCCGCCGTGCCATTGTAGATGTGCACGTACCGTGTGTTGTTGTAGCTGAGAGCTGTGTGTGTTGTTGTAGCTGAGAGCTGTGTGTTGTAGCTGAGAGCTGTGTGTGTTGTTGTAGCTGACAGCTGTGTGTGTTGTTGTAGCTGAGAGCTGTGTGTGTTGTTGTAGCTGAGCTGTGTGTTGTTGTAGCTGAGCTGTGTGTGTTGTTGTAGCTGAGCTGTGTGTGTTGTTGTAGCTGAGCTGTGTGTTGTTGTAGCTGAGATGTGTGTGTTGTTGTAGCTGAGCTGTGTGTTGTTGTAGCTGAGAGCTGTGTGTTGTTGTAGCTGAGAGCTGTGTGTTGTTGTAGTTGAGAGCTGTGTGTTGTTGTAGCTGAGAGCTGTGTGTTGTTGTAGCTGAGAGCTGTGTGTGTTGTTGTAGCTGAGAGCTGTGTGTTGTAGCTGAGAGCTGTGTGTGTTGTTGTAGTTGAGCTGTGTGTGTTGTTGTAGCTGAGCTGTGTGTGTTGTTGTTGTAGCTGAGAGCTGTGTGTTGTTGTTGTAGCTGAGAGCTGTGTGTTGTTGTTGTAGTTGAGAGCTGTGTGTGTTGTAGCTGAGAGCTGTGTGTGTTGTTGTAGTTGAGAGCTGTGTGTGTTGTTGTAGCTGAGCTGTGTGTGTTGTTGTAGCTGAGAGCTGTGTGTTGTTGTAGCTGAGAGCTGTGTGTTGTTGTAGCTGAGAGCTGTGTGTTGTTGTAGCTGAGAGCTGTGTGTTGTTGTAGCTGAGCTGTGTGTGTTGTTGTAGCTGAGAGCTGTGTGTGTTGTTGTAGCTGAGAGCTGTGTGTTGTTGTAACTGTGAAGCTGTGTGTTGTTGTAACTGTGAAGCTGTGTGTTGTTGTAGTTGAGAGCTGTGTGTGTTGTTGTAGATGAGAGCTGTGTGTTGTTGTAACTGTGAAGCTGTGTGTTGTTGTAACTGTGAAGCTGTGTGTTGTTGTTGTAGCTGAGAGCTGTGTGTTGTTGTAACTGTGAAGCTGTGTGTTGTTGTAGCTGAGAGCTGTGTGTGTTGTTGTAGCTGAGCTGTGTGTGTTGTTGTAGTTGTAGGCTACCACAGTCTCACCACACCTCCATTCTGTCCTGTCTGTCCTCGCAGTCACTGGAGAGACTGAAAATGAGTCATTAGGTACAGGTTTTTTTTCCAGCATCGGTGTGTGTGTGTGTGTGTGTGTGTGTGTGTGTGTGTGTGTGTGTGTGTGTGTGTGTGTGTGTGTGTGTGTGTGTGTGTGTGTGTGTGTGTTTTAATGTCATGTTTGTAGCGTCGGTAACTTGGTGCTGCTTTTCTTGGCCAGGTTGTTTCAGTTCTACTTTAGCAACGTTACTCTGCTAGAACATTTGCATATCGATACACTACCATTCAAAAGGTTTGACACACCAGCTTTTTCTTCATTTTTTTTACCATTTAGAAGAGTGCGTTTACATGCACACAATAAACTGATAAGTGGGAATAATCAGTTTATGGCAATAATCTGATTTCTGCGTTTACATGCACTTTAATAATCCGACAATAGGAGAAACCCGGGTTTACATGATTCAGTCAATTAGTCGGATTTCTCTCCAGAAAGGCGGCAGTAATTCCGGAATAAAACAACAGAATATAGCTGCAAAATGCAAAATCACATTTTCCTAATTTATTTGTCCAGCGCAGAGGATGGTTTAGGTGAAAATTAGGTTGTGTATCTCGTCTACTTTACTAAAATTGGAATAGGCGTCGCTTTGGAAGTGCATCTGTCAATAATATTTCCAACTTTACTGAGCACACAGCACAGAGGCAGGCAGGTGAGGTGACTTAAGCACGTCAAATGTTCATGACCCACAACGTGTGTTGAATTGAAATAGGCCTGTACCTGTCAGAAAACGGACACAATTTGTCACGGATATTAACGTTATGTGTGTGTTGTGTTTTGAACGACTGAGTCTGTTGCCTGTAGGCTACGTCATTCTATTTGCAATCCGAGACAAATATTCCTCCTCTCCTGTAGAATATCCACATTTCAACATAGTGCAGTGCAGCAGCGGTGCCGTTACAGGGACACCGGCTCTGTGCGGGAAGAGAGAGCAGAGCTCCCCGCTCCGCTCAGCCAGGGGCTCCGTGCTGTCATCTCACCAAGCCGGCTGTGGTGCGCTGTGGCCGGGGGAGAGACCGGCATGCCGGTGAGAGAACCGGGAGGAGAGCCGAGGGGCCAGTGAGTGCAGCGCGTCTCTCCCTGCCTCTCACGCGCTCCTGTGCTTCTCTCTCCTGCAAGTCGTACATGCGCAGATATATAAACCCGAAAGAAACCCGGTTATGCTGGATACATGCAGAGAGAAGACCGATTATTGCCCAGAAACCTAGGTGTGTTTATCGGTTAATTCATAACCCGTTTATGACCATAAACGGATAAAGCTTATCGGTTTATGCTGTTTACATGACAACTTGAATAATCAGGTAACTCTAGAAATCCGCTAATAAACAGTTTATTGGTGTGCATGTAAATGCACTCTAGTTGACATCAAAACTATAAAATAACACAAATGGAATTGTGCTGTGACAACAAAGTCAAACAAATCAAAGCTGGCTTATAGTTTAGATTCTTTAAAGTACCGGTAGCTGCCACATGTTTCATGACATTTCATATGATTCTGAAGCAGCGGTGGGCTGATTTAAATGTGTCATCATGTCATAGCGTCTCATACACTACATGATTAGAGTAGAGTCATTAGATGTTGAGCGAAGGATGAACTAAATCTTCACAAATCTGAAAGTAACCCAAAGAGTTTTATTAGTGTATTATAGAAAGCTACCATTGAGCAAAATGCTGTAGCAAGCAACACAAAATTACCCCCCCCCCACTCTCTGTTCTCTCTCCCTACTGTCTGTGTAGGTCTCTTTCTCTCTCTCTCTCTCCCTCTCTGTCTCTCTCTCTCTCTCCCTCTCTCTCTCTCTCCCTCTCTCTACCTCTCTGTCTCTCTATCTCCCTCATCTCTCTCTCTCCCTCTCTCTACCTCTCTGTCTCTCTATCTCTCTGTCTCTCTATCTCCCTCATCTCTCTCTCTCTCTACCTCTCTCTACCTCTCTGTCTCTCTATCTCCCTCCTCTCTCTCTCTACCTCTCTGTCTCTCTATCTCCCTCCTCTCTCTCTCTACCTCTCTGTCTCTCTATCTCCCTCATCTCTCTCTCTCTCTCTCTCTCTCTACCTCTCTGTCTCTCTATCTCCATCCTCTCTCTGTCTCTCTACCTCTCTGTCTCTCTATCTCCCTCATCTCTCTCTCTCTCTACCTCTCTCTACCTCTCTGTCTCTCTATCTCCCTCATCTCTCTCTCTCTCTACCTCTCTCTACCTCTCTGTCTCTCTATCTCCCTCATCTCTCTCTCTCTCTACCTCTCTCTACCTCTCTGTCTCTCTATCTCCCTCCTCTCTCTCTCTACCTCTCTGTCTCTCTATCTCCCTCCTCTCTCTCTCTACCTCTCTGTCTCTCTATCTCCCTCATCTCTCTCTCTCTCTCTCTCTACCTCTCTGTCTCTCTATCTCCCTCCTCTCTCCCTCTCTCTACCTCTGTCTCTCTATCTCCCTCCTCTCTCTGTCTCTCTACCTCTCTGTCTCTCTATCTCCCTCATCTCTCTCTCTACCTCTCTGTCTCTCTATCTCCCTCATCTCTCTCTCTCTCTACCTCTCTCTCCCTCTCTCTACCTCTCTGTCTCTCTATCTCCCTCCTCTCTCTGTCTCTCTACCTCTCTGTCTCTCTATCTCCCTCATCTCCCTCTCTCTCTACCTCTCTATCTCCCTCATCTCCCTCTCTCTCTACCTCTCTCTACCTCTCTGTCTCTATCTCCCTCATCTCCCTCTCTCTCTACCTCTCTGTCTCTCTATCTCCCTCCTCTCTCTCTCTACCTCTCTGTCTCTCTATCTCCCTCATCTCTACCTCTCTCTACCTCTCTGTCTCTCTATCTCCCTCCTCTCTCTGTCTCTCTACCTCTCTGTCTCTCTATCTCCCTCATCTCCCTCTCTCTCTACCTCTCTCTACCTCTCTCTGTCTCTATCTCCCTCCTCTCTCCCTCTCTCTACCTCTCTGTCTCTCTATCTCCCTCCTCTCTCTGTCTCTCTACCTCTCTGTCTCTCTATCTCCCTCCTCTCTCTCTCTACCTCTCTGTCTCTCTATCTCCCTCCTCTCTCTCTCTCTCTCTCTCTCTCTCTCTCTACCTCTCTGTCTCTCTACCTCCCTCATCTCTCTCTCCCCCCCTTCTTTAAAGAGGGGGTGAATCACCGTTCCATCTCAGCTTCCTCAGAAAAGAGCAGAAGGGCGCGAACAGCCGACGAGCGGGACTCCAAATGTGATTATGACATCCAGTGAGTGTTCGGTGTAATCTCATTAGTTCTCAAGTACGCATGGGACGTCTCTGCTGCACTAATACATCGGCTGCATTGGGACAGACAAGCTCTCCCCAGAGAGGGGGGGGGGGGGGGGGGCGAGGGAGGGAGGGGGAGGGGGAGGGGGGGGGGGAGGAGAGAGAGAGAGAGGGGGCGGGGGGGGGGGGGGAGAGAGGGGGGAGGAGAGATAGAGAGAGAGGGAGGGGGCGGGGGAGGGAGAGAGAGAGGGGGGGGCAGGGAAATTTCCCGAAATGCAAGATGGTAGGGGGCAGCCCAGAGCCCACCCTACTCTGCCTCTGACGTCCATGCCAAATTCCACACTTCCATGATTGGAAGTTGGAACCCCTCATTAGTGTCTTGCACCTTTGTTTGTTTACCCTGCCTTTTTGTCACAAAATGGCCCCCGTGAAAAGGGTCTATTGGCAGCTGGTTCTGTCTAATCAGGGGAGTGGACTACTTTCATCAAATTGCTTCAGCGGAAATCCTCTTACTGGTTTGCCACTCGGGTTCTCCTCAACTGAAGAAAGGGATAGTCCACTCAAACTCATGGGATTTGCAAACATTTGGGTTCCCCCCTGCACTAGTGTTCCACAGCTGATTGGAAATATCTATGTGTATATCGAAATCATATGTATGTATCTGTATATCGCAATATAATATTTATAAAATGTCATTTCGCGGAGGCGAGACTTGTGACCTATATTGGGACCAGCCGCCAGAGCGGTGATCTAACATGCTATGGCTTCACTATAGAGAGCTGAGACGGCGTCCATCTTTTTTCTTTATATTATATTGAAATGTTATTTTAAATTTAGAATGTTAATTTTCTATAAAACACAATACATTTGAATGTAATTCCACAACGTTTATTTTTGGCCCTCAGCCCTCCACCCAGATTGAGTTTTGGCCCTTCATGGGAAAGAATTTGGGCACCCCTGGCCTAGTAGGACCACTTAAAGTAAAATGTTACCCACATTTGAGTATATATCACAGCCTGGGCATGCAGGTTGAACCAATATGCTGTGGCAGTCACACAGTGTGCTGTGTGGTTAATGAATCTGAAACCGGAGACGAGGTGCTAAACGAGTTGACTCCAGTAATCGAGCCAGCTGCTGCTGTTCAGATTATGTCCAATTTCACCAGTGACAATGCCCAAGATAGCAGGTGTGGTTTGAAAACGCATTACTTTCAAATAATAATATCTCTTTCCTATCTGAGTTTCAAGCCTTTCCGTGTCTGATTCCCTCCCGCAGAACTACAAGGACACCTTGCAGGCTCAAGTGCTCGAGTCGGCGGGGGCGCGGGTCAAGTTTGGTGCCAACCTGTCGGAGGGGGAACTCAAAAACTTCCAAGACGATCAGATAGGCCAACTGTACGAACTCATGCTGGAGTCCACCAAGCCAAACAGACAGTTTCATATCCAAGAGGACGGCTTCAACAAGTGAAGTGGCGGCGGGCTACTTGCGTATACGAAACACGCGGGTGGAAGAGAAAATGAGACATTCAGGATTCCCACGGTCATGGAAAACCTGGAAAAATCATCGAATTTCAAAATCTCGTTTTCCATGCCTGGAAAAGTCATGGAGTTAGTAAAATCCTTGAAAGTTTTGGCAGTGAAAGTCATGGCATTTTGTTGTGTTTTGTTATGTGTGGGTGTAATTATTACTACTAGGGGTGTAACGATGCACGTAATCCTACCAAACTTCCTCGGTACAGGACGTCCGGTCCGGAACAGCTGTGTGCCGAATTTTGGGAAGAAGAAAAACAAAAACAATCCAAGTTCCCGCACGGACATTTTAAGTGGCGGACCGGCGTTTCCATAGCAACGACTCTGTGTACTTCTGTGCTTACTGCTGGCTTTTCAACACTGGACTAAAAAACGAGTTGGAAACTATTGGCATATTGGATATCGGTTAAAAAAAAGAATCCCAATATCGTGCATCCCTACTTTGTTACTCTGGAATGAATAGTGTTCAGGCATGCATCATAATGTATTGACTAGGAGTTCAGAATGTCCTAACATCACTGCTTTGGCACAGCAGCTGTGCTCCACCTGCACTGATGGTGCTTCAGAGCCTTTTCACTGTGACAAGAATACAACTCTGGGGGGAAATGCTGAACACTGAACACTGGACTTTTGGGAAATGAAAATGATGTGGAAGGATTTTATTGAAGAAAAATCCTCTATGATGTCTGCAAACTGCACACAGTTCAGCCACAGTTTTGTATTTTGCTCTAAAGTTTTAATTCTTCATTTTCTGTGTGTGTGTGTGTGTGTGGAGATGATTTGCTGCCACTGTCCAAAACCTAAAAATAATTTGGTCAAATAAAGAAAACCATTATCTTATTTAGTGGAGATGGGACAATTTTACTTGTTGCAATCGCACTTTGTGATTTAGACTAAACACTTTTGACACATACACTACACACAACCACTCACCATCTATTTCAGATAGGATCAATTTAGAGTCTCCAGTTTTTTAAATCTGGGAGGAAACCCACATGAACTTGGGGGACCATTTTGCTTTGAGGTGTTAGCGCTAAGTCGCTAACCACTGAGCCAGCATTCTGCCCCGGATATGTATTTTAGCATGTCCATCTTAGTGCAGCATTACATATTGAATATCAGCTACTGGCAGCTTCAATCCCCCCAAAATTTTGCTATTGAAAAACTGAATTCCTTTTCCCTGTATTTATTTTCCACAAAACAAATACCTCAATGTGCATTCAGAGGTGTGAAGAGTACTGACAAATCGTACTCAAGTACAAGTATTGTTACAAGTAAAATGACTAGTCCAGGAAATTACTTGAGTAAGAGTAAACGAGTAGATTGGTTAAAAGTACTCAAGTAAAAGTACATTTGCGTTTTATACAGTATTTTAATTGTTTGCCATAATAATGACATTTCACACATCTAGCATGTTAGCAGTGTTAGCTAAGCTGAACAGCTCGTTGCAGCAGAGATGCTCAGTTTGGAGATTGTCTCCTTTGCCTGACGAGCTAGAGCTGCTAGCAGCAGCAGCAATATCACAATCACATACATGTACATCCATTTAGCTCTGGCTGCTATCAGCAGTGTCAAATGAAACTGAGATTCCTGAACTAATGTGACGATGGGGATCATTACAGTTTGGTGGGTCAGCTACACCTGTCTGATTCAATTAGCCAGTTTTGTGCGAGATTTAATTCGATTGGTCACTGCACTAACGAGCCACCAGTTTGGGCGCCCTAAATGCAGAAGATGATTCTGGACCTGTTAGGGAGCAGTCGAAATACTGTGCTGTTTTCATAGTGCGGATTTGCAAAACAAAAATCTTAATTTACTCAGTAACGGAAATATAGGCCTACATTTAAAATTGTGATAATAATATCTATTATTTAAACTAGAAATGTAAACTAATTTCTAGCGTGCCTCACGCTTTGCGATTGTGAGCCATGCGTGTGGAACCCCGTGCCTTATTATAGTATTGAGATTCCTCATAAAAATAAGGGGAAAAAACTACTTAAGTACTTCTACTTGAGTACTTTGTTACACCTCTGCGTGTATTGCATCTAAAGAACCGTCACCTCACTCCTGGACCATGGCCCTTTTTTCACAGCAGGCATTTTGTGTCTAAAAAGGAGGTCACACAGGTGCAAGCAAAACATTAATGCGGGTTTCCAACTTCCAATCCATTTAGGTGTTCTAGTGCCGGGGGGCCCTCGTTAATGTTTTGGTGGAACCTGTTATACTTCCTGCCTTTTAGACACCAAAATGGCTGCTGTGAAAAAAGGCCAACGAGGCCATCGCCTGTATACTTAACAGATGAAAGGTTTTCTCCACAGGAATCCTGCTCCTTCCAGAGCAGACAAGATACATAACACATTGAGATCAGAGTCACCGGAGAAGCTCCTGGGCTGGCTGAGACCCGTGCTGCGAGGCGAGAGGAAGAAGAGCGTGTCCGTCGGGATGAAGACGTGTGTGGGGGTGAAGTTCCTTCAGCAGGGCTGCATGTGTCAAGAAACCGCAGGTAGAAATCAATAGCTCGATTATGTGAGCTGAATTCACTTGAAGGAATAATCCCTAAGCCTTGCTAATCAATAAGTAATCAATGTGAAAATGCACAGGTCCTGTTGACTGATCACAAGTAAACTGTCATAACTAAAGGTCACCATGCACAGCTATGTGGTGGGCATGGGATTGAGAGAATCGTATTCCACACAGGGAACGTCTGCAGGGAAGTGCACAGATAGGTGGTGCCCAAGCACCTACCCTTTTTCACAAGACACGTCCACAGCCGACATGACTGAGTTTCACACGCTGTAGCAGACTCTTTTATAAGGTACTGTAACATAACATATGAAAATAGGAGAGCAAGGAATCTATTGGTAACCATGCTGTGCTAGCTTGTCAGGAAGGGGGGGGGGGGGGGTAAATAACACTCCAAAGTTATAGGCAACATTTTGGCAAATAAAATACTGGCATGGCCATTTTCAAAGGGCTCCCTTGACCTCTAACCTCAAGATATCTCAATGAGAATGTGTTCTGTGGGTCGCCACGAGTCTCCCCTTTACAGACAAGGAGCAGAGGCTCTACTCCGAGTCCCCCACGGATAAGGTGACCAGATTTCTCAAATGAAAATCAGGGACATTTCCAGTCCGGCAATCAATATATCATTATATCAATCAATATCAATTATATATCAATTATATCAATCAATATATCATTCAAATATCCAATGTTATTACCTATGAAATAATAAAGGGGGACGATTCCGGTTTCATTTATTTTGCCCATGGCTGCTGTACTGTAATAAACAGTGTCAGCTTCACGAAGACGGCCCCTGGTGCACCCCCCCCCCCCCCCACACACACACACACACACACACACACACACACACACACACTTCATTCACTGTGCCCCTTTACAAAATGTCAAAGTGTTCTCCAGCAGCATGAGGCCTGGCTGTCCGAACCTACAGCGCCGAATGTTTTATGAAAAGCCTCAGATCTCAAAAAGTCTTTTCGGTCTCGTCCTGAGTGCTTTTTCATTGTTCAAGATTTCCTGAAAGAGCTGCATCAGAACATGTAAACACTTGTTGGATGCCTGGATCAACGGGCTACATAGACATGTGATGCTGTGATATGCTTTTAACCCGCCCGTAAGCCTCCTGCAACCTTTCTGCTTGAGTGGTTGGCCAGTGGACACGTCTGTAAAGGGGAGACTCATGGGTACTCATAGAATCCATTCTCACTCAGATATCTTGAGGTGAGAGCGGTCAGGGGTCCCCTTTGAAATTGACCATGACGGTTTTTAAAAATGCGTTATTTAGCCCCCTTCCTTCCCGACAAGGTAGCATGGCATTGTTGGTCCCAATGGATGCTGCAGGTCTTATAGTTTCATAGCCTATAAGTATCTTCACTCTAGATTTAAGAATGAGCCCGCTAGAGCTAGAGTCATATCGGCCGCAGACGGCAGTTGGAAATCGGGGACATTTTCGGGGACAGCTCCAGCCGGGGACAGGTCACCAAAACTAGGGACTGTCCCCGAAAAATGGGGGACGTCTGGTCACCTTACTCACGGATGCCTGAGCTTCTCACCTTGTCCCTAAGGGAGATGCCAGCCACCCTCCAGAGAAAACCCATTTCGGCCGCTTGTATCCTCGATCTTGTTCTTTCCTTCATGACCATACTGTAGGTGAGGGTAGGAACGAAGATCGACCGCGTTGCCTTCTGGCTCAGCGCTCTTTTAGTCACAACGGTGCAGTAAAGCGAACGCAATACCGCTCCCGCTGCTGTGACTCTCCGGCCCATCTCCTGCTCCATCGTCCCCTCACTCGAGAATACTGAGATACTTGAACTCCTTCACTTGGGGTAAGGACTCATTCCCTACTTGGAGCAGACAATCCACCGGATCCAAGAAACCTTACAGGATATTATGGGAAGTTTTAAAAAAAATCACAGTCTGCCACTTTCTTCTCTTAAGTTCTCTTAAAATAAGAGTCAATTATTCCTGATTCATGTTGTGGGGGGGAAAGTATACGGACTTCTTCAACAATCAATTTATCCAGACAATAAATTGAAAGATGTTTATTATTGAGACTCTGCAAAGAGGCTGTTTGATCTTTGTATGAGTCACACAGAGAGAGAGATGTGTGACACACAGGACTACAGCAGGGCTATCTAAAGACAGCCAGACGCTGGCCGCTATGGAGGACTCAATTATTCAATTAAAGTGTGTGTGTGTGTGTGTGTGTGTGTGTGTGTGTGTGTGTGTGTGTGTGTGTGTGTGTGTGTGTGTGTGGGGTGTGTTATTAGTGTGAAATTGGAGTGTGGGAGAACAAAGTCGCCCCAAGACCGTAAATAATCAGCCCGTCCTAACAAGGAGAACGATGCCATTGGTCGATTTTCAACGTGGTTAAAACGGCAGATGTTTACGAATGCGAGAGTCGGGAGCTGTAAGTAGCGGCGACCTCTGGCGGTCTTTAACGTAATGACAGTCTGATATTGAAATAGCTTTACAGGTGAAAGGCGGACCAGTAACATATTCCTCATTTTTCAAGCGAGAGAGTAAGACAGAGTCGGGTTCGCGTCCCGACATGTTTAACCATAACCCAAACTATAACCTTAACCAAGTTGTTTTAGTTGCCTAACTTTAACCAAGTTGTTTTAGTTGCCTAAACCGACGTTTAAACATAACTGACGTGACGTTTCCGTGACTTATTCTGTCATTTCTGTATAACGAGGTCTTGAAATAATATGAAATGACTACCGTATATAATATTCTATTTGGGCTTTATGAGTAGCCTACATCAACATGGTTTTCAAATATTTATGGTAATCCATGATGCCACTCTATGTGCAGATATGCAAAATATATAGCAAACTCATGTCCTTCCTTCCTGTGTTTTGATTCTTATTTGTATGTGAAATGCATGGTCCCCACAATATTATGACTCTACAGCAGTGTTCACAGAAACCTAGACACTGTGAAAACCAAACGGCTAAAGAGAAAATGATCTACATAGAGAACGTTGATGGTGATGTTTGAAGGCCATCTGCTCTCAGAACCAGGCTGAGTTGAGGCTCTTCACACCACTCTGGAAAGAACATTGAACAGATCAAGTGGTCTAATTACCTGTAGTAATAATTGGCCCATTCCACCCGAGCATGGAGCGATGCTAGGAGGAGAGACTTGAAGGATCAGAGGTCCATATGGTCAGCGCCGGCGCTGACTCATTCTGCCTGCCTGCTCGTATGTAGGCTTAACAGCTGTGCTTGTGTGTACATACGTGTGTGTGTGTGTGTGTGTGTGTGTGTGTGTGTGTGTGTGTGTGTGCTTGTATAGCTATCTTAGTGAGGACCAATTTGAGTTTTATACCTGGGAAAAGAGGACATTTTGACCAGGCCTCACTTTAGCACAAACCTTCAAAGGCCTGTTTGAAGGTTAAGATTTGGTGTTCGCTTAGAATTGGGTTTAGGTTATGGTTAGGCATTAAGGTTAGGGGCTATAGGGAATTATGTCAATATATGGCACTATATTATACTGGCTTGTGTGTGTGTGTGTGTGTGCGTGTGTGTGTGTGTGTGTGTGTGTGTGTGTGTGTGTGTGTGTGTGTGTGTGTGTGTGTGTGTGTGTGTGTGTGTGTGTGTGTGTGTGTGTGTGTGTGTGTGTGTGTGTGTGTGTGTGTGTGTGCGCGTCACCTCCCCCTCTAGATATAACACCAAAGTTGAGCCTCACGTCTGCAATGGCTTCATACACAATAGATTTTGCCTCAGCTCTGATGTATGGAGGAAGGGTACGCGGGCGGTTTTCTAATTTCATCATGAAATGTTTCGTCACCGGTGTTTTTCTGCTGTGCTGACTTTGTTTCCAAGATGGCGACGGTCACAATGCGAAATTAGAGGCTTCAAAACAGAAGTCCACAACCAAAATGGGTGATGTCACAGTGGCTATGTTCGTATTTTTATACACTCTCTATGATTGTAACCTGTGATTTATTCAGTGAAATCTGAACTCACTGTCATGGTGATTGTAACCTATACGATTTATCCAGTGAAATCTGAAATCACTGTCATGGTGATTGTAACCTATACGATTTATCCAGTAAAATCTGAAATCAGTCATGGTGATTGACTGTAACCTATACAATTTATCCAGTAAAATCCGAAATCACTGTCATGGTGATTGTAACCTATACGATTTATCCAGTAAAATCTGAAATCAGTCATGGTGATTGACTGTAACCTATACGATTTATCCAGTAAAATCCGAAATCACTGTCATGGTGATTGTAACCTATACGATTTATCCAGTGAAATCTGAAATCACTGTCATGGTGATTGTAACCTACACGATTTATCCAGTGAAATCTGAAATCACTGTCATGGTGATTGTAACCTATACGATTTATCCAGTGAAATCAGAAATCACTGTCGTGGTGATTGTAACCTATACGATTTATCCAGTGAAATCAGAAATCACTGTCATGGTGATTGTAACCTATACGATTTATCCAGTGAAATCTGAAATCAGTCATGGTGATTGACTGTAACCTATACGATTTATCCAGTAAAATCAGAAATCACTGTCATGGTGATTGTAACCTATACGATTTATCCAATGAAATCAGAAATCACTGTCATGGTGTTACCTGCTTAGACTGAAGAGTTCCTTCAGCAAAATGAATAGGTAGCTGAGGAAGAGCATCAATTATTCACAGTCAATTATTCTGCAGGTTCTTTCTATGGGGAAATGGTGACTCCATCAGAGGTATTTTTAGGGTTTTAGCGTTCACGCTTGATACCTGCACTCCACAATAGTCATTATATGGAAAACAGCAGCTGGCAGCGTAAGTCGGTCGACAGTGTCTCTCTGTTATATGAGCTTGGAATTCTAAGGTTCTATCTGTGGAGTGCAGTTCTGTTCAATATGTGATCTTTTTTTTTTTACAATGAAAAAAGAAGACAATACACAGTAGTGACGCCTTTACATCTTTACATGCTGCTCAGTGCTCTCTGTCAGCATCTGGAGAGAGGAACCGACAAACTCTCCAGCTGAGATATTTAGCGCCTGAAGGACCGAGACCATTTTAACACAGAGGACACCTGTTCCGTGTGAAGAAAGTGCATATTTTCAAGATAACATTTTTATTATTCTGACATCTCAACCTGGATCCTTCCTTGGGGGTGTCACTCCCAGACGGCGTCTTTGGGAGATTGGAGCGATCTCTCTGGTGTCTGCAGTCTAAGAAGAGGCCTCGCAAACGAGACAGTTAGACTAAGAGGGCTAGGGCCATATCAAGCTCAGTGCAAGGGCAAATCCTTGCTAGTTTCTAGCCCTCAAAATCTAAATTATTTTCTTTTAATCACCACTTTGTCAGTCCATCAAAGGATGTGTTTCAGCGACCCAGTGGTAATTAAAGGGGGGGGGGGGGGGGGCGATGGGAGATTTTGAATGCTAGAAACTAGCACCCATCTTACACCCTTGCACTTGCAGTGGGTGTAAGATATGATGGCCTCTAGTGTGAAAAGCCCTATAGACAATCAAATGTAATATCAATTGTACAATCAAGTCAATAGGCAAACTGATATATACAGTATAGTCATGGGTGGAGTTAATGGGGGGGGGGGGGGGGCGTCGTAATGCGTAGGAAAGTCTTGGTATCACAGTGTGTACTCATCAGTGTTTGAATCAATCAACACTAGACTAAGCAAGTTGGATAATTCTGGATACATTACAACACGACATTTTGGAATTTAGTCCAAAGCAGATTAAGGATTTAAGAAAGAAGGAAAAGGCCTTTCTAAGTGGTGCGATCTGTAATCTCTCTAACCTTGGATAACAAGCATATAATGGCATCCGAGAGGATATAACGTCGATCCTGAAAAAAATCGGAGAGAGTTTATTCCTAAAAAACCTCCAACTCTCCCCTGAGGTAGTTATAGAGACATAACTTTCTTCAGAGTTCACAGACTGGGCTGAACCCGAAGGTAAAACCCGGCCAATAATTGCTAGTTTTGAGCACTACAAGCAGAAAGAGGAGGTAAAGAGCCGTGGAAAGGAACTGAAAGGGACCTCTCGCTGGCTATAATGACCACTTTCCTGCTGAGATCAATGACAGGAGGAAAAAACGGTTAGCTATCATGAGGGAAAATGATGCCCTGAACCAGAACCACAGAGTAGCTTTGACAGTCGATAGGCTGTACAGTATATACATGATAGCTGCATCGTGACTCAATTAGAATGTGCGCCTGAGTGTTTTTAACTTCATGTTTTGACTCCTTGTTTCAATGACTCCTTCCATTATATTACTGACATGTCGTGCATTAAGCTGGGCCTGCTATAGCTCATGTGAATGTATGGAGCTTACATAAGAACCAGGAAGCAGAGGCTGCGCTGCCTCCAGTGGCCACACAGGGACGCACATCACACTCCATACACTTCACGCGTGTTCCGCTCGTAATCATGAGAGTGCTATGGGCGTCACACGTGCCATGTGCGGTGCGCATATCTTGGTAGGCGTGTCCTGAGGAGGATTATATTGTAGTGCCAATATATATTGACCTTTCATTAAAAAGCCAATTAATGTCATCCACCTCTGATATGATGGAGGTTACGCAACAGCTTCAGGGTGTGACTCTGTCAAACGCAGTAAAACCTCTCACCCTATGATTCCAGCGTGATTGGATTTTTTTTGGTTCATTTTCCTGCATTACCTTGAATGATCTCTCCCACGTGATGTCCTGTTTTAACACATGACATGGAGGAGGCCTGCTCTCAGAATACCCTTTTATTGTGACTTCAGGTCCCTGCAGCAGCAGTGTTGTTTACACCTTTTTCAGACACCTCGATGACATCAGACACCTCGATGACATCAGACACCTCGATGACATCAGACACCTCGATGACATATGGCTACTTACGACTTCCACTTAGCTTGGACCTAGCAGGATTCTCGGTTCGCTGCGCACCGCCAGCTGTGCACAACACAGGGTCCAGCTGCATGAGCCATGTGAGTTCAATGTTCTCTACGTCAGAACTCTATTGAAAAAGGTGTTTCCATCTCACATTTTGCGTTAACATTGCATTAACGCTTTTTCCAAAAAGGCGTAAACCACCTCAAGACTTTTCTTTTTGTGTGGCTAAATTTAGGAAGTTGAGCAATTGAGACGATTTTCACCTCATCACCCGTTTGCCTTATATTTTTCAACTTTGGCGAATAATTCAGCGAAGCTTTTTTCTGCCTTAGGATGAATGCACGGTTAGGTCAGCCCCCTACTAATGTCCCCCCCCCCCCAAAAAAAAAAAAACTAAAGACATATTTGGTCATCAGAACATTTGGATACCTACATGTTGACCTATATGATATATACATACAGTATATGATATAGGCATACAGGCTACTTCACACAAAGTCATTGCCCCGTGCACGCATCTAGGAAGTCAACCAAGACTTCATGATGTCTTTCGAATACACAAAACCACATGGAAGACCTTTGAACACTAATTGTACCGCCTAAAGATCCCAGACTCAAGCCAAGTCAAAGGTCTGCCTCAGTAGGCGGTGAAGCTTCCAAAGGGCTCAGCAGGCTGGTATCTGACCAGGCACCCAAAGCCCATGGAGACTAATTAACTCATGGACACCAGGGAGCTTTCTGATCCCTCTAGTTTGACAAATGCCATGGCACTAACCCATTCAGGAGCCCCTAGCTGCCACCTAAAGCTCCTCCTCTCTGAAGGTAAATCTATCCAGAGCAACAAGTTTACTCACATTTGCTATTCACCTCCTGAAACATATATACTTCTCAGTGTGAGCTACACAGAGGTCTTCGGCTAGGCCCGAATACCCGAGGACCTGACCTGGACCTGGCCGGGTATCATGTGCGGCACGACCTGGACACAGGCAGTCCATTTTTGCATTTTTCTTTGAGCCTATTTATGTCGTTAACATAAATAATACTAAGTATAGGGCTGTGAATTTTCAATGGCCTCACGATTCGATTACGATTAATCTGTGAACGTTTCGATTCGATTCCACGATGCATCTGGATACAGCTCAAAGTGTCGCAGCGCCAAGTATCTAATCCTCAATTTTCTATATTACTGCACATTACGGGTCCGTGTTCGGACCCGTAAAGACCTCTCCTCCACGTCCATCGCGGCACTGACATCATTCGAATGTCATTGAGCAGAAACTCTGACTTGGTGTGCATAAATAGCAGACAGCATTTGAACGTCACAGTGACACACGCAGCACACAGCAGGGCTTCTGTAAGTGCTGGGAGGGAGTTTTCACTGGCTTTTCTTTCAGTGAATGTTCAATGTTCATTCTGCTTCCTGATGAGCACAGAGAATGGGGCGGGGGCGGTTGGGGGCGGTTGGGGAGCGGTTGGGGAGCGGGGGCGGTTGGGGGGCATCGATTTTAGACACGAGCTGCACCCACTCGCTGGTGCCAAAATTGGCAAGCAAGAGCATTCCATGGCTGTCAATCAAGTTGACAGACAGCATGTCAAACAGCGTGTCATTACTCTCTAACACAATACAATGCACCATTGTGATTCCAAAATTTGATTGAAAAATTATGAATGAATGAATGAAAATGTGACAGGAGAGAGAGTACATCGGGGATCTCTACTGTTTGAGGAGCAGAATGCCGTGTCTGAGCTTATACCTCCAGATCGAGTGTTGTCACACACTGTAATTGGTAATTGCAGGAGGTATGGGCCATATCAGCTCAGTTTGATTTCTAATTTAAAACTGAAAATAGTTTTGTTTGTTTGTTTTCTTTGTGATTGCTAAAATCTCAATTTGTTGGCCCTTGGAATGAATGGGGAATTGAGATTTATGACTCTATCCTTTGATCAAACGGAAATTTAAATATGGGTCTCAAACACTTAATTGCACAAAAACAGTTATATAGCATGATGGGCCTTACTGACCGGCTAAGAAGCAAGTCCAGCTCTTCCTTATACCAATTAAGCCACTGCATAGCTCTGGAAATAGCCCAGTTAATAAAGCAATAATGGAAAAAATATCCCTGTTTAGTGTCCAAGACCAATATTTCAGTTCCTGTTTATTCAAACAGAAATTAATAAGCAAATAAATAGCAAAATGGGGGGCAGGGATACAGTAAATGTGAGGAAGGAGTGTCCTGGGTTCAAATCAGCCTCTCTTAATTGATTCCCTGTCCTCCATGTTTCAGCTGAGATATCCCATTCAGTCCTGTTTGACAGCAGGAAGATAGCCTTCCAATCACAACCATGATTACTCTATTCCCACAGCCAATCACAAGCATGATTACTCTATTCCCACAGGCACTGTGGCTCCACACAATGGATTAGCATGCAAGCACGCAAAGGTCACATTCGATCCTCCATCCCACAAGGGCCCAACAAAAGCTTAAAACCTAGATCAAGTCATGACTCACATGACGCAGTGTTGGGACTGGTATAGACAAACTACTTTTAACGTCATTTAATAGTGCTATGTTACACTGTCTGAGGAGAGCTTAGACAGGACTATGTGGCTGGTTCACACTGATCTACAGCACCGAAGGTACCGCAAGACAATTGGGTCCAGATTCACCAATGGCTCATTTCCACCACATATTACAGCACAGTACAGCTCTACTCTACCTGGCCTTACTCGTCTCTACTTGATATAGACTTTGCTTCCATAGCAAGTTTACTCACCTCCGCCCACACCTGGTCGTCATAGCGACCGCATATCTGCCCTCCGCCCATAGCCGAAGTAGGTACGTATAACGTTAAAATTAAATCCATACACGGAACTATTAAACTGGTTATGAAATGCTGGTGCCTCTAAATGACCTACATGGGCAAATGTGACAATC
>NC_139643.1:50645271-50690271 GCF_964638095.1 Poromitra crassiceps | reverse complement strand
ATCAGACTCCCTCACTGTCTTCCAATCCCATCTCAAAACCCATCTCTTCTCCTCTGCCTTCCCCTGCCTATCCCTGTGTGCCTGTGTCATGTTTGTCCATTGTCTGTTGCACTTACGTCGTCCCCGCCCCTTTAGTGTTTATTTTTGTAAAGCGTCTTTGAGTCCTAGAAAAGCGCTATAAAAAACCCATGTTTATTATTATTATTATGTCGTCACATATTTGACCGCGTTAAGAAACACTGATCATTGTTGAAGCACAGGCTGGTCCCAGCCTTTAGCACAGACCTTTGGACTGCTTGGAGTCAGTGTGCAGCCTCATATCCTCATTCCAAAGTCATCTATGAGCATTATGGACACGTATCAGCGAGCATCATCAGGTCTCTGGCACAGCTGTTGTTGATTTAAAAAGATAATAGTGCAGTTGGCTTGACAACGAGACTCTTAAGCTGAAATGTGTTTTGGGGCGCAGGTGGAATCGGAGTGTCTCCAGTGGGTGTCGAGCTTTTGTTCCAAAACGAGAGGGGGCCACAAAGTGAGTTTTGAAAGCCAGAAATTTCAGCACCATTAAGTAATCATTGAATGTTTGGTGTTGATGATCCATTACTGTCGCTAGCATGGCTCTGGATTCATCTAGCATGGCTCTGGATCCATTTGCTCCATGCGAGGCTGAAACAGGTTGAACCCTGAGTGAGTTTTTGTCATCTAATATTCATACTTACCAACCTTGAGTTCCCAGAAAAAAGTGAGATTTTCCCAACATTGAACTGTTATAAAATCACTGTCAATCACAGCATCTTGGCGCTTATTGCTTAATTTGAGACATGTGATATGCAGCGTATTTTCAGAAATGTTCATATTTTACATTTCTGTGGATTCCAAAAGCATAAATTGCTGACATTTTATTCTGGTGACTGGGTTGCAAAAAAGTCACAGTAAACATGTTTGCTGTCCCGTATGAATTATACTATTTATAAAATAGCGTAACAGCGATGAGATGCATCATTTCCTCATGTGATGAACAAACAAATGATCGAACAAATGAACGACCCATCACTCCATTTCACCTTGGGGAAACAAAAATGAGGCGCTTTTTACAGAACAAAATCAACCTCTTCAACACTGAGTTAGTTCTCAGTAAGTATGTGAAAGCCACTTCCCAGCTTCTGAACATTTCAAGGAGCAGAATAAAGGGCAGAAGAGCAGATAGAAAGGTTTGACAGCACAGGGTTACAACGAGCCTGACAGCACAGGGTTACAACGAGCCTGACATACTGCTGGGATGGAAAATTCATCAAGTTCACCAAGAACTCGTAGCTTTTCTTCTGGCATTCCAGCTTCACGCTGTCTCCATTGAAACGGCAAACATTGCCAGGACGGAACGCACGGCCAAGCATTTCCATCAGTGTAACCTTGAAGGAACATACCTCTCCATGTCCCGGAAACAAAAGCCCATTCATCCAGGGGAGCTTCTCAAGGTTGGTTATTTTCAATCAGAAATAAATTGAATTCTATGTATATATTGAGGACATGCATGTACAATGCGTGAAATAACCTGGAGGGAAACATAACAAAATATCAAAAGGAGAAAAACACAACACTTGCAGTGACCTTGTGATCTATGACTAAACAACCTTGTGTATTGCTCATGCTTTTCATGCTGCATTGATGCATCAGATGTAGGGATGGGCATTGTAAGGGATTTAAATACTCGAGTACTCTCCTTCTGTTATGAAAGAGTACTCGAGTACTCCCCCCCCCCCCCCGGGGGAACGACACACACACATGAAAGATCCTAAGTTTGGCTATGTTAAGCAGTTACCATTAGCATTCGCCAAATGCCTGTGATGAGAGCAGGGGTGATCTGCTTTGTATGGGGCTGTTCACAGCAACTTCACACACATTACCAATTTTGCATGGAAAAAGCGCTGCCTGGTGCACTTTTTAGTTTTTACAGATTGACTGTGATAAGGTGATCCAGTGTTAGCCGTTAGCCTACCTCAGTAAAAGTAATTCCCAATACATGTCGGTAATCATTCCATACTGCTTCTTGATCACTGTTAAGTAAATCCACTTATTAAAAACTCTGGTGTTCTGCCAAAAAGTGATAACTGCAAACATGATAACTGCAAACAGTAATAATGTTCGCTAACGTTAACCGCAAAAACCACCAACAACATCCGAGTGATGGTCCCCGCCCGTGGTGAAACACGGAACGTTTGGCTATGGTAAACAAAGTTACTGTCAGGGGTCCGTTAGTCAAAGTGGTCCGTCCGAGTAAAAAACATCTAACGTTACCATCTTTGCTTGCACATCTATATATAAATTGGCCATGAACGGAAAACAACTGCAATCAAATCTTGTTTATTTTACATCTGCTGAATATAGATTGCGTTAATATACATGGACGTCTGTGTTGCTGGCGATTCGCCAGACGCTGTTAACGTTAGATCGGCCATTTTTATAGGGGAGGGGGGTGGGGCGAGTACCCGGGCAGCGGAAACGGTACTCGAGTACTCTCGTTACAAACGAGTACTCGAGTACCCGAGTACTCTCCCCCATCCCTAATCAGATGGTCGTTCACGTTCAGTTGCACAAACCAGGAGCATGATGGGTAACACTTATATATCAAGTGTTCATTAATGTTAACTAATGCGTTTACTACAGTGACATCAATTAAACATGAATAAGAACACTAACAAAGATAAGTTCATGTTAAATGCACAACAAACAACTGCATTAATTAAGCAATGTTATGTTTGTTAATGCCAATTGGCCTTTTCACAGCAGCATTTTGTGTCTAAAAGGCAGGAAGAAACACAGTTGCAAGCAGAACATTAATGATGGTTTCGAACTTCCAATCCATTTAGGTATTCCAGTGCTGGGGCCCTCATTCATGTTTTGTTCGCACCTGTGTTACTACCTGCCTTTTAGACACACAAAAAGTGCATTACAAATCAAATCTATTATTATTATTATTATTATTATTAATAAACACATTGGCATTACATTAACTAAAATGTAAGCCAAAACAAGCATTAGCCTACCTAACTTGATAGTGTTATTCATGTTATGCGGCATGCGAATTGATTTTAAAGTGTAAAGTGTAAACTCTCATCTGCCAGCACCATAGCTAAGCAGCAGGTTTGGCTGTGGTTAGTCCTTGGATGGGAGACCACCTGGTGCTGGAAGTGGGGTTGGAGGACCAGTAAGAGGTGCTCTTCTCTCTGGTCTCCTTCCATCATGGCCGCCTAATCATCATCTCTCGTTATCTCATTGGCTCTTTCAGTCCTCTTCTCTCCACTGTGATAGATAGCTGATGTGTGGTGAGCGTTCTGGTGCAAACTGGCTGCTGTGGATCACCCAGGTGGGTGCTACACACCGGTGGTGGATGAGATGAGTCACCCCCGCCCCCTGATATGTGAAGCACTTTGAGTAGGCTACTTATAAAAGCACTACATAAATGTAATCAATTATTATTATTATTATTTATTTATTTTATTGTTGTTGTTGTTGTTGTTAGACCCTTCCCCCTGGTGGTATACTATCATCCCCTGGGTGATACTACAGTACCACAATGAGCTACTACAATGAGCCCTTGACTTTTCCCTGAACGCAGGTGCAGAGCATGTTTCATAAAACGCCAGAGGCTCTGCGGAGAGTTATGGAGGTCGCTAAAAGCCCTTCTGTGAGACGAGTTCGGAATGAGAACGTATAGCATTTATGTGTGGGGACCAAATCTATGACTAAATCTGCTCTCAAATCCATCTGTCTGAACGTCTTCCTCATTTGGCGATCTGACACATGGGATTGATGAGAGTAAAACATCAGATTGATTGATCTCTCACTCCGAGAGAGCTACGTTTGTCTGGACAGTAAGAATGAGATAAGATAGCCATAAGAAAGCCCGTGATTGTTTAGACCGGGCTAAGTGGAAAACTGGCAGTTAATTGTTGATGAGAGGAGGATGGAAGCGCAGGATTTGATAGTTCCGCTCAGCGTGGCAGAAGCCGTTAAACTGTGTCCATCTCAGGAAGCTCGCCACTGATCCGTGCCCCCGAGCATGTGACCTTTTCATAGCAATGGCTTCCAGGACGACGGTCAATATGGGAGAGTCCCATCAACGGTGTTGCAGTAAAACTGAATGAAAGAAATGTAAGAAAGCACATCCATTTTGAAGAAAAAGATTTGACCATCCGGCAAACTAATATATAGCTAAGCATGATTTACTGAGGCACTAGAAGTAATTTAAAGCAGCATTAAGTGATCTGATCATTAATGATGACACCCCTACAATACATTTGGTCCAGTCCCTTTACACAGATAATTGTATTGTAAAGTAGGAGGCTGATGTTATGGGCTTTGTCTGTTCATGACCTGGACCAGTGGTTCCGGGACCACCAGGGGTCCTCGAGGGGGTTCCAGAGGATCCCCAGCAAACTGATGAATGGTTAAACGTCATCATAATGTCATTTACAAGAAGACAAGTTCATACAATTAGAGAAGAATGACTCTTTTGATGCTTTCACTGTTTTCTCTCTACCTACAGATAGTCATGAAATTCTGGACAAAATCATATCCAACAATGAAAAAATATATTTTCAGATTTGGGTGCAAGGGAGAAAATTGCTGGCCCAGATGTTGGGACAAAAAGATGAAGGTAATACTGAATTCCACTGTGCCAGAGCATACATTGGCTTTAAGTGCAAGAGCAGACATATTTTGTCATTTTTGTCAGACTCACAGTTTGATTAAATGATGATATTAGCTGAAAACTGGCATGATACCCATGGGGGAATTGGGCTATTGTAGCAGCAAATGATCAATCATTTCATTATATCAGATTGCACCAGATACATAAATTTATTTTTTATGTTTTTGTCAAAAACAATCATTCAGCTTGGTGAATCATTTCATGTAGAATAAAGTGGCTCTATCGGAGTAAAAAAACAACAACAAAAAAACTGTCAAATCAAATATATTATCAAGGTGTTGAAAATAACCGTTTTCAAGAAGTAGTTTTGCCAATTTGCAAGCATCAATAACAATAGTCTAGTGTTGATGATTGAAAGACAACATGCTTAGGTGCTTTTGAGATACGGCTTTAAAAGATGGGCAAATATTTCTGTATTCAATAGGACAAAAAGCAGGGGCTTCACAGGATCTTCTCTTCTCACTGTAATGATCGTGTTCTGGAGAGAGGGTCTTAAAGGCTTTTTTACTGTCAGCACACAATGCACCGCTCTATAATTCTAATACATTTAGTGGAGCTCAACAGCTGAAATTACAGCATCTACATAACATGTGGCCTGAAAACTGATCTCACAGCAAGACAGGCACGGTGCACCATCTATTTATCCTTTAACAATAGCTTAGAAAGGAAGTGAAAGGTCATATTTGTTGTCTTCTGCACTGATCTCGTGTGAGACCAAACGTTTGGGTAGATCTTCAAATCTAATATTTACAAGTCTCCCTCCCAGGACTTCTCTGGGCTGAGCGCTGAGGGAGAGAGCGTGATGCTCCGTTATCAGAAATGACGGCAGAGCGCCATCCTGAATGGCAACAAGGATTAATAGTGTCAACATGAAAATATGGGGAAGGTGCCAAACACACCAATTTAACCCATTGATACCTGATGCAGCATTTGCATGTATATCCCTCATTTGTGTGTGTATCCCTTTAAGACCGTGAACCGCATCACGCGGTTTGCGGTCTTAAAGGGATACACACACAAATGAGGGATATACATGCAAATGCTGCATCAGGTATCAATGGGTTAAACATGTATTTTCAAACGTGAGAGGGAATGAAATGAATGGTAAACTGATTACAGGTTGTGAGGCACCTCGGCTGACTAGCTATGACTTGGGCGACTCAAATGGTGATGTGATTTAGAGAAATGTTGCTTCTTCCACTCTTAAGGGCCAATGATACTCTACGTTAGAGACGGAGACGGAGACGGAGACGGACAGAGCCTTCTGTCCGTACTCTATGTTAATTTCGTGCGTTTTCTGTCCGTCATCTGAAAGCTTACGGATACGCATGAAACGGAGCAAAGCCACACACACACTCATACATTTGACTCTCTACTGCCCACTGGTGAATGTATTGCCAACATGATACCAACGTGAAAGACACAGACTGGGATTATAAATCAGGCTGGGCATTAGATACCAAGCAGGCCAGCCTGTTACGGGCCGACGCGCGTGGTGACGTCCGAAGGGCGGTGGCGAAAAATCTGGGCCGTTTGAAGCCCAATTTGGGTCGTTTGAAGCCCAATTTGGGCCGTTTGAAGCCAGATTTGGGCCGAGTCCAATTTTACAATGAGATGCACCCACTTTAACCCTGAATAAAGTAATAAAACCACTAGTAAACCAGTAGGCGGCGCCTGGCCTGCTGTTCAGTGAGTGGCCTGACTGGGGGCACAATTTTTTTTTTTTTTTTCTTTTTTTTGCAGGCCAGGCCAAGCCAGGCCACCGGGCATTTGCCCGACGTGCCCGATTATGCAGTCCACGCCTGCATGGAAGTATGTGGGCAGTGACGATAATAACGTTTGAAATGGACGCATCTATTTACGTATGAAAATGGAGTATAAATGAGCCAAAGTGCTCCCCAGACCACCTTTTCAAGTGGATCCTGTCACGGTTCCCTGTTGCGCGCCCGGGCACGGAACGGAACGGAACGGAGCGCAATGTTCACAATCGTCAAATGTTCCGAAACTGGGGTCGATTTGTGGACAAGTGTGCTCGGGAACGGTACCGGGGCGCCAGTGAGAAAGCAACCTCAAACTCCTAGACACCATCTATCATTCTGCTATCAGAGTTAATACCGGTGATAGATACTCACCATTCTATCATGTATGATAAGACAGGCAGAGAGACGCAGTAAAACATTTGTTTATTTATAAAGCAAATGTTAAAGATTTCATGAACTGAATATAGGTTGAATGTGTTACAGCAATCATTGATCGAGAGTAGTGCCTCTAGACATCACCAATCGAACATCGTCCCTTGTGTACAGTATCTACTGTGCTCTTTCTGTTCCATCTAGGATCTACAGAGAGCACCAAAGACATCCATAACCGCCAAGACAAACTGTAATGAGTATAATGTGGCCGAGCTAATGTAAGCACAGCATGAATTCAATGGTGTTTTGCATGAATTCAATGGTGTTTTGCATGAATTCAATAGTGTTTTGCATGAGTTCAAACTGCTGTTGGAGAGCAACAGTGAAGCAGCTGAAGCTTTTCATGTCAGCCTCTCCAAAGCACGGAGGAGAAACGATGATTAATAAAAGCAATCCATCAGAGGAAGGGGGTCACATGACGATCATGATCGATAGCCTATAGCTGCTTTTGACGTGACGCTAACCTTTTGCTGTGTGAGCTAGACTGATGGCTTTGTTGGAAGTGCTTCCTAAAGGCCACAAGATGAATGTGGTCCACAGAGGGATCATTCCATTAGCTATATCTTTTATTTATTTATTCTCTCTCTCTCTCTCTCTGACGATGATGATCCTGGTGATGTTTATGTGCATGGAGTAATTCATTACTGGACAGTAATTAATTACTGTCCTAGAGTACTGTCCTAATTAGTCCTACATCTTCTAGCCTTCCTGGAAGCCACTATAGGCTACCATTTCTGCCTTTCATAGGACGGTCCCTTTAGATATGATGACAAATGCAAACACAAAGATCACGCAGAAAAAACTTTTCTTATCATTACGTTGAGTTGATCGGGTTAGTTGATCGGTTCTTGCGAATCACTTAAGCATAATCAGTCAGCATTTCAAAGAGTCGATCTTAGCCTGAAGGTGCAGCAGGAGATGATATCGATCTTGTCCCACGATAAAAGATCCAGATGCTAATTCGAATCAATACACTCACAAAATGGGTTTAATTACGCAGCGTTGGAAATCACCAGCGCTTTGACATTTGAAGAGAGGATTTTCACTGGCTGGATATCAGCCAACAGCTAAAGCCGCCGAAACAAACTCAACTGATAGGTTTGTTTGTCTTTTCGCTGATTCTCGCCACTGTACATAGACCATCCAACACTATGATCAGATCTAATGGCCATTACCCGCCAAGTGATAAACGACATGATTGAACAAGGACGGTAATTTCCGTTTTGTCGCGCGCTAAAATATGACATAACTTTTATGGGTAATTGAATTACTCATAAAGCTACCCCACCCGTAATCCCTCCCTCCATAATGTTGCCGGGAAATCACCTCCCTGTCTTTGTTTAGTAGACGTACGTTACTACCATGTGCTCAGACTCATCATCCAATCAGGAAATTAACTTTTGATGTCAACAACAGACAGGAGGCAGTAGCCCAGGAGAGAGCAACAGATCACGGTTTATGTCTATAGCCTCCAGTAAAACACCAGCATTAATTCCCCTCACCCTCTCCAAACAGCTCAACTGCCCAGGCATGCGTTGCTCCTGTAGAATGGAAAGCTGAGTCCTGTAGCTCAGTGCTTCTCAATGTGGGGTCCGGGGACCACAAAAGGTTCCTTGAGGTGGTTCCAGGGGGTCCCCAGCAAATCCAGGTGTTCATTATTATTTAATTTCCAGCAAGAAGTTAACTCGATTAATGTAAGAATTACTGTTTTGATCTCAGTGTCACTTCAACTTAAGAATGCCTAGGCCCACTTTGAAATCTGAAAATCTTCCGGGGCCCAGCGAACCCTTTAATCACAACTCTGATCGGCACATGTGATGTATTTCCATATCATCATCATCATCATCATCATCATCATATATAAAAGGAAGTAAGTGGGTTCTGTCTGTCTGTCTGTCTGTTTCTCTGCAATGTTTGTCCCACTCCCAGATTTGTGATGATTTTGGTCAGTAATGATGTCACTGATGATGTCACAATGTCTATGACATGCGAAGTTGGGCACTGAGTGATGACACTCGAGCACTCCATGATGTGATCAGTGATGTTCACATGGAGCAATTGTGATGTCATCAGTGAGTCATGTCATCAGTGATGCGAAATTGCGCAATTCTTTGCTTTTAGCTAGATTGAATTCAAATGAGCCTGACATGGTTTGAAAGCTCGCTTACTGGGGTAGTGGTACATCACCCAAATCACATTGTAATGTTACTGTTACAATGCGTTAACTCAAATGCTAACCGTTTCATGTATGTGGATGGAGTATGCTAACGCCATTAGCGTGTATTCGTTCAAAAAAAACAGCAAAAAAAAAAAATGCACCTCCACGGCCCACCGCAGCTCACTTTGGGAATCACTGTTCTATACCTACAATCATGGATTCTATACAAAATCATATCAATAAAAATATTGTCAGATTTGGTTGGGACAGACAAAATATCACCAAATGAGGGTCCGTAGCCCTAATGTGGACTAAATGAGGGGTCCCTGATATGGAAAAGGTTGAGAAACACTGTTTTAACTCGTTTTATCGAAGCCTCTCTCAATGTCCAGAGAACTGAATCAATACTAGTGGTGGAAACATGAGCTTTGAATTGTTCTATCATATATTTATTTATTTTCTTTACTGCTAGAACGCCCATACACATCATTCAAGCAAATACAAACACAAGTATCAAGGACTATTTAACAAGTGGTTGTCTGCTTTCTCTTATCAACTGTAATTATCTGTTAGATAATGAGCAGTTTTTGCTACAATAGGCTATTGTTTATTTCAAAGCATGCTCTGTTGTGTGACCCATCCACACTCATGATGCCACGCAGCCACAAATCACTTTACTCTCTAACTCTACTGCTTGATGTTTGCAGTCTGCTCATCTTTGGCTTGAGGTAATGCTATCTTTCTGAGGTGCACACTAGCTCTGACCAGAACTGACGTCTGGAGCAGAATTAATTTGGACCGCTACTGTAGCCAGTGTGGCCCTTTTATTTATGGATCATTTCCACTGCTGGTATCGGCACGGCTTGGCCCAGCTCAGCTCAACTCCACCAGTCAAAAACCGAGACAACCCGGGTTGAGTCTATACTTTTTGTAGTACCACATCTGTCGAGGTTCCAGGGCTGTGGAGCCGGTACCATACGGTGATGTGAAAAACACTGCAGGCGACTGATTGGTCAGAGAGAATGGTGTTTACTGTGGTTTAGTGGAGCTTACCTGTAACGTTATTTCCCAAACTGCTCATCGCAGGTGATCAAATAATTTGATATAAACAGATACTTGAATACCACCAAGTAATTAATTAAAGGAATTCTGATTCTGATATCTTATCCAGATTAGAAGTATGCAGCAAGCATATTACTCTGTAGACGTCTTTATAGACACTAAGAAAGAGAGCGAATCGCTAAACTAACTGTGGGATGATACATCTGCAAAGCACGTTCATCTTAGGCCTTATAGGACATGGCATTTTTCATGGCATGTGAACATGAAGCCTTGACACAAAATATTCCGTCACATTTGGAGCCAGAGAGAATGCTCTGATCTTAATCAGATATTGACAAAGCTCTCCCCACAAGTCAAATAGTCCAGAGGGACGTTACCCTGTACATGCATGAAGAAAAGAACATGCTGAAGACATATCCTCCAGTCCCAGAGCAACAAAGATGATAGAATACAGCGGATACTTCCCTCACATGTGGGTGGATGTCCTTGAAAAGCGAGGGCGGCAGGCCGTCATCTGTAATTAGTGAGAGAGTGATTCATATGGCTGGACTGTTGCATGTGATGTGCTTCCTTTGAATGAGATCGATGATTGCAGCATTGCAAATTCTTTATGAAGGAATTAAGATATTAAATGTATTGATTTGGTCTGAGGATGCAGTGAGACTCATGTTTTTACATTGAAAGATGTATTATCATTTACTATTGAATTAAAATTGTATTATTTATTATTGAATATTATACATTTAAGAACTGGAAAAGAGAATGCGCCACTTTTTCCACTTCCCACCTTATTGCAAAGCAACCAGCTCCTGAATGAAAACCTCATTACCAAAATTGTCCAAATGTAATCCACATTTACAAGAATTGAAAGTGCACTTCATAGGCTCTGGTCAAGTCAATTGTATGAAGATATATATATACAGCCCTATCAGAAAAGATATTTTAAAAAGGTACGCATGTATGAAGATATATATACAGCCCTATCAGAAAAGATATTTTTAAAAAGGTACGCATGTATGAAGATATATATACAGCCCTATCAGAAAAGATATTTTTAAAAAGGTACGCATTTGCAAACCGTGAGTGTTTCCTCTTTGAATGGACTTTTGGGATCAGCTTGATTCATGGCTGTTTAATTCATTAAGAAGATGGGACAGAATGATCCTCTTGGTAAACAGCCCACATTTCAGCCTGCGCTCGATACTCCCAAAGCCTCCGTGAGCCAAGAACATCTCTCATTCTGCTTGAGTGGCTCTTCTTAAGAATACGCAAAGACACAAAGTAGGAACGTCACTGGCGGTTGTCAATTACTGGAAGGCTGAGACATTGTGACTGCTCTTCTGTAGTGACGCAAGAGTTTACATGTCACACGCAAGACTGCAGCAACTGAATGAATGAATGAATGAAGGCCACACCCTCACTCTCTCTCTCTCTCTTACTCTCTCTCTCTCTTACTCTCTCTCTTTCGCTCTCTCTCTCTCTCTCTCTCTCTTACTCTCTCTCTCTCTCTCTTACTCTCTCTCTTTCTCTCTCTCTCTCTCTCTTACTCTCTCTCTCTCTCTCTCTTCTCTCTCTCTCTCTCTCTTACTCTCTCTTTTTCTCTCTCTCTCTCTCTTACTCTCTCTCTCTTACTCTCTCTCTTTCTCTCTCTCTCTCTTCTCTCTCTTACTCTCTCTCTCTCTCTCTCTTATTCTCTCTCTTACTCTCTCTCTCTCTCTCTCTCTCTCTCTCTAATAGCGTAGTAGTGGTCGTACAGTAGGTGCCAGGGGAGCTCCGGTGTAGTTCCCTGCCCTGTGATTGATTGATGATGTCTGGTCTTCGTCCTCTTCGTCATTGCTGCTGGAGAGACAGCGTGACTTCACTGAGTGCTGCAGTCATTCTCCCTGGCCGGAGATGCCAAATGTGCTATTTCGATCCCCGCTTGAGTCAGAGATGCAGAACTTTATTTGTGCTCATTTGTAGGCAATGCTGGTTCCGAGCGGGATTAGACCGATATATATCTCTTTGCCGATATTTTATTACGAATCTGTAAAGATCTTTACTACACTGGTTGTCTGGTTGTTGATTTTGATCGGATTCCACACAAGTATCCATTAATATTGTATTATCGTTGTATTATCCGTATCATTATTCAATTAGGGATGCACGATGATAACGTCATCGGTATCAGCCGATAAAGGCTTTCAAATGAAATATCAGCATCGGCCAGAAACAAAGATTTCTGACGATATGACAGGCCGACAAAATGACGCTTCAATAATAGTCAATTAAGCCTGTTTAAGTAGGATGAATCCTACAATTTAGTTTGAAAGAAAATGTTACGTAAAAAAATATGGCATGTGACAACATGTGGCAACATAACCTAAGTTAGTTTTCTTATTTTGTCCAGTGAATGTGTACATTTTGAAAAGCCTTGTATTTATGCCTGCATCTGCCAGTGGGCCATCGTGATAAGAGTAGACATAATAACGTGTTAATCCCATGAGGAGAGACTTGATGTTCTCTGAAATTAGGTAGGGGGGAAACTTGCACATATATCGATATATACACTATAGTATATACACTATAGGCAATGGGCCAAAAGAGTTGGAAAGTATTGGCATATCGAATATCTGGGGGGGAAAATCCAATTCTGTGCATCCCTAGTTTCAATGGGAAGTCATGGCCTAAGATGCCATTTCAAATGCTTTTCCTCCCTGCAAAGAACAACATGTTGAGGGAAACACTGGATACTGTCATTGTCATTGCAGCCCCTTCCACAGTTTGTGGGCTGCAACCGCAAAAGCACGATCTGCCCTGAGCTTGTGCCTTATTGCCTCTGAGACGGCCAAGAAGTGACTGGTCAGCAGACCTGAGAGACCTAGATGAGACATAAGGTTGTAATAGCTCTGAAAGATAAGTTGGAGCTAACCCATTTTACGCTTTATAAGCAAGCAATAAAATCGTGAAATGAATCGTAAAATGTCCAGGGCGGTATTGGTAACGGCCTTCATTAATATCTTTTGACCCCTCTTTGACATCCTGATTGGCCGTGTGTGGATACAGTTTATTAGGCCTACCTGCTGCTACTGTTGGTTCAGGGCCGAGTGGCGGAAATGCTGAATTGAACCAATCTAACTTATCAATATATATGGCTTCACTTTACACGTACTTATCAACTAATCTAACTTATCAATATATATGGCTTCACTTTACACGTACTTATCACTCTACTGACACATCTCACTTTAGTCCAGCAAACAGGAAGAGGAACACAAAGGCTTTATGTAGGCAGGACGTGGCCCTATAAGGATCTCTCTGCAGCTGTACTGTAGTACCTCCTGTATTCACCTGTCAGCAGGCTCGAAGTGAAATACAGTATGCCTACAGGACAGCCTGCTGGTTGAAGGGAAATACAGTAGGCCTACAGTGGGCCATTTTGTTTTAAAATGTGGAGATTCTAGGTTTGCAGAAATGTAAAATACCACGTTTTAGAAATGTAAATGGTATTGATATGGATTGCAAAAACGTACATTGCAGACATTTGATTGTGATTGGGTTGGAGGAAGAGGGTGAGAGGTGAGGGAATGAGAGTGACACTGAGAGAGTGTTTTTGTAGAGCCGGTGATTGACAGGTAACAGCCAGAGATTGACAGGTAACAGCCGGTGATTGACTGGTAACAGCCAGAGATTGACAGGTAACAGCCGTGTGATTGACAGGTAACAGCCGGTGATTGACAGGTAACAGCCGGTGATTGACAGGTAACAGCCGTGTGATTGACAGGTAACAGCCGGTGATTGACAGGTAACAGCCGTGTGATTGATAGGTAACAGCCGTGTGATTGACATGTAACAGCCAGAGATTGACAGGTAACAGCCGTGTGATTGACAGGTAACAGCCAGAGATTGACAGGTAACAGCCGTGTGATTGACAGGTAACAGCCGTGTGATTGATAGGTAACAGCCGTGTGATTGACAGGTAACAGCCGTGTGATTGATAGGTAACAGCCGTGTGATTGACTGGTAACAGCCAGAGATTGACAGGTAACAGCCGTGTGATTGACAGGTAACAGCCGTGTGATTGATAGGTAACAGCCGTGTGATTGACAGGTAACAGCCGTGTGATTGACAGGTAACAGCTGTGTGATTGACTGGTAACAGCCAGAGATTGACAGGTAACAGCCGTGTGACTGATAGGTAACAGCCGTGTGATTGACATGTAACAGGTAAGCCGCCTTGATTAAATCCCTTTAAACGAAGCTTTCAGCGCTGGGATGGAAATCGGCCCTCGGCTGATTCATTCTGTCACACGGGGGTTGTTAATGGAATACTGTAGCATTCCCATCAGAATTTCAAGTGCACGTGTGTGTGGGCGGTGTGGAAGGGCAGAGGGAGGACCTGAGCATTATGGCAGACCGATGTGTACCTCAGTGGGCAAGCCCACCCCCTTTCCTAGGAAGGTGCGGAAGTCTTTGTTCAAGCTGTAATTCCTCGAATGGCCACTTGGGCTCGGGGGCAGTACGTAGATCTCTCCATGTTAAAATGCCCGTCTTTGTAACAGGATTAAACATCTTTCCAGTGAGGGGTGAAACATGGTTTTGGTCTATAAAGCTAATTTCACCTTTTCATAACAACTGTAGGGGGGTCATTAATTATATAACTCGCCCATTTGGAGTAAAATAGATGATAGAAAAGGGGGTGATTGACAGCTCGCCTGTCCAGTGATCATGCAGCTTGCCGATCACGGACCAATAGCAGGCAGAGCTGCGGCTCTGGAAAACTCCCATCTCACGTGAGGTGTGGAAGGACTCAACCCATTCCCTCCCACTGTGCCGGAGCCTTCCAGTAGATGTTACACAGTAGATGTTACACAGTAGATGTTACACAGTAGATGTTACACAGTAGATGTTACACAGTAGATGTTACACAGTAGATGTTACACAGTGCCATTTCATTCTCTAATGTCCAAGGAAAATAAAATGTCTCTGCAGCCTTGGTGGCACCTTCAAACTTCAAATATCTTCAAGCAATAATAATAATAATAATAATGATAATAATGATAATTGTCGTTGCCGTCGTCATAAAATTACTTAAGAGAAATTACTTATTTTTACTTAATTCCCCTCTGTTAAGTGAAGTCTCTTCGTGTGTGTGTGTGTGTGTGTGTCTGTGTCTGTGTGTGTGTGCGTGTGAGTGTGTGTGTGTGCGTGCATGCGTGCGTGTGTGTGAGTGTGTGTGTCTGTGTGTGTGTGTGTGTGTGTGTGCGCGCGCGTGTGTGTGTGTGTGTGCACGTGCGAGCGTGTGTGTGTGCGTGCGAGTGTGTGTGTGTGTGTGTGTGTGTGTAGGAGTCCTGAAAAGAATAACAGCTGTTATTGCTACAATAGGATTTCATTGGCCCACTCCTGTATTATTCATTCAGTTGTATAGGTGTACTTGACATTTGGCCAGTAACAATTGTAACTGAGCGCAGCATAACTCTACATCAATTTGTTCAAGTGCCTCAGCAAGCAAGCCCCCCCCCCCCCCCCCCCCCCCCCACACACACACACACACACACACACACACACACACTGTACACCTACTGTACACCTACACACCTACAGTACAAACCAGTGTGAGACCACTTCACTTGATTTGTTTCACACACTTGTGGCTCGTAGGCGTTTTTTGAGGGACAAGCATTGAATCAAATTCTCAGTTTGTTTTCACTGTTTATGTCAACCCATTTCTTATTTGATTATTTTCTTCATTTCATTTTGCCCAAATATAATTGATATATAGGCATATGTATGGAAACATAAGCTACTCTAGATAGTTTGCTTTACTCTAAGATAGCTGACTGGATAGAGCTACAGTATTTGGATGTGATGGGGTAGAAAGCTAGCAAGCAAACACGACTTGTTTGGCCTACAAGAGGCTACTTCCACTAACATAACAAATCTCACACTTTTTGGCCAAATGTAAATGTAAATTGTAATTGCTCTGCGATTTTAAATGAGCATAATCTAAAAAATTTCCATGTGGCTCAGTGATCACTGTTTCCTTACAGCAACGAGGTCCTGGGTTCAATTCTTTGCCCTAGCTATAGGCCTTTCCATTAGGAGATTGTATGTTCTCTGCATGTTTTCTAACCACAGTCCAAAGGCATGCAACTCATGGTGATTACACTTTCCCTGCCTTCCACAACGTAGGCTTCACCCAACCTAGAGTCGGGTCACAGAGGTAACAGTTCTAGCTTGGGATCCCAAACTTCCCTGTCTCTGGACACATTAACCAGCTGTGACTGAGGGATCCCAGGGTGTTCCCAGGCCACATTAACCAGCTGTGACTGGGGGATCCCAGGGTGTTCCCAGGCCACATTAACCAGCTGTGACTGGGGGATCCCAGGGTGTTCCCAGGCCACATTAACCAGCTGTGACTGGGGGATCCCAGGGCGTTCCCAGGCCACATTAACCAGCTGTGACTGAGGGATCCCAGGGTGTTCCCAGGCCACATTAACCAGCTGTGACTGGGGGATCCCAGGGCGTTCCCAGGCCACATTAACCAGCTGTGACTGAGGGATCCCAGGGTGTTCCCAGGCCACATTAACCAGCTGTGACTGAGGGATCCCAGGGTGTTCCCAGGACACATTAACCAGCTGTGACTGAGGGATCCCAGGGTGTTCCCAGGCCACATTAACCAGCTGTGACTGGGGGATCCCAGGGTGTTCCCAGGCCACATTAACCAGTTGTGACTGGTGGATCCCAGGGCGTTCCCAGGACACATTAACCAGCTGTGACTGAGGGATCCCAGGGTGTTCCCAGGCCACATTAACCAGCTGTGACTGGGGGATCCCAGGGTGTTCCCAGGACACATTAACCAGCTGTGACTGAGGGATCCCAGGGTGTTCCCAGGCCACATTAACCAGCTGTGACTGGAGGATCCCAGGGTGTTCCCAGGACACATTAACCAGCTGTGACTGAGGGATCCCAGGGTGTTCCCAGGCCACATTAACCAGCTGTGACTGGGGGATCCCAGGGTGTTCCCAGGCCACATTAACCAGCTGTGACTGGGGGATCCCAGGGTGTTCCCAGGCCACATTAACCAGCTGTGACTGGGGGATCCCAGGGTGTTCCCAGGCCACATTAACCAGCTGTGACTGGGGGATCCCAGGGTGTTCCCAGGCCACATTAACCAGCTGTGACTGGGGGATCCCAGGGTGTTCCCAGGCCACATAAACCAGCTGTGACTGGGGGATCCCAGGGTGTTCCCAGGCCACATTAACCAGCTGTGACTGGGGGATCCCAGGGTGTTCCCAGGCCACATTAACCAGCTGTGACTGGTGGATCCCAGGGCGTTCCCAGGCCACATTAACCAGCTGTGACTGGTGGATCCCAGGGCGTTCCCAGGCCACATAAACCAGCTGTGACTGGGGGATCCCAGGGCGTTCCCAGGCCACATAAACCAGCTGTGACTGGAGGATCCCAGGGTGTTCCCAGGCCACATTAACCAGCTGTGACTGGGGGATCCCAGGGTGTTCCCAGGCCACATTAACCAGCTGTGACTGGGGGATCCCAGGGTGTTCCCAGGCCACATTAACCAGCTGTGACTGGGGGATCCCAGGGTGTTCCCAGGCCACATAAACCAGCTGTGACTGGGGGATCCCAGGGTGTTCCCAGGCCACATTAACCAGCTGTGACTGGGGGATCCCAGGGTGTTCCCAGGCCACATTAACCAGCTGTGACTGGTGGATCCCAGGGCGTTCCCAGGCCACATTAACCAGCTGTGACTGGTGGATCCCAGGGCGTTCCCAGGCCACATAAACCAGCTGTGACTGGTGGATCCCAGGGCGTTCCCAGGCCACATAAACCAGCTGTGACTGGAGGATCCCAGGGTGTTCCCAGGCCACATTAACCAGCTGTGACTGGGGGATCCCAGGGTGTTCCCAGGCCACATTAACCAGCTGTGACTGGGGGATCCCAGGGTGTTCCCAGGCCACATTAACCAGCTGTGACTGGGGGATCCCAGGGTGTTCCCAGGCCACATTAACCAGCTGTGACTGGGGGATCCCAGGGTGTTCCCAGGCCACATTAACCAGCTGTGACTGGGGGATCCCAGGGTGTTCCCAGGCCACATTAACCAGCTGTGACTGGGGGATCCCAGGGTGTTCCCAGGCCACATAAACCAGCTGTGACTGGGGGATCCCAGGGTGTTCCCAGGCCACATTAACCAGCTGTGACTGGGGGATCCCAGGGTGTTCCCAGGCCACATTAACCAGCTGTGACTGGTGGATCCCAGGGCGTTCCCAGGCCACATTAACCAGCTGTGACTGGTGGATCCCAGGGCGTTCCCAGGCCACATTAACCAGCTGTGACTGGGGGATCCCAGGGCGTTCCCAGGACACATTAACCAGCTCTGACTGGGCCTTGTAGGCACTACACCAGTTGCTCCAATGGAAATGCTCAGTGGCCACCAGGAGGAGATTGGTTCTACTGGACAGGGTGAACATGTATAATTGTATGAATGTGAAAGGAGAACATAACAACTCAACTCATAATAAGCACTTATTGAAGGATGAACCACAGCTCTACACATAACCTGCCTGTCTGTTTGTATTAACGCTCTGCTTGTTGGATCTATTACTAACATTAACATGGACCAGATGGAGCTGCCAAACACATTATTTTCATCTTTAGTACAAACGGTCATTGCACTGACCTGTATGAATATACATGAGTGTCTAAATCAGTGTGAGCTTACAACACACGTGCACACGTGCACACACACACACTCACATGCACACGCACGCACGCACACACACGCACGCACACACACGTGCACACACACGCACACGCACACACACACACACACACACACACACACACAGTGTGACTTGATTTGGCGGATTCAGTGAAGCCCTCTTGAATTTGTAAAGATTAGAAAAGGTAACGTTTTGTAAAGGTTCTTTGATGGTGAATATTTCTTGTCATGTTCTTTCTTTTGAGATTTGGCTGCTAACAGTGTGTTGATGCAACAAACAACTGAATCATCTGAATCATTGTTATGTACACAGGAGAGAAGGCAAGAGTGACAAAATGTCTGTCTCCTCATCACAATTTGAATGATGTTGTCCAGAAAAAAGAAGTTGTACATTACATACCTGCGAACATTAGGCTGTGAAAAAGTGGGTATATTTTTGGGTTATCGGCAAATGCACCCCCCACCTCCCCCAGGATCGGATGCGTCAGGGTTGTTATATGCTGCCTTGTCAAAAAATGCCCACGCAATCGAAAAATAGGTGTATGTCCATTGAGACTGTCAATCACAGGACTAGAAGGTAAGGTGTCCATTGAGACTGTCAATCACAGGACTAGAAGGTAAGGTGTCCATTGAGACTGTCAATCACAGGACTAGAAGGTAAGGTGTCCATTGAGACTGTTGATCACAGGACTAGAAGGTATGTTGGATGTCTATTGAGATTGACTGCAGGAGCTTTGCTGGCCAAAGCCATGGGTGCTGTGGGCATCACTGGAGTGAGGAGGAAGAGAGCCATCTGCAACTTCACTGGCAGTAGAGAAACCTTCAAGATGCTTTGGGTAAGGAGGGGAGGTCCTTGAGGGATTTGCAGCGTAACGCCCCTTGAACACAAGTTGTGATGGTCTGATCATTGCAACCCAGCTCAGCTCGGTCACCTGGGTGAAGATCGGTCACCTGGGTGAAGCTGGAAAGAGCCAAAACACCCACTGACCCAGGTTACAACACTGATTATGTGTTCAAGAGCAAGATGCTAAATGGCCTGGATTTATATAGCGCTTTCATCCAAAGCGCTTTGCAATGAGTAGAGTTACTGTAGGTACATTCCCCCATTCACACACACATTCATACACCGATGGCGGCAGGCTCCCACGCAGGGTGCTGGCAGGGTCCAGTATCTTGCCGGAGGACACTCAGTCAGGATCGAACCACCAACCTCTTTTATCCAAAGCAATTAGTGGACAACCCGCTCTACCTGCTGAGCTATACAGCCGGCCCCAAGAGTAAGATGTAAGATGTAAGATGTATTCTTCCTAATCCGATAATTCATTTTTTAATGAATTTGGTTTCATTGGGCAGCTACTCTAGGCTATTTTAATATGAATATAAATTGAATGTTTAATAATATTTCTGCATTTGCAGATGTCTACTCCCCACTACGCCCAGGATTTAACTCACTGATGCATTAACCATTAGCACAGTGTCTGCTTTGGATTCATTCCATGGACAAAATCAGCTTTTCCTCAAACGTATTCATGCATTATATCTTCAGCAGGCATAACAGGATATACATCAAGACACAACTCTAATGTCAAAGTCCCATTTGGCCCTGAACAGCCTTATTTAAGATTCTTCACTTTAATGGCCACAGTAAGTCATCGCTTTACAAACGAGGAATTTGACTTGGTGCGAGTATGAGGGTATGCACTGAACATTAGAGAGAAGAGTGTCCACGGTGACTTATGGATTGGAATCCAGCTGATTATATTACACACAGCAATAACAACCACAAACATCTCCAGGTAGAGTCTAGATCAGATGATTTGGAGAGAGCTGGACAAAATAGGACATCAGTCCAGAGTTTAGAGACTGATGTCCTACTTGTCCAGCTCTCTCCAAATCTTCTGATTATCATTCTCCTCTAAGCCGTCCCTTTCGTGACTCTCTTTTTCCACCTCCTATGTCTTTCTTCTCAATCGTCTTCCCCCGTGGTAGCTCTCTCCCATGGATTCAACCACTGTCTCTCTCTCCCTCTCTCTCTCTCTCTCTCGCTCTGTCTCTCTCTCTCCCTTGCGTCTGCTAATGGGCCTTTTTCACAGCCACCATTTTGTGTCTAAAAGGCAGGGTAAACACAGGTGCAACCAACTCACTAGGGATGTCACAATATATCGTCCCACAATATATCGCGATATCAAAAGTGACAATATGTATCGTTGAGATGAAATCTCATATCGCGAGAAAAAGATGCTGAACATGGTGGCACTGATCTGCATCTGATTGCATGCTCGCTCTCCTTCTCATTGCTTTGTTTGAACAGACGAGGGACGTTACAGACACGGAGGATGAAAATGGTGAAATTACTCAAATTAGCGTGGAGGATGCCCCCTCAACTTACAAATCGATCGCAAAAAAAGGATTGTTAAAATATCGTATCGTATCGTTATCGTGAACCCAATGTCGTGTATCGTATCGTTATCGTGAACCCAATATCGTGTATCGTATCGTATCGTGAACTGAGTGTATCGTGACACCCCTACAACTCACTAATTAGGGCCCCAGCACTGGAACACCTAAATGGACTGGAAGTTGGAAACCCTAATGCATGTTTTGGTGCACCTGTGCTACTTCCTGCCTTTTAGACACAAAATGGCTGCTGTGAAAAAAAGGGTCTATTGGATGAGCTGTCTCAGTTGTGAGGGTGATTACATTCCAGTTCAGAGTGGCTCAGTGACCCCCCTCCCCACACACACACACACACTGTTTTATGGTCACTCACGTTTCAGGAGGTCACAGGTTCATCGGGTTGGCTTGGTTCCAGCCTTAAAACTCGTTATACTCTATAAGGATTTATCGAAATGTCTATGGAGAAAATGAATGGGGAACTGACTCCTGGGGCAAGAGAGACGTCACGTGACTGTTCAGCTATCTATTATCGGAGACCCGTCTTTCTTGACGACCAGCCACTATTAGAGGGGATAGGGTACATATTATATTATATATATATATATATATATATATTATATTATATATTATATATATATTATATTATATTATCATGTTCACCATTTTGACCTACATGCTTTTGGCTCCCAAATCCCAGAAAAGATGATGACACAACAACATACTGAATATCCAGGTAAAATAATTGATATCTAACAGAGCCAATCAATGTTAAGCACATCCTTTTCAAACACTCGTCTGTTGATATAAATATTGGTATTGCATCTTTGTGAGTGATCGCGTAGACGGACGGATGAATGACACTGGCCTTCCCCAGAGGAAACATTTGCATTTGCCAATAGCACATGTGTAAATAAAAGTAATTTATTGTGAATGGAACAAAAGCACTAGAGCAATCAAGTGCTGGTTGAGTTGCGTGGACGCTGGACTTACTGTGTCAGTGGGTCCAGTGGGTACTGTGTGTTCTTCTGCTGGACAAACAGCTTTTCTCATGGAAATCAGTGGCACCTCCAAGCTCTTCTCCTATTCAACCAGCACGTGTCAGCCTTTCATAATGAGAGGAACATACAGTACACTATGCATGTTTGTCTCCCAGTGTCATAAGCATTTTGTAGGTAGGCCTGCCCTGCCGTATTGTAGGTCAGCTACATCTTAGCTTAATCAAACCAAACCATAAAGAATGTAAGTCAAGTCAAGTCAAATTTTATTTATATAGCACCTTTCATACACAAGGCAATTCAAGGTGCTTTACAAAAAAAATAATCGAAAAAACAAGCAGCAAAGCAATGCACATATAAAAAAACACACATAAAAAACACAGCCGACAGTTTTAGTTAAAATATATACTTAACAAACATGAAACATTATTTCTGTTTTAAATAAGTTACAAGGCACTCTTCAGTATTATTATTACATGTACAGTCCATTTGTTGGAAATGTACAGGAATCTTTTTTTTTTAAATTACAGGCCGAGAGAGGCAGTAGTTTAGTAGCAGTTAAAAGCAAGAGTAAACATAAAGGTCTTTAGCTTGGATTTAAAAATAGGCAGTGTAGGGGCAGATCTAATGTGTTCAGGGAGTTTGTTCCAGTTATGAGAGGCATAGTGGGAGAACGCGGCTTCACCATGTTTTGATTTGGTCCTCGGGACAATTAGTAGACCAGTGCCTGAAGATCTCAGGGATCTGGATGGTTCATAGTGTAGAAGCATTTCAGAGATGTAGTGTGGGCCTGACCCGTTGAGAGATTTGTAAACTATTAGCAGAATTTTAAAGTCTATTCTAAGATTTACTGGCAGCCAATGCAGGGATTTGAGAACTGGTGTAATGTGTTCAGCTTTCTTGGTTCTTGTTAGAACTCTAGCAGCCGCATTCTGAATGAGCTGTAGTTGTTTAATAGCTTTTTTGGGAAGACCATTGAAAAGACTGTTGCAGTAGTCTAGCCTGCTAGAAATGAAAGCATGAATTAGTTTTTCAAGATCTTGTTTGGACATGTAGCCTCTAATCCTTGCTATATTTTTTAGATGATAGAAGGCAGATTTTCTTATAAGCTTGATGTGGGAGTTGAAATTGAGATCAGAGTCAATAATAATGCCAAGATTTTTTACCTGGTCCTTTGGCTTCAAAGATAGGGATTCGAGGTGAGCAGTAACTTTGAGCCTATCTTCTTTTTTGCCGAAGACAATTATCTCTGTTTTGTCTTTATTAAGTTGGAGAAAATTCTGGCACATCCAATCATTAATTTGCGCAAGGCACTGACACAGTGTCTCTATGGGGGCATAGTCATCCGATGAGAGGGCTATGTAGAGTTGGGTGTCATCTGCATAGCTATGATAAGCTATTTTGTTTTTTTGCATAATTAGGCCCAGAGAGAGCATATAAAGGTTAAACAGGAGTAGGCCTGAATACAGTGAAAGAAATGCATTGCTTCCTCAAGAACATTCATATTAACCTGATGCTTCCAGATGGTTTATTTTCACATATCCATCTGGGAATGAGTCGCTCGAGAAACCCTTTTCAACCCTTTCAAAATGACACGTCAGGTGATTGGATGAGCCGTCTGTCTATCACGTTATCACGGGCTCGCTCTTTCTGGCGTCACACCAAAGCCCGCCCCTATAGCTGCCTCATAGGACGCTGATTGGTGCAAACCACTGGTGGTTCAGATTCAAACCAATAGATTGAGGCGTGGCAAGGTGGATTTGTTTTGTGATTGTAATTGCATGATCCAGCTGCCTCGCACGGTTACAGGAATATTAGGGCTAAACCAAATATTTTCAATTGAGTAAGTTTGACATGTAAGGAATGGCAATATTCGTAGCTTATTATAATTTGTTATCATTTGGTCAACTTGATAAATAAAGTTGGGAACAAAATTGACACAAGCTGAATGCGTCCCTGATTTGATTTTTAGAGGATATGGCTTCTTTCTTTCTTTCTTTCTTTCTTTCTTTCTTTCTTTCTTTCTTTCTTTCTTTCTTTCTTTCTTTCTTTCTTTGTCTTTCTTGATCTTAGCTCTCCATTATAATGATAGAAGCAAATTCTAATTTAGATCGTCTGTATGGAGAGATGTGGATTTGTAGGCTATTTATTTATTTACTTTCATTATTTTATTTTGGACTTCCAGCCATGTGTGTGTGTGTGTGTGTGTGTGTGTGTGTGTGTGTGTGTGTGTGTGTGTGTGTGTGTGTGTGTGTGTGTGTGTGTGTGTGTGTGTGTGTGTGTGTGTGTGTGTGTGTGTGTGTGTGTGTGTGCGTGCGTGCGTGCGTGCGTGTAATGTAATCACAGTACTGTAATGGCGTTACTAAAACACGGCTTTGGCTCCTATATAGGAGCGCGTGCAGGGCTTTTGGTCACGAAGACGCGGAGGCAGAGGCAGAGCGCACGGACAGCTTTGGACACGGCGCCCCCGGAGCATCTTTACGCACGGCACGGCAAGCGGTATGGAGTCACACTGAGCTCAACGACAGACGCAGCGCGTACCTGCTCGTGACTCCAACCTTCTCCGGTGTTGCTGTTATTTTGACTGCTGATAACTGTTGGTCAATTTAAATAGAACGGCAATACTGTACAGTACAGTACAGTACAGTACAGTACAGTACAGTACAGCTAACGCTCATCTCGTCGGGAAAAAAACAGGTTTGGCATCATGAAATCACTCCTACCGCTTTTAATGGCTTTTCTCGCCGTCGCCCAAGTTTTTTGCGAGGAAATCGGCCCAAAAGAAGAGCTTGACTATTGGACGAGCAGCAGTCAATTGCAGGTAAGAGTTTATCTATTCTGGGTCATTATTTCAAATGTCACTTATCTTAACTTACATCTGTCTCACTGAATGGGTTCTCATCTGAAGCAACACACAAGTGTGGATAATTACTAGGCTAAGACTTTTTCTCCCCAGGATAGTGATGAAATGATAATAATAATAATAATAATAATAATAATAATAATAATAATAATAATTGTTTATTGTTAAGTATTGTTGTTTATCATTATCATCATTATTATTATTATTGTTATTATTATTATTATTATTATTATTATTATTATTTTTATTATAAGTTATTATTATTATTATTATTATTATTATCATTTTTATTATAAGTTATTATAAGTCAGGTTTCACCAAACTGGAATAAGTTCACTGTGTCATAAAATTGGTGATATAGGCTAATTATTGTAATTATGGGTGTCAATACACTAAACCATATGCCAAAATCTCTGCATCATCTCATTTGTCATCATGTGGACAAAATGAAGCAATAACTGCGACTGTATGTCAGTGTGATAATGATATAGGGCTTTATCAGCGTAACATTGGTCCTGAATGCTATACAGTAGGCCGGCCCGGTGCATTTTATTTATATGATATATATATATATATATATATATATATATATATATATATATATGATAGTTTCTGTTACATGATTATCCAAATAGATTTCTCGTTGCTGTCTTTCCCCTTTGTTTTCCATTATACAAATGATTTAAAAAAAGTTTAATAATTGGACTCTGCTTGGGATAACGGTATATGGAGCGTCCCACCCACCGCCCAAGTCGTTATAGCAGCACAATGCAATTAGGCTAAATTGAAAGTGCTGTGACAGAGTGTGAGCAGCTGAGCGCAGTGATTGGTAGCACAGACACGTCCTGTGTTCGACATTGCGGGTTGGCCTCCTGCCAAGCGCCTCTTTTTTTCTGCTGATAACCTGACAGCAGGCTGCGACCATCTCAGATAGATGAGCGCCTCCCGCAGGTTCACCTCACTCACACTAATGCCATCTATTTAATGCGTTCTCCAGAAATAGGCTACCTCCCGACGCAGACACAGAACACTTCGTGAAAGTTCACAATCCGGATGACATATGGATTACTGGGGCGTGTGTGTGTGTGTGTGTGTGCGCACACGTGCAGGTGCGTGCGAGAGAGAGAGAAAAAGAGGGAGAGAGAGATAGAGGGAGGGGGGGAGAAGGAGGGAGAGAGAGAGAGAGAGATTTTTACGCACAGGTCGTAGCCGTGTGAATTTTGTATGGCGAGCCATTATGAGTCCAAATTTGATCTTGCAATTTTTCTCATGCTAAGCAAAAAAGTAGTATAAAAATATTTAAAAAAAATCAAACGTACCTCAATTCTTGCACAAAATCTATAAATTCAAGCACTTTCAATGACCCATGTCTATTTTCAAAAACGTCAAAGGGCTTGTTCTCTTCTCTCAAATTCACATACTTTTGAGTATTTCAAGGACCAGGGAACGTGCAGACTTTGCCTTCGCCTTGCTATATCGCCCCCTAGTGTTCGCCTAACATGAGTTGGGTTTCTTCCCCATGCAGGACGGATGGCTTAAGGCCAACGACCCCTTCAGAGAAATCCTCCTGAGGATGACGAGGAAGCCGCGGCCGCGCCAGTTCATTGGGCTGATGGGGAAGCGCTCCATGGGTAAGAGCTGGCCTCTCTCCTCAGGCTCCATCATGTGTTTAGACTGTCTCTCCTGTCTGTGGAGGCCTCTCTCCTCAGGCTCCATCATGTGTTTAGACTGTCTCTCCTGTCTGTGGAGGCCTCTCTCCTCAGGCTCCACCATGTGTTTAGACTGTCTCTGCTGTCTGTGGAGGCCTCTCTCCTCAGGCTCCATCATGTTTCTAGACTGTCTCTCCTGTCTGTGGAGGCCTCTCTCCTCAGGCTCCATCATGTCTCTCCTGTCTGTGGAGGCCTCTCTCCTCAGGCTCCATCATGTGTTTAGACTGTCTCTCCTGTCTGTGGAGGCCTCTCTCCTCAGGCTCCATCATGTCTCTCCTGTCTGTGGAGGCCTCTCTCCTCAGGCTCCATCATGTGTTTAGACTGTCTCTCCTGTCTGTGGAGGCCTCTCTCCTCAGGCTCCATCATGTGTTTAGACTGTCTCTCCTGTCTGTGGAGGCCTCTCTCCTCAGGCTCCACCATGTGTTTAGACTGTCTCTCCTGTCTGTGGAGGCCTCTCTCCTCAGGCTCCATCATGTCTCTCCTGTCTGTGGAGGCCTCTCTCCTCAGGCTCCACCATGTGTTTAGACTGTCTCTCCTGTCTGTGGAGGCCTCTCTCCTCAGGCTCCATCATGTTTCTAGACTGTCTCTCCTGTCTGTGGAGGCCTCTCTCCTCAGGCTCCATCATGTTTCTAGTCTGTCTCTCCTGTCTGTGGAGGCCTCTCTCCTCAGGCTCCATCATGTGTTTAGACTGTCTCTCCTGTCTGTGGAGGCCTCTCTCCTCAGGCTCCATCATGTTTCTAGTCTGTCTCTCCAGTCTGTGGAGGCCTCTCTCCTCAGGCTCCATCATGTTTCTAGTCTGTCTCCTGTCTGTGGAGGCCTCTCTCCTCAGGCTCCATCATGTTTCTAGTCTGTCTCTCCTGTCTGTGGAGGCCTCTCTCCTCAGGCTCCATCATGTCTCTCCTGTCTGTGGAGGCCTCTCTCCTCAGGCTCCATCATGTCTCTCCTGTCTGTGGAGGCCTCTCTCCTCAGGCTCCATCTCTCCTGTCTGTGGAGGGGTAAGGCTACTCTGAGTTTGTGCACTAAAACGTCTCCTCTCGTTTCTCCCTCCCACAGCAAACGCACAGATCACCCGCAAAAGTAAGTGACACAGATCTTCTCCTTTTTGTTATTGTTCATGAACTTTCCTGCGTTTTGCTCCTCAAATTCAAAAGGCAGAATGTAGGGGGCGGGGCATCATGCACAAAGTCAATCCTATAAAAGCATTTTCCAACAATACTTCCAAAATCAGCTGTGGGACTTTGAGACAAAGTCAACAAATAATTGATGACTGGTCAAATATTATTACGCAGTCAATGTGACACTTTATTAGATGATATCAGCTCCTCAGAGGAAACGCTGACTCAATCTTTGCTGTTTATTATAATCATAAAAACTATCAGATCATATGGAGGGCTGGGTGCTGTGTGCAGATAGGAGCTCATTCACACAGAGTGGACTGAGGGCAGATAGCTCATTCACACAGAGTGGACTGGAGGCAGATAGCTCATTCACACAGAGTGGACTGATGGGGGCAGATAGGAGCTCATTCACACAGAGTGGACTGAGGGCAGATAGCTCATTCACACAGAGTGGACTGGAGGCAGATAGCTCATTCACACAGAGTGGACTGATGAGGGCAGATAGCTCATTCACACAGAGTGGACTGGAGGCAGATAGCTCATTCACACAGAGTGGACTGATGGGGGCAGATAGCTCATTCACACAGAGTGGACTGATGGGGGCAGATAACTCATTCACACAGAGTGGACTGATGGGGGCAGATAACTCATTCACACAGATTGGACTGATGGGGGCAGATAGCTCATTCACACAGAGTGGACTGATGAGGGCAGATAGCTCATTCACACAGAGTGGACTGATGGCAGATAGCTCATTCACACAGAGTGGACCGAGGGCAGATAGCTCATTCACACAGAGTGGACCAAGGGCAGATAGCTCATTCACACAGAGTGGACTGAGGGCAGATAGCTCATTCACACAGAGTGGACTGATGAGGGCAGATAGTTCATTCACACAGAGTGGACTGATGAGGGCAGATAGCTCATTCACACAGAGTGGACTGATGAGGGCAGATAGCTCATTCACACAGAGTGGACTGATGGGGGCAGATAGTTCATTCACACAGAGTGGACTGATGGGGGCAGATAGCTCATTCACACAGAGTGGACTGAGGGCAGATAGCTCATTCACACAGAGTGGACCGGGGGCAGATAGCTCATTCACACAGAGTGGACTGAGGGCAGATAGCTCATTCACACAGAGTGGACTGATGAGGGCAGATAGTTCATTCACACAGAGTGGACCGGGGGCAGATAGCTCATTCACACAGAGTGGACCGGGGGCAGATAGCTCATTCACACAGAGTGGACTGATGAGGGCAGATAGTTCATTCACACAGAGTGGACTGATGGGGGCAGATAGCTCATTCACACAGAGTGGACTGATGAGGGCAGATAGCTCATTCACACAGAGTGGACTGATGGGGGCAGATAGCTCATTCACACAGAGTGGACTGATGGGGGCAGATAGCTCATTCACACAGAGTGGACTGATGGGGGCAGATAGCTCATTCACACAGAGTGGACTGATGAGGGCAGATAGCTCATTCACACAGAGTGGACTGATGAGGGCAGATAGCTCATTCACACAGAGTGGACTGATGGGGGCAGATAGCTCATTCACACAGAGTGGACTGATGAGGGCAGATAGCTCATTCACACAGAGTGGACTGATGGGGGCAGATAGCTCATTCACACAGAGTGGACTGATGGGGGCAGATAGCTCATTCACACAGAGTGGACTGATGGGGGCAGATAGCTCATTCACACAGAGTGGACTGATGGGGGCAGATAGCTCATTCACACAGAGTGGACTGATGGGGGCAGATAGCTCATTCACACAGAGTGGACTGGGGGCAGATAGCTCATTCACACAGAGTGGACTGATGAGGGCAGATAGCTCATTCACACAGAGTGGACTGATGGGGGCAGATAGCTCATTCACACAGAGTGGACTGATGGGGGCAGATAGCTCATTCACACAGAGTGGACTGATGGGGGCAGATAGCTCATTCACACAGAGTGGACTGATGGGGGCAGATAGCTCATTCACACAGAGTGGACTGATGGGGGCAGATAGCTCATTCACACAGAGTGGACTGATGGGGGCAGATAGCTCATTCACACAGAGTGGACTGGAGGCAGATAGCTCATTCACACAGAGTGGACTGATGGGGGCAGATAGCTCATTCACACAGAGTGGACTGATGGGGGCAGATAGCTCATTCACACAGAGTGGACTGATGGGGGCAGATAGCTCATTCACACAGAGTGGACTGATGGGGGCAGATAGCTCATTCACACAGAGTGGACTGATGGGGGCAGATAGCTCATTCACACAGAGTGGACTGATGGGGGCAGCCAGATGGTTTCAGAAAGTACCAGAAAGTCTGCATCACTGCGACGGAAGCAAGCATTATTATTATTATTATTATTATGACGATTATTATTCATTGAGCTAAACATTCATATTTGTGTCAGTAAGAAAGAACAGGGTAAATAATAGGAGGGGGCGGGGCATGCATTTTCAGATTTTAATGAATTCACAACCAATTCACAAGACTCTGCTTAATTATAACGGTCAGCAAGGAAGGTGGTCAGGTGGTCCAGAGGAGAAGGTCAGGTGGTCCAGAGGAGAAGGTCAGGTGGTCCAGAGGAGAAGGTCAGGTGGTCCAGAGGAGAAGTGTGTGTGAGAGAGGGAATGAGACAGAGAGAGAGAGAGAGAGAGAGAGAGAGAGAGAGAGAGAGAGAGAGAGAGAGAGGAGTGGAGGAGGGGATTTTCCCTTTCTTCGTCAATGGCATGTTTGAAATGACTCTCCCACTCAGTGGTCGTAAGGACGTCTCCATCATGGCTGATTCCTTGAAAGCAGGCATGCCTGTACATCACTCATCATTAGGCCTGGGGAGAGTGCTATACGATCAATGACCCAAGGACTTCTGGGAGTTCAACTGGATTGTTGCTGCTCTTGAGAGACGCAGCTCAGCCTTCACTCAGAACAGGACGCCTTCGTTCTGTGCACTTTGATAGCATCTCTGGCACAAAATGTGAAGGGCAGATCAAAATAAATATTCATATATAATATTCAGTTTCCTCTCCAGTGACGATCGAGGGCACATCTCAGTGCTTACTTCACTCCTGTCAAGTCAACCGAGGGGCTGCCATGGATGCTATGGTTGAAATCAATAGCATGATAATCACAAGGATATTTCTTGATACAATATGGTTCATGTATTCAAAATCATGTTAAATCATCAAATAATGTTTATCTCATGGTCAAAACTACTTAGTTTCATGCGTTTTTAAGTCAAATTTGCTTGTCATCCTCGATTTAGACAGCAGAAATGTCTCACAATATTAAAATATCTTCATATCATCACAATAGGATTCCACTGAAAGACGATAAACAATCATATTGAATTACTGCCGAGCCCTACGTCAACCTCATCTAAATATTGTAGTTCATTGATATTCCCTGGGGTCTCGCTGCAGCTTTGCAATGCCCCCCCCACCAGATGATAGTCCATTACTGAGATTGACAGTCTGTGATGCAACTGTTCCTCGGGTTGTCTCACGTGCACGATGTGCGTTCTCACACTGATCAAAGCGACCGTCAGTCAGTCAGACCCCCTCAGTTAGTGCGAGGACTCTACAAACCTGACAGGACCAGTGACTCAACTATAGTGTTCATTTGGAGTTCACACCAACCTGGCTTGGCTTTCACACAGCTGAAATCAAAGCCAGCCCATCATCTGTTGCATAGACCATCTCTGACTTTGCCATGTACAGTATATAGGTTATTATTGAACTCAAATCACAACCACAATATCTTCTCTTTTTCAGGGCATAAAATCAACTCCTTTGTTGGACTGATGGGGAAAAGAAGCCAAGAGGAGCCAGGTAATTTAATGACATCCTCCTTAACCCATTGATACCTGATGCAGCATTTGCGTGTATATCCCTCATTTGTGTGTGTATCCCTTTAAGACCGCGAACCGCGTAAAGGGATACACACACAAATGCTGCATCAGGTATCAATGGGTTAAAGGAGAACTTCACCGAAAAATAATGCTGATTTATTTTGCACATGATCTCACACACATCCTAAAACTGTAAACAATTTTGCAGGCATTCATTTAGTTTGACAGTTATTGAGCGTTGATTTGAGTTAGGTTTGAGCAGCAGTGATGTCATCACAAAGACCCAACCCAATGATTCAGCGCCTTCTGATGACATCACTGCTGCCCAACTTAACTCAAGTCAACTCTCAATAATTGTCAAACTAAATGAACGCCTGCAAAGCTGTGTACAGTTTTCGGATATGTGTGAGATCACGTGCAAAATGAATATGCATTGATTTTGGTGCCTCTTTTAACAAACCCTGTGACAAAAATGTCTGGGACTAATGAAAGAAAGGTCTAGAGATGCAGTGTTACTCAATCCGAGGCTCTAGAGCCACATGCGGCTCCTTTATGGGTAGTTGTGGCTCTTTTAAGTCCTACTTAAAATACATAAATATCTAATAAAAATAACGTGAGGAAAGCAACTTTTTTTTTAAAATTGTAGCTCTTGCAAAGCGTTTTTTTTGTCAGTGAGGCTCCTGAGTAGGGCAAGGTTGAGTACCACTGAGAGATTAATTAATTAATTAATTAATTAAGAGATTTGATTAACGAGCGTTCTCCCTAATTGCAGATTCCTACGAGTGGAGCACAATAAAGACGTACGACAAGCGCCGCTAAAACGGACGCCCTCTCACCTGCCTGCTTCTCATCTCGACATTCCTCATACACGGGAGGGGCACCTGATGCTGCTTCTGTCTTCTCAAACTTCTGTATAGCTGTTAGTGGAATAAAACAAACGATGATTCTGTTTGCACATTGTAGTGATGTAGCAGTGCTGTCTATCTGTGCCCGTTTGATTTGTCCCAGCAGAAGGGGAAAGTGACACCGGCCCCTCGCAGAAACATGTCATATGTGTGACTGTTTTTAGAACCATTTTCGCCGTGCCACAAAGAAACTGCTGTTGTCGTGGACCATCGAAGCAAGCAAGGCTTTATTGCACTGCCAACTTCACTGTCTAGTGCCTCATAGCTGTTGAAATCTGCAAATACAACCTCTACAGATCGACTGTAACGACAGGACATGTTCTCATCTTGGTTTTCAAATGTCTTTAGAAAAAGCTGTCATGTTTTCAAAAATATTCTATGGTGTGATATATGACAGAGTGTGAAAGTGGCTTGAAATATATTAAAACTATTTTCTTTATTAGTTCAACTTCAGTTTTTTTGTTATCACCCATGCCGGGGTGTGGTGAATTCCTTTGATGTGAAATGGGTCTCGAAATAATGTTCAGTGCATTTGCAGGAAAGCGGAGCACTCTGGTGGACCGCAGAGGTACTACATACATCACCCACACAAATCACAGACGGCAACAATTCAGATGATGTCAATCGACTTTGATTCATTAGCTTAGCAGCAATCAGTATAGCTACAGACACAAGTCTATAACCTGCACCCAGAGGCGCTAACGTGTACTTTGAAATAGAGAGTTAGATACTTTGAAACAGAGAGTTAGATCTGGTTCATATCTCATTACTTGCATACATGAAATTACATATCACTAACGCGCGCCCGCACACACACACACGCACGCGTGCACACACACACACACGACAGAAAAGTACAACTCATACAGATCATACAGATGACATTATGCAGCTTGATAGAGGTCACCAAAGTACAGACAAATGCAGAAACAGTGTGACTCCCCCCCTCTACCCTATGATAAAGTGCAAAGGTGTAAACACCCTTCCATCTTTCAAACAGGCCCTCAAGACCCACCTCTTCACACTCGCCTTCACCTGCTAACCCCATCACTTATTTTCTATTTATTTTACTACTACAAAAATGTACTTATTAAATGATTTTACTCTGTGTGTAAAGCGGCTTTAAGTACCTAGAAAAGTGCTATATAGGTTGAATGTATTATTATTATTATTTATATAAAATGCGCATAACGTATTAGTCAAGCATCTGCCATATTAGCCTAATTAGCATCATCAGCTCTAATTAATCAATTAAGGCCTGTGTTGATCCCCAATCCCACACAAGTATATATGAGAACAAAACAAGGTCCCTTTATAGAATAGTGTGATAGAGAAATAGGCATCTACAGCAGAAAGAGAAGACAACTGTTATAATGCACCTTATATCGTGTGTTGGGTTATAATGCACCTTATATCGTGTGTTGGGTTATAATGCACCTTATATCGTGTGTTGTGTAGGGGCTTTATGAGGCTGTCCAAGGTTAGGGCTGGGCGATATGGATGAAATCAATATCACGATAATCACAAAGATTGTTTTCTGTATCGACCTACAGTATATCACGATATGGCTCACATATGCAAAATCCAGTTAAATCCAGTTGAACTGAATGGTACAGTAATGTTAGCTGTGATCGTCAAACAAAATAGAAATATTCAAATAATAAAGTGTTTTATAGCTACTTAATTTTAGTTTATTTGAGAGTAAAATCTTGCTTGGTATCATCAATTTAGACAACGCAATTGTGTGTCGTGATATCCCAAAATCACCATAATAATATGATTCCACTGAAAGACGATAAAGGATAATAGTGAATTCTCGCCCAGCCCGAGGCAAGGCTGCTAAACTTGTTGAAACTGATCTGGGCTGAATTAGGTTGTAACGGCTGCAACTCTCCATACAGATGCATCTATCATCAACACACTTGAGCCAGAAGCGTATCATTGTACAAATTTGGTAGTGCTGCTGATGACTATGTTAGACCCATGTGGTTGTTTATAAGGTTGTTATTTTTATTATTCTAACTGCTGATAGCTGACCTTCAATATCTTTCCATTTGACCATTTCCTTTTTAAACTTTCCATTGAAAGCCAGACTACTGAAACTGTCAAATCCTCCCACCATGCTGGAATGGTTTCTCTGTAGCAGACCTGGGCATTGTGCGGCCCGGGGGCCAGAACCATGATGGTTCTGCCTGGCCCGGGAGGTCTACGACCAGCCACACCATTTTTACTTATGAGGCTAAAACGATCTAATGAGATATGCTAAATTGGCTGTTTAAAGTGATTTTCAATATAATAAATGCTGAAGAATAACTGTTTTCTCAAATTTAATCTAGTGATAAAATTAGAGGTTATGGCATGAGAATATTTTTTTGCATGTACAAACATCCCCCATGTTTTGCACACCGCACTATGAAAACACGGTGGCACAACATTGGGACTGCTCGCTATCAGGTCCAGAATCATCTCCACATTTAGCCCCGTCCAATCTGGTGGCTCGTTACTAGTGCAGTGGCCAATTAAATTAAATTGTACTCAGGACTCGCCGATTGAATTACACAGGTGTAGACGATCCACACAATTGTAATGATCCCCATCGTCACATTAGTTCAGAAATCTCAGTTTCATGTGACACTGATGATAGCAGCCAGAGCTAAATGGATGTATGTGATTGTGATGTTGCTGCGAGCAGCTCAGCTCGTCAGGAGAGAATCTCCAAACTGAGCATCCCTGCTGCATCTGAACCAGCTGTTCAGTATGAAACACAAGACAGACAGGGACAGCTTAGCTAACACTGCTAACCTGCTGGATGTCTCAAATGTAATTATTAGGGTAAATAATTGAAATATATATTTTTTTAAAGTAACCCAAATGTACTTTTAATTTAGTACTTTTAATAGGCTACTTTTTTTTACTCATACTTGAGTAATTTCCTGGACTAGTAATTTTACTTGTATTTGAGTTAATTTTCACTAAAGTAACAATACTTGAGTAGGATTTGTTAGTACTCTTTCCACCTCTATACTTTAGTCAGTCTTAGTTGTACTTTGTCAGTTTGTCAGACTCTGTAGATGACCTCAGCACTGCCCCTCACAACACTCCAGCTAGGCTGATTCATCTAGTCACATTACAAGCCTGTGTAACTGATTAATATCCACCCAATCCCCTGCTTTTTATATGGTACAATATGAATGCAACTTTAGCTCCATGCAACTTAAGAGTTCTGCAGTAGATCCATCCGATGAAAAAAAAAAAATTGTTTGGATCCTCAAATTACCCGCCAACTATTTTTATAATCGATTAATCATTTAGATTCATTTTTAGGAAAAAGAAAATACAAAAATTCTCTCATTCCAGCTTCTTGCATGTGAATATTTTCTGGTTTCTTTAGTCTTCTATGACAGTGAACTGATTCTCTTTGGGTTGTGGACTGTTGCTCAGAACAAAAGAAGACATTTGAGGACGTCATCTTGGGCTTTGTGGAAAACGTGATCAAAACTTCGTACACCATTTTGTGACATTTTATAGACTAAACCACTCATCAATTAGTCGAGAAAATAATCAACAGATTAATAATCGATAACGAAAGCAATCGTTAGTTGCAGCCTTATCCAAGTCTGACAAAGTACAGCTAAGGCGGACAAACTTACAGAAAGACAAAGACAAATGTAGGCTACAGCTAAGCCTGAAAGTACAGTGAGAGATACAGATGGCTGAGGATGTCCTAAGAAGGCCACCATACTGGTGATTGACAGCAGCAGACACAGGCACACAGGCAGCCACCTCCTAGTGGGTCACTCCAGTGAGTTACTGGTCCTTGTCTGGTTTGTAGATGGACAGCGTTCGGGCCGAGGGGTCGGTGGCGTTGATCCAGCGAGGCATCCAATAGTGGGAGAGCCACTCCGCCCGGCCCGGGAAGTGCTTCTCAAACACCTGCCTGTAGTAGTAGGCCTCTTTGGACGTTGGAGAGAGGTGAGGGAACGTCTTGTGGGCCTTCTCCAGCTGGAGGTCATTCACCTGAGAGAAGATTAAAGAGGACATGTAACATATGACTCTAGTTCATTTGCATTTCACCTCAGAAAAGACAGGACACTGCTTTCAAGTCTGAAATTTACCACGACTTGAATCTTCATTATCAATAATAAATAGCCAATATTTCGGTTTGAATGCCAAAGCAGCAAACAGCCCTAATTTTAAACACTAACGCTACTTGCTACAGTATATCGGTGGGACCCTACATAGCCTACCTCAGACTCCAGGTGCTCTTGCAGGCTGGTATACCAGGACTTCTTTAGTGACATCAGGCCATCACTGAAGGCTTCTTTCCTCCTCCAGAGGATCTCATCAGGGATCAGGTTCAGACCTTTGAAGGAGTCCCTCAGAAGATGCTTCTCCACTCCATGCTGCTTACACAGGACAGAGAACAGTCATACAAAACTACATTCATTTCACCCACTTCTAGCGCGACGCCACCAAAACGTGCAGTTCCATGCTAAGGACAGAGACCCCAGGGCTCTCTTGAAAAAGACTCACCTGGGTAAATAAAGATAAATAAATAAATAAATAAATAAATAAATAAATAAACAAACAAACAAACAAACAAACAAATAAATAAATAAATAAATAAATAAATAAATAAATAATTGGAAGTAACCTTTAGGTTCAAGGTTCAAGGTTCAAGTTTATTTGTCTCCCTTGGGAGAAATTTGTCTTGGAGACAGAGATCCAAGCTGCGTACAGACATTTAACACAGATACATCAGATACAAAAAACATAAGACATAATTGCATAACTGGCACAACTGACCTTAGGAATCCTCATCTCCTCAGGCAAGGAAAGGTAGTATGCTGTGAACCTGTGGTCCAGGAAAGGCACTCTGAGCTCCAGACTAAAAGAAAAGAACAAAGTGACTTCTGCACGTTTTCCACAACACAAAAACACACAGACATTTAGCCTCCAATCAATGATATTCCTAAGTCAAGTTGGATACAGTAAAGACGACAAAGAAATAAAACAAGTTTCACAGACTGATTTGCGTAGAACTTTCAGAGAGCTTCACTTGTGTACGGCACAATACTTACAGCTTAACCACATTATATCCAGAAGAATAATGCTGCTTTAAAGAATGTTAAATGACTAAACATGACTTCAGAAAATCCATAACCGCCATCTTCTACCCCTTTCCCAATGAGACCCCCAAGGGACGTGAGTGACTGTCCATGACATACTGACATACTCTACGACATACTGTACACGTAGATACATTAACCACAGATATGTCAATGTTGATCGTAGAGCAGTACCAAGCAGATATCAAAATAAATACTAATATTTGCAGACTAAGGTTTTAGATTAAAGATGGGGTCATATATAATGATGAGTTCATATGAAAGTTTAGCAGTTGGTGGACTAAATCAGCTTGTGGTTTAGAGTGACACCTAGTGGAATTGGATGGCTGGGTGGGTGGGGGATAACAACAGTGGGTGAGGTAACACAGGCGTTACCCGTGTGCAGCAGTGGTGCGGTCGGCACGGAGAACGTCAAAGAGGTAGAGTTCCTTCATCAGCCGGACGCTGTCCTCTGCAGCCGCACGGGGACTTGGAGCCTGCGTGACACAACTCTCTTAGCTACGCTGCCTCTGTGAGGATGTTTACATGCACAAATATTCCACTATTATTCCCAATATGACAATATTACAAATTTGATAGGGTCATGTTGTAAACAGCATATTCCCTTTGGATATTCTGAATTAAGGCCTTTTTCGGAATCAGCGTTTCCGCTAGAAAAGAAATGGTGCCGGTCAACGTGTCCGGCATGATTTCAGTTTCCCGGACAATTGGAATAATTTAATATGACTTTCTGAAATGTCCTTGAACCGTATACAGCAGTGTTATGTCCAGATTTAACTATTTATGCTAGATTAAATAAGTAAGTAAATAAATAAAAGGTTTCCACAAACTATTTAAAAAATTATCGGTGTTGTAACAGTAATTAACCTTGATCCTTGTCTCAAACTATGCTATGTTGGGTCCTTGAATTTGAGGGAATTGGGCCTGGAAAGTCTTTGAAATGGATCTTTAAGGTGGGGGAAGTCTGGTAATTGTCATTGGTGGAACCCTAACAGTGACTCATGTAGGACTTGCCTTGTGGAAGTAGATGTATCCCTGGGTTAGCTCATCAGAGCCCTCTCCAGAGAAGATCACCACACTGTCCGACTTCTCCCGGATGTACTTGGAAACCAGGTACATGGCTGCAGAGGAACAACACATGTAGGATCAGGAAAAACAAAGACAGCAGCAGGCTAAATAAGCCCTGCTCAATAAAACACACAGCAATGCTTTCGTTACGTTACGTTTACGTTACATTACGTTACGTTACGTTTACGTTATGTTACGTTACGTTACGTTACGTTACGTTACATTACGTTACATTTATATTACGTTACGTTACGTTAGGTTAGGTTAGGTTAGGTTAGGTTAGGTTAGGTTAGGTTACGTTACATTTACATTACGTTACGTTACGTTACATTTACGTTACGTTACGTTACGTTACGTTACGTTACGTTACGTTACGTTACGTTACGTTGCGTTACGTTACGTTACGTTACGTTACCTTACGTTACGTTACGTTACGTTCTGGCCAGCATAGGCTTTACTGAATATTCCCACAGGTTTAAATGTAACTCATGAGAGGGTCAAAGGTCGTGACTTCTGTGGTCTGTTGGTTTGGTCTGTTGGTTTAAATCTAACTCATGAGAGGGTGTGTGTGCGAGACATAGCCTCAACCTATAGCCACCTATCCCCCATTCGGAATGACCTACGTTTCAGAGAAGGGGTGTGTCTAAAGAAACCTCATTTGCAATAAAGCTGTATGAGATATCTCCATGCAAGCACTGCTTATTGTTGAATAGCATCATAGACAGTTCAGCATCAGGGTATTTGACAGGAATTCATGTTTTTCTGATAAATGAGAGAAAAGTAAATGTCCTCTTTTCCTATCACCACAAAAGTACAATTTCTGCTTAAACTAAAGCTATGTTTACAGGACTATCTTTCAATATTTGCTTAGGTAAATTACAGTCTGACTCTTTGGTGACACCTGGTTCATACCTCAGCAAATCTGATGAGGAAAAGATTGAGCATTCTCAAGTTATGGGCTTTTTTTGTCACCTTTCCCCTATTCGGACTGGCCTCATTTGTCTCTTTGTCAGAGATGGGGGTAGTTCTGAAGCAGTGTCCATCACTCATCATATGGGACTGTGAGGAGGACAGCTGCATCTCAGCTGGAGGAGCCTCTCAGGAAAGAGATGGAGAAGCTGTGGTGCTGATGTGGATCCTCACGCGGCAAATCCCTATCTCGTCCTGTCTGATGATGGGAAACAAGTAGATGGTGGTGGTGTAACGAAGAATCTCCCAGACAACCCAGAGAGATGCTGTTATTGTTATTGTGTCTTTGGAAAGCAGAGTGTCTCTTCAGGAAGGTTTTACTATGAGGTTCAGGTTAACTTAATTAAGGTTCAGGTTCAGGTTAGGTTATGGACTGAGTGGCCAGAGGGTCGATCAACAGGAAGAAAGAAACTCTTCACACTGATCCCAGAGAATGGCTTACTGGACTATATGTCCGGTTATCGGTTCACCCCCTTAATTTCCATACTTGACCGCTGACTCACCGACGGAGGCTCGTATGGTGGTAATGTCGTAGGTCTCCAGGTGGACGATGACTTCCTCCACGGCCCGGATGCCTTCCTCCGCGGTGAAGTTGACCTCATGGTGTTCGCTGCCAATGTAAGCCGCCACCTGGCCGACGCGCGCACACACACACACACACACACACACACACACACACACACACACACACACACACACACACAAGACTGAAAACGCATAGATCAACACATACAAAAACTGACTGAAAACACGCAAGATATTGTTATTTCCCAGGAACCAACAACAATCGCTTAATAATGATTGATTATTGGCTGATATGGTACACATGCAAAGGGGACATGCCAATGTTGTATAACACATAGAAAGTACAGGGGAACGTACCAGAGGGCTCAAACAGATACACAATATGGCCGCCAATATCCAATGAGCTTGAAAAAAGGCGTGGCCTAACATCAAATTGTGATATTGATTGTCCAATCATCACAAACATTTTCACAAATGTTGAGCAGGGTTCATGAAGCACCTAAGTATCGGCATTTTAAAATCAACCTATAGGGGGCGCCACAATGCCAGAAATGTACAGTACTTAATGCTCCAGGGCTAAGTTAAAGCCATAATATGAAGGTTTTTTTGTTATTGGCCAAAGTGGGTGTGGCCTATGACATGATAGATGCATGTGGCTACGTGGGGTCAAACGATCACTTTGACAGCTGCTGAAGTCACATTTCATGGAAATCCATCAAAGCTGGGGCAAAGTTGACACTTTTAACACAAATATTGATACAAAATGAGGCCATTTACACCTGGCGTTAAAACATGTGTTTTCTGTGATCAGATTGCAATCAGATTGTGTTTTATCACTTGAAACTACAGGTGTAAACACCCCCAAAACGCATTGAAGAAGGATTGCAATTTGATCGGCCAAACCACCTCCGGAGGTGGTCAGGGACGCATTGTGTACACATTGAACACAAGTGTAAATGCAATGTGTCCTCTCAATCTGGAACTTTATGCGGATTGAGAGGACACCCATTTCTGCAATCTGATTGCAATCAGATTGCAATCGGATTGCAGAAAATGTATGTTAACGCCAGGTGTAAATGGCCTCATAGGGTACGAGTTTTTTTAAGGGTTTTGATTAATTTCCCCTAGATTTCATTCTAGTCAGTGACTAATACAAATAATTGCTGTGTGAGAACCAGAAAAGGTGTGTACTATCTAAACAGCTAAATAACATTAGCTAATGTGCAAATCGGATGTGCTAGCAAGAACACAGCAAAAATAAGCAAAAATATGCTATGATTAACTCATTAACAAGATGACATTATTTCAAGCCAAAATCAATCAGATCAATCAGCGGTGAAACATCTCCAGCCAAAAACAGCAAAGAGATCTGCCATGTGTCTACAAAGAGATCTGTTATGTGTCTACAAAGAGATCTGCCATGTGTCTACAAAGAGATCTGCTATGTGTCTACAAAGAGATCTGCCATGTGTCTACAAAGAGATCTGCCATGTGTCTACAAAGAGATCTGCCATGTGTCTACAAAGAGATCTGCCATGTGTCTACAAAGAGATCTGTCATGTGTCTACAAAGAGATCTGCCATGTGTCTACAAAGAGATCTGTCATGTGTCTACAAAGAGATCTGTCATGTGTCTACAAAGAGATCTGTCATGTGTCTACAAAGAGATCTACCATGTGTCTACAAAGAGATCTGTTATGTGTCTACAAAGAGATCTGCCATGTGTCTACAAAGAGATCTGCTATGTGTCTACAAAGAGATCTGCCATGTGTCTACAAAGAGATCTGCCATGTGTCTACAAAGAGATCTACCATGTGTCTACAAAGAGATCTGCCATGTGTCTACAAAGAGATCTGTCATGTGTCTACAAAGAGATCTGCCATGTGTCTACAAAGAGATCTGTCATGTGTCTACAAAGAGATCTGCTATGTGTCTACAAAGAGATCTGTCATGTGTCTACAAAGAGATCTGCCATGTGTCTACAAAGAGATCTGTCATGTGTCTACAAAGAGATCTGTCATGTGTCTACAAAGAGATCTGTCATGTGTCTACAAAGAGATCTGCTATGTGTCTACAAAGAGATCTGTCCTGTGTCTACAAAGAGATCTGCCATGTGTCTACAAAGAGATCTGTCCTGTGTCTACAAAGAGATCTGTCATGTGTCTACAAAGAGATCTGCTATGTGTCTACAAAGAGATCTGCCATGTGTCTACAAAGAGATCTGCCATGTGTCTACAAAGAGATCTGCCATGTGTCTACAAAGAGATCTGCCATGTGTCTACAAAGAGATCTGCTATGTGTCTACAAAGAGATCTGTCCTGTGTCTACAAAGAGATCTGCCATGTGTCTACAAAGAGATCTGTCCTGTGTCTACAAAGAGATCTGTCATGTGTCTACAAAGAGATCTGCTATGTGTCTACAAAGAGATCTGCCATGTGTCTACAAAGAGATCTGCCATGTGTCTACAAAGAGATCTGCCATGTGTCTACAAAGAGATCTGCCATGTGTCTACAAAGAGATCTGCTATGTGTCTACAAAGAGATCTGCCATGTGTCTACAAAGAGATCTGCTATGTGTCTACAAAGAGATCTGTCATGTGTCTACAAAGAGATCTGTCATGTGTCTACAAAGAGATCTGTCATGTGTCTACAAAGAGATCTGCTATGTGTCTACAAAGAGATCTGCCATGTGTCTACAAAGAGATCTGCTATGTGTCTACAAAGAGATCTGTCCTGTGTCTACAAAGAGATCTGCCATGTGTCTACAAAGAGATCTGCCATGTGTCTACAAAGAGATCTGCCATGTGTCTACTCTGTACGTTGAGGCAGACAGGTTGTACATTTAGAAACGCAATCAGCACTTAGCCATTGTTGCCAAGAAGACCTGTGGATGGCTGCCAGAGGGTTTATTGTAACATCATCAGACTATTGAAGGACTGTACCTTGCGAGCCGCCATGGCGTCCGGGCTGTCCTCTGCCCCGATGGAAAATGTCTGGATGGGGTACTGCAGCTTCTCCTCCTGGGCCAGTTTCACCAGCGTAGCAGCAACCAAGCTGGAGTCCAGACCGCCTGGGGAATATGCAACATGACACAAAGCACATGCTTTCAATATAATACATAAACAGTGTTTTATAGGCATTGTCATAGGGCTTATATAATAATGCATATCAAACAATGTAGGTCAATACTAGATGGCACATTACATGACTGTAAATTGAGTAGTACTTGGATTGGTACCAGCCAATCTACTTCATAAAGTACTCTGTTACTCTTATTTGTTCTAACACTGATATCTGATATCTATACTTTTAATAAATCTGTACCTGACAGAAGACAACCAATTCTCCTGTGGGCCATAAGGCGTTTCCTTACAGCATTCTCAAACAGGCTTCTGATGTTGCTTTTCACTGTGTCTTCATCAAAACCTAAGGTGTGGAGACATCACATTTCAGTCAGCGCGTTACAAATCGCTAACGTTCGCCAATCAACCAAATAAAATGTGTAAATAATAATGAACTTAGTGTACCTGAAGGCAGCCTCTCCACAGGGTCGTACACGGCATGAGAAGGCTCTTTTGTGCAGCAGTGGAACTGATCCATCTGAATAGACTCCACTTTACCGTTCTGCTTCAGAGTGAAGGCCTCAAAGTGCCCGGGCAGGAAGGGCACGATGCTGGCAGGCGTGGACATGGAGTGGCTCAGATTAGTCAGGCCTGTGTGAACACAACATGGAGTGGCTCAGATTAGTAAGGCCTGTGAACACAACATGGAGTGGCTCAGATTAGTCAGGCCTGTGAACACAAGAACAACATCTTAACCAGCTGAAGACCAAAAAGGCCTAGGACATTTCCCACGCCCGGAAGTGCACAAAAGAGCCTGCTTCTTGGGGGGCCGTAATAAAACGACCCCATTACCTTTGGCTTCTGAGCACACTGCAAGGAACCCGTCGTCCGTGAGGAGCTTGAACAACGGCCGCACGCCGTACGTATCCCGTCCCAGAAAGACTTTTCTGTTGGCTGTGTCCAGCAGGACAAAGGCGAAGACACCATCCAGGAGAGAGGCCATCTTCTGGATGCCAAAGCGGTCGTACAGGTGGAGCAGAATCTCCCCGTCCACTTTGGTCTGGTGATCAAACTCAAACTGTGTCTTCAGCTGAGAAATCGAGAAGTTGCAGAGACATGATTATTTTATGAAGCTTAAGTTGGATTGATTGATTGATTGATTGATTTGATGTAAAAAGTCCACATATCCCTCATTAACAAAACACAAAGTATGTTGACATGGGTATGACAAGGTGTAAACACTCTCCGTACTTAGCCTCAGTCAAACTGAAATTGATCCAGTAGTAGTTTTTGTCATTATGATGATTTTGCCACTTTCTTTATGACATTACAGCAAAAGATCAAATCCATCATGTTGAAAGGGATTTGATAAATGCATTATTTTTTTCTAATTACAAATAACTTACAAGAGACAACTAGACAGCTGGAATGTATTGAGACAAAACGCATTCAGCGCGTTTGTAGTGAAACATAATCCAACTGACAGGTCCTGATTTAGAGATGTTGAATGAAACACAGGTCTCCATGAGGGTCGACAGATGGCGCTGCATGTCAGAGCAGAAA
>NC_139643.1:50637771-50642771 GCF_964638095.1 Poromitra crassiceps | reverse complement strand
ACGATGCACTGATGAAACTGCAAAGCTCGCCAGAGTTAGCCACACTATGGCCGGAAACACGGCGATGATTTTGCTTTCAAAATAAAATGTAGAATGGATCTCTCCTGGGGAGAAAAGAACATAGCAGTAGGCTATTGGAGGAAACTAACACACACACACACACACACACACACACACACACACACACACACACACACACACACACACACACACACACACACACACACACACACACACACACACACACACACACACACACACACACACACACACGCACACACACACAATGTTGTTTTCTCTGTTGTATGGTGTACTCTGTAGTACTGTATGGTGACTTGATGAAATAAGCCTAATTTTAAAGATCCCCTCCAATCTTCATTTAAGGTATAGGCCCAGTCACCCCAGTGTTTTTATTTATTTATTATTATTTGTTTTGACTAATGTCAAATAAAACTTGACAAACAACTATATTACACGCTATAGCCTATTTATTGACAAAATAATTCAAGAAATCATTTGAAAAGATTTTGTTTTGAGGAGTTTTTGAAAGATTTCTTGGGGGGGGGGGGGGTTATATAATTTGCCTCTGTATTGGGAAATGAGTGCATAAGTAGCCTACTGATACAGTAAATTATAAGTACTGATACAGTAAATTAAAAATTCACTCATAACTTTTTGTATAGTTTTAGGCTGTATTTGCACCTTGTGCTCTACGCGCGCTCGATTCCCAAAATGTTTAAAATGACCTAATTTTAAACATTTTTCTTTGCCATGTAAAATAAAGGCATTTTAATTATTCCAGCCTTGGATTGTTTTTGAAGGCAACTTGCATTTTTTACATTTGACCAAGATGTCACTCATGCAGAGTCCTTCACAAGATGCAGTAAAATAAGAAAATAATGTTGCTCTCTATGGTAGGGCCAGCCCACCTTTTCATACAGTATACAGCGGTGTGTGAGAAAACCATCACCTGTTACGAAACGCAGAGTGCAGAGTGCTATCTGTTCTTACTGTTTGTTCTATCTTGTCTGTCTGTAAATTTGTAACTTTTGATATGTTCTTCTGTAATCAGGGCGCTCTTGTAAATGAGAGCTCGCTCTCAAGAGACACCCCAAAGGCAAAAAACGGTCAAGCCACCTCAAAACGGTTGCTGTGAAATGGATCTATGAGCAACACAGAGATATAGGGGATGAGTTAAGGGTTTGTATTGAATATTAACAGCCTAGGCCCTAGCCTATAACAATATATGATTCAAGATTCAAGATTCAAGATTCAAGATTTTTATTGTCACTCCATGGTACAAGTATCACGTGTGAAATTCTTGTGCTGTGGGCTCCGTTTACAACATAGTACAAATGTAGGCATATGAGTGCAAAAACAACAAGAGACACAACAAGCAATAAGGCAGTATAGTGATAAGACAAGTCAGAGACAGTGGCATATTCACTGTCTATAGGCTAAACAGACTATTATATCATATGTCCATTTCTACTACAAATTCCACGTTGAAATACCCTACATTCTTTGCTTTCACTTCTGTAGACAATTCCTATCATTCCAAAAACGTTGTAAAAAATCAGTAAGGGTTTTATTTTGAAGGTTAGGCTATGTCCATAAGTCCTATTGCTAATGGTAGCTTGACGAATGGAATCAAGCATCAAGGCATGGGGCATGCAACGTCAAGTGCGGTTGCATCACTTCCTCCTCTTCCATCCTCAGGTCTGATTGGCTGAATCATTGTGTGAAGCAGCACGCTGGATGCCGGAGGCAGATTTGTAAATAGATAGCCTACAACCATAAACTCACACTTATAATGTCAATATTGAAATAGGACGAATCAGCGTGACGTCACTTGCCACCCAGAAATGCGCCAGTTAATAGTATGAGTTGTGCCAAACAAACGTTAATATCTCAAAAACTATACATGACATCACTTATATTTTGACATTCTGAGTGAGAGCAGAAGTAGCTCAAGAGTTTGATGTATAATATATGCATGTCGTGTTAAAGTTGTGTGAACTGTCGCAGTTTTTTAAATGTAAACAGAGTCAGACACTCAAGCCTCGCGCCAATTGGGCTCCATATGGTTCCATCGCCATTGCCACCCAGTGACGCGGTTTGTTTACCAAAATGCTGCTCGGCTGATCCCTCATATACCCAGTGTTGGGGGTAACTCATTACAAAAGTAACATATTACATGTAATATATTACTTTTAGCCAGGACCGGTTCCAGAACAAGATGACTAGGGATGCATCCTAGATAGGAAGGGGCGCAGATGCCCGGCCAAAGGCCGGGCCCACAAAATTTGACATGTTATTTTACTAAAAATAATGCATTTTACCATAATTTCAAGTAGAATGATACCACCCAAGCAAGAATATTTCAAGTGTTTCAAATGCTTTACTGAAATATTTGGACCATATAATACAATTATTTTCAACCGTGACAGGTTTAAACGAGAAATTATTGGGTATAACACCCAAACGTGCATAAAAATCAAGGAGACGGTCCCGGCCAAAAGTAACAGGGCCAGAGGGCAGGCAATCAACAAGCTTACGAGCAATTGAAGTAAAAAAGTTGTTAAAGTGATCGGCAATTTGTTTCTTGTTACTGACAATCTTCCCATCAACCTGTCATCACTTGCTGCTTTTCCTTATACATGTATGTGATGTCCTGTGGAGCCCCCTGCTGGCCTAAGACTTTCACACAAGTGTACCTGTGCAACCAGAGTGACAATAAACATCAGAGAGCAGAGGCACAGATCATAATGATGATTTATCAGCTTAATATTTAGAGACCAACATCAAGTCACATGACATCCTCATCAGGTCATTTCTCAGTGTGTCATTTCTCACACACACACACTGTGTGTGTGTGTGTGTGTGTGTGTGTGTGTGTGTGTGTGTGTGTGTGTGTGTGTGTGTGTGTGTGTGTGTGTGTGTGTAGGTGTGTGTGTGTGTAATAGCGTTGCACCAAGCCAGAGCCGTATAATAGAAGAGTTCCGACATCTCCATTCACTCCAATGGACCAGTTTTTTTCCAGGAAGTAGAAAGTGGAACTCTTGAGTAAAAGAAGCAGCACTGTCGAGTTGCAGAAAAATAGACAGTGTTGTACTTTGAAAGGGTTTTTCATCCCTTGAAATGAATCAAATTGTACATTATCGGCTTTATTTTAGCATGCAAAAGTAGCGCGAGACCCATTCCTGGCTGTTCATTGGCTAATGAGTCTCGCATTTTGGTCCTCCGCTGACGCCACTCTCTCTCTAGAGGACACTACACCAAGCGAAGCCTGAAAAATGCCAGACTCATCAGGTGATTTCCCAGAAAAAGAATAGATGGAGTTACACTATCTGTCCACAGGTGGCGCTGTAACACAGTGTGGCTCTGACTTCTATAAGGCCAAACTGCTCCTCATCAATACTGATCATGTACAGTTAGTTTGTCACAACAGTCTCAGCTGTTTGGTGATCTGTCTTATTATACTCAGGGTTTAGAGAGATCAAATCAAACACAGTTCAACATGTTGACTTTGACTTTATTCATTTGATGTATTCATGCAGCAAACTGAAAACAGAGCAGGATTTTACATCAAGGCACTGCAATCACAAATCATTCAAGAGAGACTAATATTCACACACATGAACAAGACAAAGTAGAAAATATAGGTTAAAAGAAATAAAAAGATCAGCAGAATGACATGTTAAAGGTACAACAGCTCCTAACACAGCACATATATAGTGTTATGTGATGTGTGTGAAGTTCAGTGGTTGAACTGAGAAGAACTTTATAATGCCTGCTGTTTGTTTCACAAATGATGCCAGCCAATCAGAACAATCAAACAATCAAAGAACAGGAAGAGTGAGTGGTGTGTGTGCAAACAGCTGATTATTCAATTGAAGCCTGGAAGTTGACAGGTTATTTGAGCAGATTTGGAGGGGTGGAGAAATAAGAAGTGAACTGAGGAAGTGTGAAGTGCAGATTATAGTCTTCCTGACTGAACTTACGTTAGAACGTCATTCAGTAAAGCTTTCATTGGACTTTCATCAGAGTATCCAGGGTGATCACATGACCCAATCTCTTTTTCACATTCTCTCTCTCTCTCTCTCTCTCTCTCTCTCTCTCTCTCTCTCTCTCTCTCTCTCACACACACACACACACACACACACACACACACACACACACACACACACACACACACACACACACACACACACACACACACACCTGGAAACTGACCAGTACTAACCACAGTCTGATCTGCTGGCCACTGAGCAGCTCCACTGGAGCAGTTGGGGTTAAGGGCCTTGCTCAAGGGCACCGCAGCAGTGTTGACAATGAGGGAGGGGCAAGTGCTGCTTTTTCATTTTCACCACCCAGACTCATCCTGCCGGTCGTGGGGATTGAACCGACGACCCTCTGCACGTTCCATAAAACAAGAAAGGCTTCTCAAAGCGGTAAGGAGAGCACTAAAGGCTCTTGACAAAGTGTCTCCTGGATGAGTTGGGAGTGAGAATGTGTTGTCCTTCACTCACAAGTTTGCTTCTCTGACCTTTAGGCTGCTACTGACCCCTGACCTCACGCAGGGTTAAAGTGCTCATTACAAACACCTGTAGATAGAAGCACTGCAAATATTAATAAGCTTACACAAATATAAACAATATGCACAATGAAGGCATACACATATCCTTATGTGTGTCAGCGGAAAACCACAGAGGGATTATGAATAATAATAATAATAATAATTATAAAAAAAATATATATAATAATAATAATAATAATAATAATAATATTATATGATCATTATGATCCTACTGGAATCTCAGGTGGTTGTCATAAGCTGCAGGAGGCTAAAGTCAGCAGGGAAAACAGAAATAATCTCAAGTTTTAATATCAAAGTATTAGTTTAATCCAAAGGGCTGCAGAGTTCACAGCGTGTTATCAAAACTATTCCTTATATGACTCAAGCATGACAAAGTTAAAATAGCTTTAATATGATGTTG
>NC_139643.1:50627771-50632771 GCF_964638095.1 Poromitra crassiceps | reverse complement strand
TTTTATCAGTTTTATATATTCAAATTAACAGTTGAAATTAAACTTTGTTAAATGATTTTATATAGCCTAAGTTCCAGCCTGTTTTCTCATATGACGATCCAACTTAAATCCAAGAACTTAAATCCAACTTTAGAACAATCTGCCTACAGTCATATCACTGTCATGTTACTTGGACGTGGCTAAACTATCTGACTTGCATAGAAAGATATGCTGAGAAGTTCAGGTTAAACATGTTGAGACATTATTAGGACAAGTTAGGCTTAGATCAGATTTAAACTCATCCCAGGATCATTGTTCAGATCATGTGACTCTGACAAGGTATCTGCATTCTTTAAAGGCCTGAAAAACTCTAAAAACGAAATGATTTAAACTTAAAGCCGTAGAAAGTATTAAAATGTCCTAACTGCAGTATGTTTTTTCACCATGCAGTGACTGTCTGTCAACCCTTACCACTGATACAGAATAAGGCTAATAGTATTATGCAATATGTTGTTGTTTTTTCCCCATTGGGTCTACTTCACTAACTTTGCTTATAAACTTTGATAACATTTAAGTTCCTGTTGTCCTTTTCCTTACACTGTCCCTTTATAGCTTCACAACTGTCTTTATGTGCAGTTAGAAGAAGGTTGTTTTGACAACTTTGTTTCTCTATTTTGGTTTTTAAATTGGTCTAAAATTCACTCAGCATTAAAGATGTCTTCTGAAACCTGCAGATACCTTCATAATCATAACAGCTAAACTAATACAGATGAGATGATACTGTAATACATTAACTCAGCTTTACCTCAGGTTCATCTTCATAGACAGCAGCAAACTAACATCAGCTTCATCATGTGCAGAACCTTTCTTTGATTGTATTTATTTATTTATTTATTTATTTATTTATTTATTTATTCATTCATTAATTAATTTATTAATTTATTTATTTATTTATTTATTTATGTATTTATGTATCTATCTATCTATCTATCTATCTATCTATCTATCTATCTATCTATCTATCTATCTATCTATCTATCTTTCTATCTATCTATCTATCTATCTATCTATCTATCTATCTATCTATCTATCTATCTATCTATCTATCTATCTTCTCATCAGTCCCTGCTGGTGTGACCATCTCCATCATTGCTGTGGTGCTTGTTCTTGCTGTCATCATCATCATCATCCTTGCTGTCACTGGATTCACACTTTACAAAAAGAAGAAAGGTGAAGAACTCTAAAGGATTTTTTTACATTTACATTTTAGGTGTTAAGTTGATACTGTTATACAGAGTGGCTTACTGTACACTGAGTGTTATACAGAGTGACTTACTGCACACTGAGTGTTATACAGAGTGGCTTACTGTACACTGAGTGTTATACAGAGTGACTTACTGTACACTGAGTGTTATACAGAGTGACTTACTGCACACTGAGTGTTATACAGAGTGACTTACTGCACACTGAGTGTTATACAGAGTGACTTACTGTACACTGAGTGTTATACAGAGTGACTTAATGTACACTGAGTGTTATACAGAGTGACTTAATGTACACTGAGTGTTACACAGAGTGGCTTACTGTACACTGAGTGTTATACAGAGTGGCTACTGTACACTGAGTGTTATACAGAGTGGCTTACCGTACACTGAGTGTTATACAGAGTGACTTACTGTACACTGAGTGTTATACAGAGTGGCTACTGTACACTGAGTGTTACACAGAGTGGCTTACTGTACACTGAGTGTTATACAGAGTGGCTACTGTACACTGAGTGTTATACAGAGTGGCTTACTGTACACTGAGTGTTATACAGAGTGACTTACTGTACACTGAGTGTTATACAGAGTGACTTACTGTACACTGAGTGTTACACAGAGTGGCTTACTGTACACTGAGTGTTATACAGAGTGACTTACTGTACACTGAGTGTTATACAGAGTGACTTACTGTACACTGAGTGTTACACAGAGTGGCTTACTGTACACTGAGTGTTATACAGAGTGACTTACTGTACACTGAGTGTTATACAGAGTGACTTACTGTACACTGAGTGTTATACAGAGTGACTTACTGTACACTGAGTGTTATACAGAGTGGCTTACTGTACACTTAAGCAATATATCACGAGAGCAAGTGTGTTGTGGTGAATATATCCCGCTGATAAGTTGTTATCCCACGAGGCCGCAGGCCGAGTGGGATAACAGCTTATCAGCGGGATATATTCCACAACACCACGCAGCTCGAGTGCTATATTGCTTTTATAAAACGGTTTCCAAGTATAATAATATAATAATAATAACACTGTAAGTCCGACTGGCATTTTATTCTGATAGAGTCAGTTGAAACACTACTGTAAGGCGGGACCTCTAGCAAGAAGATAGACGTGCGGGTGATTTGATTGGATCGTTCTGGAGACTGAAGTCGACATTGGCCAATCCTGGCGCTTGCTGAGAGGTTTTGCAAAGCCCGACACCAGAGCCGTATGCGGACACCAAGTAACGTTACGTCTTATTTAGAAATGCGGGGTTAAGAGTGAGGGCGCGCGAGAGAGGGGTTAAGACATTAGCCCGCGTCTATTCTTGTACAAAACATCATTTTCTGCGAAGTATTAGTAAAGTTATAAGCGAAGATCGATTCACAAGGATCTGAAAGTTGTCTCCGCCATTTTGTTTTTGAGGTACTTTTAGTAAGAGAGTTGCGCCATCATGCGTCCATAATGACTCATTGTAAGGACTAGTGACCCTCCATACAGCAGATCAGGAGAAAGCTGTTTGGCTCGAGCGCAGCGCTGCCTTTTAGTAAGAGAGTTGCCATGGCAACCAATAACCCATGGCCATGGGTTATTGAACTCGGTTACTGGAATTATACAATGGCTGTGAACCAATCAGATTGCTTGATTTGAGAGAGCCGTTTTATAATGAGTGTTATACAGAGTGGCTTACTGTACACTGAGTGTTATACAGAGTGGCTTACTGTACACTGAGTGTTATACAGAGTGACTTACTGTACACTGAGTGTTATACAGAGTGACTTACTGTACACTGAGTGTTATACAGAGTGGCTTACTGTACACTGAGTGTTATACAGAGTGACTTACTGTACACTGAGTGTTATACAGAGTGACTTATTGTACACTGAGTGTTATACAGAGTGGCTTACTGTACACTGGTATAAGTATAGAGAGCCAAAGTGAACGTGACTTCCTGCCTTTCTGCACCAGTGTCTGAAAAAAGATGAATGGTGGCTAACAGAGAGAGACGTTACTTTGTTTGATCTCGTTTGAACACATTTAAAAGAGAACTCTGCAAGTCAAGAAAGTGTCAGTTTGTCCTGAAACTGAAACGTAACGTTTAGTTTTGTCAATCGACTACATCTCTCGTGTCGCACAACACATCACACCATCAACAACATGGAGTGGCTGGAGAGACATCACTCATGTGACTGGTGGTGCGTAGTCTTTCTGATTTATAACTTGTAGTGCCACAGTTTGACCACAAACTGATTTTCTTGACTTGCAAAGTTCTCTTTGACATTGACAAACATGACATGTGTTCTCCCGTGGCACAATTCAAACAGGATCCAAAAGGTAACATATGTAGAAAGGCAGGAAGTGACGTTCACTTTGGCTCTCTATAATTGGGGAGAAAACGAGGTAAACATGGGGGGGATCTGTCATTTACAACTGTGACAACTTGAGTCATTTTGTCTTGTCTCTTTATTTCAGCCAAAGAGCCTCCATCTTGTAAGTAGAATGTGTTTTGACTTGATGTTCATGATGTGACTTGTACTCTTCTTATATACAGTATCAGTGAGAAAGCTTTCTAGGTATTGATATTATACTAATGAACTTTTCAGCACCTCTTCCTCCAGCATTGTCTGTTTATAAAGAAAAGTGATGATAGTGTGTTTCTGACCTTCAGCTTCAGCTTCTGAAATCGCCTCCGAGCTCACTGAGAAACTGAAACCAGATGCCTGATTGCCAAACGGATGAAGTTACACACAGTAAGTTATGTTCTATGAAGTTACACACAGTAAGTTATGTTCTATGAAGTTACACACAGTAAGTTATGTTCTATGAAGTTACACACAGTAAGTTATGTTCTATGAAGTTACACACAGTAAGTTATGTTCTATGAAGTTACACACAGTAAGTTATGTTCTATGGGCAGACAGAGAGGTCATTTGTGCACATTTCACATCTAAACTGAACAAAGTTGACTTACCGTAAATTCCGGACTATAAGCCGCGGCTTTTTTCCCGTTTTTTGGCCCCTGCGGCTTATATAACGGTGCGGCTTATCTATGGATTTTTTCCAAAAAAAAAAAAAATCTCTCTTTTTTAGCACTCTTTCTAACTATAAATCCACTTGTTTTAATTTCCTCTCTTGCCCTCTTTTAACAACATAACATAACATAACATAACACAACACAGGTAAGCAGAAAGAAAAAGACGAAGCAATCACGCCATGAATGAGGAAATGACTCACCTGCTGGAGGCTGGAGATACACGGCTTGGGCTAAACTTTTACTCCGTGAAACACTATCGATTAAGTCCGACATCGCTCAGAGGTTTTGAGCAGCTTGAAAACAAGTTTGAAAACGTGCAGAAGTCCATCCACTCACTAAAGAAACTAAGGCAACCGTGAACAGAGTTTATAATGCGGAAAAGCGCAGCGCACTGGAGGACAAAAACAACACAGTGAGTCCGAAAGTGGATAAAATGCAAAAACATCGAAACGCTGCACACGCAGGTTGATGACTTAATCAGCAGGAGTAAAAGAAATAACATTCGCCTGATCAATGTAAAAGAGGGAGCTGAGATTGGTGACATGGACGCTTTCGTGGCAAAATCCTGTGTTACATCCTGGACCTGAAGGAAGGCGAGAAACCACCAGAGGTGGACAGGGCACACCGGGCGCCTCGGCCACGTCCAGACCCCGGCCTGCCACCGAGGGCCATCTTCATCTGCCTGCTCCGCTGGCCCGACCGTCAACTCATCCTCCAGGCTGCGGGGAA
>NC_139643.1:50595271-50622771 GCF_964638095.1 Poromitra crassiceps | reverse complement strand
TATTTGGCCAAAAAGATGTCAGTCTGAGATTTATTTTTCCAGTTCTGTAAATATTTTGCTGGTATAGTTTTTTATGCAGTGTGGTAAAATCTACAGCTCTTGTTGAATTGTATTCTCCCATGCAAAAACAAATTAATTTGTATATTTGATGTTTTGATGAATTACAGCAAAAATGATCTGTCATTTAAACATTTTGACGTGCCTTAATATAAAGTAGGTTGTGATGTGGGAGTTTTTCTCTTTAGATACTGTACTGTACATACTGAATAGAAATGCTTAATAAATTATGTTGTGATTTGACTGTAGGCTAGATTCATTTAGGGATGTGGTATTTTGGCTCTTTGTAGAGTTTCTGAACATGTAGAGGATGATTCAGGATGCTCACAACATGTTCTGAGTTGGATTACTGAAATTAATGTCCAATTAAATTGCACAGTTGATGCATTCCTTTTGTACTGCTGTTTGGCTTTTCAATAAAGTCCCAATAGACCAAAAGTCTGCTTTGTTTGTTTGTTTGTTTGTTTGTTTGTGTGTTTGTTTAAATGCCAAGTATCCTTTTCCTTATATATGTGTGACTATAATATGAATGTTGCAGCAGGAGAACCCACTGTTGCTACTGAGACTTACATGTCATGAATGTCGTTCTGACAGGTGTTTGACTGTAAAGACTGAATGACAGAAAAAGGCTAAAATGTGACACACTATTCCTTTGACTTCCTTTTCACTCTTCAAGCTTATTTGTGTATTTGTGGATCATAGTTTAATAACCTAAAAAGGATTGTTCATGCATTCAAAGAATATCATACATGTCTTTTTTCTTTCTTTCAGTATAGTGGCTCTATTGAATAACACCAAATTAACCTTCTGATACCTCGATGAAAACACAAACGTTAATGTTCTTCATTGTTGTTTTAGTGCTCTTGTGTGTTTCTGCTCTCTTATATATTTATCACATGTTGCTTTTCCTTTTCCTTATATATTTGATGTCCTGTGGAGCCTCCTGGCCTAAGAAGTTCACACGAGTGTTACTTGTGCAACCAGAGTGACAATAAACATCTAGAATGAGGAATCTTGAACTCTTCCAGAGAGCACAGTCACTGATTATAATGATGATTTATCAGGTTGATCATTTAGAGATCAACAGAAAGTCACATGACATCCTCATCAGTTCATTAGCCTTTTTCACTTCCCACCCAATTCACCCATTTTGTCTAAAATGCAGGAAGTAACACAGGTGCAAAAAAGTAACGAGGGTCCCGGCACTGGATCACCAAATGGATTGGAAGCTGAAAATCCTCATTAATGTTCTGCTTGCAGCTGTGTTACTTCCTGCATGTTAAACACAAAATGGGTGAAATTGGGTTGGAATAGAAAAATGTCTCAGTTCCGAGGGAAATGCATCATCTGTATGTAATATATGTATATGTAATATAATATAAAGTTCTAATATCAAAGTATATTTGTTTAATCCAAAGGGCTGCAGAGTTCACAGTGTGTTATCAAAACTATTCCCTATATGCCTCAAGCATGACAAAGTTAAAATAGCTTTAATATGATGTTGACTTGTTTCAAAGCCACTGAGGAAAAGTGTGTGTTTTGCTGTTTGAACTCAGAGCCTATAGTCCAGTGTTAAAGGCCTTCTTGTAACAGATGTGCAGTGTGTTTGGAACAGGAGCCTTTTCAAAGTGAAAGCCAGGCCCAGAACAGAACACCTTCTGATTTCACCTCAATCAAACAACAAGTCCAAGATTTTAGCTTTGAAACAAGTCAAACCTCTGAACACAACACTGAAAGATAAACAATCAATCATTCTAATCATTGTAGGAAAAATAAGTTCCTTATAACCTATTATTTATCTAGAAATTAATGCTTTTTATACTGTTGCTCTCTTTGTAAGCAGCTAGGCTCTGTACCAGAGTTTAGTTTCACTTAAAACCTATATTCTTCAACTCTACCTAGTAACCCGTGACTACCAGTCTTTTCTGAATTCCCATTGGTCAGAATGTCTCTTGTCCCGCCCCTTTGTGACTGTGAGGTTTCCTGATCTCAGACAGAGGAGACGATCTGCGCAGAGGGAAAGTTTCAGCTGTAGTCTGTTGACTTCTTGATCAAAACAAGATGAAGGTGTTGATATTGTTGCTCCTCTTCTGTCACGTTGCATCTCCAGGTAAGATCACATTTAAAATATCTCCTTTATGTAGCATATAGTTATAACTGCAGATTGATTCACGTAGACGTAGGCCAGGGACGTGCACAGAACATTAGAGGGGCAGGGGCTCAAATTCATAAAAGGGCACTACAGCCGCCGTCCGGAGGGCGGCGGCGGAAATTTGAGGCAATTTGAAGGCCAATTTAGTTTAATTTAATAATGTATTAGAATTTTTTTTATTTTTTCAACAACACAACATCCCTTTCCAATAGTGTAAAGTAAAAAATATTTTCAAGAGCAACAATTCTGCATTTGTTCCCTATATTTTGGTTATTTATTTATTGGGTGGTTTATTTATTTATGTATTTATTTATTCATTCATTTTTGGGTTCATTTTTGGGTTGGTGCCTTCAGGGGCAGTTTAGAAAAACACTGCTCCATGCAGAGGCCTATTACAAATGGTGCATTCAAGGCCAAGAGAGCTCGGAAAAGGCATTTCTCTTTGAATGCTGCCTTCAGTGACGGCATGGAAAGGGCAATTTCCATACAAAGCACCATTAGAAATGCATTCATGGTCAGGAAAGGGCACTTTTTATTTTATTTTTTAATGTGTCTGAGCTGTTTGTTTTGTTCATGTGTTGTTGGAATGAAAATGAAAAATGTATTATAATAAAAAATAAAAAAAAGGGCACTTTTTACAGACTGAAAAAAAGGCAGGGGCTCAAGCCCCCTTTCATGTCTATGTGTGCACGTGCCTGACGTAGGCTACTTATTCAGGTATGTCTGCATTCTTCACAGCAGCTTTAGAGTCTGTAGGCTGATCAGATTAATAAACTGCGTTATCATCTGGCTTTGTTCAATTATAGCTACGTTAAGGTGAAGGCTACGTTTTGATTTCATCTTTACTGTTGCTTATTTAATGGATGTGAATATAATTTATAGGCTACAGCATGTCGATTCAATTAATAAACAGTCGATGCATCATCAGTTTAGGCTTAAAGTATTTCATCAATGTGTTTACCTACTTAGCACCAGTGTGGCCTACTACTAATATGACTTCTTAATTAAGTATTTAGATGTAAATATCTGTAGGAACTAAAACCAAACTGAGTTTCACTCCAGATGAAATGAAAAGAAAACGAGCCTTGCTCTGCAAATTGAGGCATTCAATTACAGCACATTTATGGACTATCAACATTTGTGATGTTAAGAAAATAAATTTTTAACGTGACATTCTCTGGCAAGTATAGCCTATAAATCCTGTGTGTGTGTGTGTGTGTGTGTGTGTGTGTGTGTGTGTGTGTGTGTGTGTGTGTGTGTGTGTGTGTGCGTGCGTGCGTGCGCGCGCGTGCAGGCCCCCTTCATACAGGGGTTAATCTCTTAATTTGCTCTGAGTAGGCTCCAGATCAATTAAACAGTAAGAGAAGATAAATATGAAAACTGCATTAGTTTCCTGAAGACACACTATTTATTTATTTATTTATTTATTTATTTATTTATTTATTCTCCCATATTCATTAAACAGTCATTGCAATTCTCTGTTGAGCTCAGGGAATTAACAAGCGATCATACATTGTTAGTATAAAAATGAATTAAAAAATGTGCCTGTACTTCAGAAACATGAGTTCCTCACTTTAACTGTTTGTCCCACAGTGATTCACTCCCTGAAGTATTTCCGCACTTCATCTTCTGGAGTCCCAAACTTCCCAGAGTTTGTGGAAGTTGGGATGTTTGATGAAGTTCAGATAACTCACTATGACAGCAACACCAAGGGATATGAACCCAAACAGGACTGGATGATCAACGCTACAGCAGATGATCCACAGTACTGGGAGAGGAACAATGGGTACTGTGTGGGAAACCATCAGCGTGACAAAAACAACATTAATGTTCTAAAGCAGCGCATGAACCAAACTGGAGGTTTGTTTCTTTGTTTCACTGTTGTTCATCCTGGTTTGTTGTAAAGTAACAGACAGACAGACACACAGACAGACACACACACACACACACACACACACACACACACACACACACACACACACGCACACACACACACAGACACTCTCTCTGTGGTAAAGAGCAGGGATAGCGGAACGCATCTGAACTTGGGGGGGCCGGGGGGCGTGTCGGGGGGGCGGGTCCCCCCGAATCTCGGCAGCGCCGAAGAAAATTTTGTTTTTTGGACTTTTATCCATATTTAGAAGAATATTTAATTTTAAATTAACATTAGGATTATACTGTTGTGATGTCATTATTCAGTATCTTCTCCTTTTCTATTATTAGTATTAGTATTAATATTAAATACTGAGTATCTCATGAAAAACTATTAATATTGCATCTTTTGTGTTTAGCTCCGTCTCACAGCAGGCCCGGCTCCAGAACCAAATTACAGAGGGGGCCTGCCCCTAGCTTGGGGGGGCCAAGGGGGGTCCGGGGGGATTCTCCCCCGGAAGAAGATTTTGTACATTTTAAAGTAAAATTCGTCAAACTGGTGCATTTGAGAGCAAAAGGAAGAGGCTAAATCTATGAGGAACTACACACATCTCTAATGTGTTGTGACTTTACAAATAGGCCTAAACAATTAATATTAAATGTATTTACACATTGTGCACAAATTGCATTCATTGTGACAAATTTACAATAGTTAATTAATATCCAGCCAGAATCATTGCAAATGGAGGTTCAAAGTAACAGTTAGCAATAGCATTCAGTTAATCAATGCCTAATGACAGCCAGATTCCGTTTTAAACTTTAAAACAGAAAAACGGAAAAACGTTTTTAGCACACAAAAAAAAAAAAAAAAAAAAATGAATGGGGGGGCCAGTTTAGGGAATGGGGGGGCCCGGCCCGGTCAGGCCCCCCTCCAACGCCGGGCCTGTCTCACAGCATTGTAACATTGTAGTGCAGCAAGAAAGGAAAACTACTGTAAACATTTGAACCACATTTCTTGTTTAGAACCTATAGCTAGCAACATCGCCATCTCCTGAAAAACATTAATATTGCACCTTTCTTGTGGCTACATCACAGCATCTACTGAAACACATTTATAGTGGATCTGACTTGTTTAGTTCACTTTAGATTCACATCACATCTGAAAAACAACCAGTCGAGTGTAATAAGTAAATGAGGTTTAATTGTAAAAAAAAAAAAAAAAAAAAATCTAAAAAAAAAAAAAAAAAAAAAAAAAAATTTTTTTTTGGGAACTGAAAAGTACCCGGGCCGCGGCCCGGGTGGCCCGGGCGGTTCCGCGATGACTGTTAGGATCTCTCTCTCTGTGGTAAAGAGAGCATAGTGACTGTTAGGATCTCTCTCTCTGTGGTAAAGAGAGCATAGTGACTGTTAGGATCTCTCCCTCCCCCCCCTCTCTCTCACTCTCTCTGTCTCTCTCTTTCTCTCTCTCCCCTCCTCTCCCACCCTATCTCTCTCTCTCTCTCTCTCTCTCTCTCTCTCTCTCTCTTTCTCTCTCTCCCCTCCTCTCCCACCCTATCTCTCTCTCTCTCTCTCTCTCTCTCTCTCTCCCCCCTCCCCCCCCCCCCTCTCTCTCTCTCTCTGTCTCTCTCAGGTGTCCACATTGTCCAGTGGATGACTGGCTGTGAATGGGATGATGAGACAGGAGAAGTTAATGGATATAACCAGTATGGTTATGATGGAGAAGACTTCATAGTATTTGACCTGAAGACAGAGACATGGATCGCTCCAGTACAACAGGCTGTCTTCACCAAACACAGACTGGATAATAACAAAGCTTGGTCAGCCCGCCTGAAGCACTACCTCACCACAGTGTGCATTGATTGGCTGAAGAAGTTTGTGTCCTATGGGAAGAGCACTCTGCAGAGAACAGGTAGAGTCACATTAGCCTGGGTAAACCCATCCCCCACGTGACCTGCTCTCAGACCTGTTCTCAGTCACTATGGTCTGGAGATCGAGCCATTCAAACCGATTTCTAGGGAGTGTTGGGCCCCCCTCGATAGACCACTCCACCAGCCAACCGTCATCCAATCAGCTTGGTGCACAGAGCACATGCGCAGTGCAACAGATGGCGTCATCACTCTGCGACCTTTGTTGTTAGCGCTCGAGCTAACTCCACCTAGCTAACTCACTAGGCTACTGCTAGCAACCACAACCGGAGCGCGATGGCTACTAGCAATGTGAACGATTTTTGCAGGTTGTGTAAGAGAAACCTTCGTTCTAAAGGCAAGTTGGGCAGCTGCAAACCACTCGAGAAGGGGGTATTTCTACGCCTGGAGAGGGTTGGTGTGAAACTACACCAACAGGATAGCAAATCATGTCGGATTTGCCAGAGTCTGACTGAGGTATGTACTTGTAACCTAATGTATTAGTGCAGCACGATTAATCTACATTAATTAATTCCCCCGTGCACTCCCGCAAATAAGTAATGTTATGCGCAGCCAGTTTATCAGATAATTCCGCCGTAAAATGTGTCCAGGTGATGAGAAGCCCCAGCTGTACAAGCTGTCCTTTGTATGGTCGCTGCCCGTCCGCTCAGACCCGATTTCGATATAGCGTTTGGTGATCTTTTGATCAACAGACCTCATAACTCTCACTTGAAAATGAGATCTTGATCTCAATGTGATTTTACCTGATTAAATAAAGGTTATATAACGGGGATCTATACTGTTACGTGTGTTTACCAACATCATTAAAATATCATAAATGTATCGCTGTTTTAATCAATGGCTACGTTGCTAGCTAGCTAGCTAGCCGTAGACCAGCTATGAACCCCAGTTTGGATGCTCACTGCCCGTCCACTAAAACGCGATTTCTGATCAACAGACCCCATAACGGGGATCTATACTGTTACATGTGTCTACCAGTGCTGTAGTGGTAAAAAAAAAGGTGGGTAAACTATACTTTTGACTCGAGGCAGCTTTCTCACGCGGCACCGGCAGTGTTATAACGGCGGATAAATAAGCTTCCGTGACCGATATACAAGACAAAATATGAGAGTATATAGAACAACTTAATCTGAATCATATAGCCCTATAAGGTATATCAGGGGGTTCCCCCACATTTCTGAGTAGCCAGCCAGATAAAAAAAGTAGCTGGCTATGGGATGGGCCTTGCCGCTCAAGGGGGGTCCGGGGGGATTCTCCCCCGGAAGATTTTTTTTTAAATTTTAAAGTAAAATTCATCAACCTGGTGCATTTGAGAGCAAAATGAACTACACACATCTCTAATGTGTTGTGACTTTACAAATAATTAGGCCTAAACAATCAATATAAAATGTATTTATTGAACATTTGTTGAATTTCTCCAGGTATGAAAAGTTAAATTATACAGTAGGTAGCCTACTTTAAAGGACCTTGTATGAACCCAGTATATACAGTTTGAAGAGTAATATAGTTCTCTCTCTGACACACACTGTACCTGTGATTGTCAGCTTCAGCTTTATAGCTAAAAGTATGTAGACAGATTGAATCTGTGATTCTTGAATACCAATATATAATTCAAACTGTCGACAAACACATTGGGCAAGGATAGGTAGACAACATACTGTACATGGAAATAAAAGTGGTTCTACCACTCTGGCCACTAAATTTTAGTCAGCCAATATTTATTTATACAGATCTCGGCACAACAAACACCAGTATGTTTCTAGATAGTTTTCAACATGGTCGTATTATATTGGCTTTATACAGTAGCACCTGGACTATTCAAGTCGACTCGCACGCACCTAATGTTACAAACTTTACTTGATCAGAGGGAAATCAATCATGTTTCTTACACCAGTGATTCACTCTTCAGTTGTAAAACGGTGAGCCTATATGATTTTCCCCACTCCGGACACACATTTTTAACCAACCTTACCTATGTTCAGCTCACCATGAGCTGGTCTCCAAATGCGCATTGCGCATCGCTGGCACAATGGCACCGTTAAGTTGTTTGAAGGGAGCGCTGTCTGGGCAGGCAAGCACAGCTCGATAAAGGCACCAACGTGACCGGGGCCGTGTACCTTTCCCGCGGAGCGCTCCACAAAAATAGGCTACGGTTCGCGGAGATCCTGGTCAGTGCCATGCCCATGTGTAATCTTTTTTCTTTTCTTTTGGTGTGTGACGTGCTTGGCGTGGTCTCCGCATCAACGGAGTTTACGCGAACGTGTTAAAACTCGTGCAATAATACGTGTGCATAAACGATTTAAACATGTGAGTAAACGATCTTAAAAGGTGCCTAAACGCTGCAGAGCATTGAAAAAGGTACGTAAACGCCGTTTACGTGCGTTTAGCCACCACTACAGCCCTGGTGTCTACTAACATCATTAAAAGATCATAAATGTAACGCTGTTCCTGGTACTTTAGTTTTAATCTAAGGCTACGTTGCTAGCTAGCTAGCCTGCCTGCCTTGGCAAAACAACACACACACACTACATCTCTCTCTGTCTAGTCACTATAAAAGTTGTACATTGTGTTATACTTGAAAACCATGTATTTGCTCCCTTATGTGTTCACAATTACAACAAATCTGTATGGTTTATCTGTCTGTAAAATATTTACACAATGAGATTTTTTTATAAATAATCATCAATAACGTGGATAATGATGACATCAGCAGCTGCTGGACGAGAGACAGAAGAAACTGAACTGAAGATTGGAGCAGAGGACATGACTACAGAGAAACTTAACCGACCAGCACTCTGCTTCAATCAATGAATGCTTATAAATAAACCATACACATGAGAATTACCGTTAACGTTACAGCATTTAATAACATAAATATGGTGATATCTGGTGGTCTGAAATTAATCTCTCTAGCTACAGTAGGGTAACTGGCTCCTATTGTGTCTTATTATTGTAACGTTTGAATCAGCGTTTCATAACTATAGCCTAATGTTACTGTAGCCTGGATGACATTAGCTAATGCTACCCAGCCTTCCAGCATTTATCTTCCATAATGCATTAAATCATAATCACAATGCTATGAAGACATTAGCTGATCACCACAGAGCTGCACAGACAAGTTTATCAGATAATTTCGCCGTAAAATGTGTCCAGGTGATCAGCTCTGAAGCCCCGGCTTGTATGGTCCGCTAAAATCCGATTTCGATATAGGTGTTATTTTGATCAACAGACCTAGCATCACATTATTCAGTTTAAGGATCCTTATGTGGAAACATTTTGAGAACCACTGTTTTGAAGTACTATTACTATAGCTGTTTTCATTCTCACATGACAATACAACAGAATAGAGTATCAAACAAAAACATTTTTATTCGGTTCCACCATGATTCCCACATTAACATTAACAGCTGTTTTCATTTCCTCAACGTAGTTGCATAGCCATATAGCTAGCCATATAGCTAGTAGCTAGCTCGGGAGCTATGCTTTAGAGAGGCCAAATGCTAACGGCTACCAGTGCTTAAGCCGCAGCAGCTGTTACACGTCATTGACAAAGACGCACTCTCTGATTGGCCGATCACGGCAGGACTGATGTTGGCAGTCATGCCGTCACTCATTGGCTGCGGGTCTGCGCGGGTCTTTCAATCGCCCCAGAAATCGATTTGAATGGCCCGGAGTCTAGACGCTAGTGACTGGGAACTGAGAGAGCAGGTCACGTGGGGGCTGGGTTTACCTAGGCTAGAGTCACATGACCTGATGTAGTTTCATCAACACAACAATGTTCATCTGTCTCTTCTGTTTCTAATGTACAAAAACATGACAGTGAATATCAACCAAAATATAGACACACACACACACACACACACACACACACACACACACACACAAGCACACAGATAATCTGTTTTTTGTCTTTCTGCCCCTCTCTCTCTCTCTCTCTCTCTCTCCAGTTCTTCCCTCGATCTCTCTCCTCCAGAAGTCTCCCTCCTCTCCAGTCACCTGCCATGCTACAGGATTCCACCCGGACAGAGTCATGTTGTTCTGGACCAGAGATGGAGAGGAGCTTCAGGACCTTCAGGATAAGGGAGAGATCCTCCCCAACCACGATGGAACCTTCCAGATGAGCGTTCGGCTGAACGTTTCATCAGTCAAAGCTGAAGACTGGGGGAAGTACGAGTGTGTGTTTCAGCTCGCTGGTGTCGAGGAGGACATCATCACCAAACTGGACCCAGCAGTGATCAAGACCAACAACCCAGGTAAGAGCTTATGGCGGGTGAGAGACACAGAACCTCTGATTAACAGTTCATACGTTTTGTTTCTGTTGTTCTGTACTGGTCCATTTATCTCCTTGTTGTGGCTTTGTTGTCATTTTAGTTTCTGCCATGCAGTTCAGTCATCTTGAAGTTTTTTTGATCAGTTTTATATATTCAAATTAACAGTTGAAATTAAACTTTGTTAAATGATTTTATATAGCCTAAGTTCCAGCCTGTTTTCTCATATGACGATCCAATTTAAATCCAAGAACTTAAATCCAACTTTAAAACAATCTGCCTACAGTCATATCACTGTCATGTTACTTGGACGTGGCTAAACTATCTGACTTGCATAGAAAGATATGCTGAGAAGTTCAGGTTAAACATGTTGAGACATTATTAGGACAAGTTAGGCTTAGATCAGATTTAAACTCATCCCAGGATCATTGTTCAGATCATGTGACTCTGACAAGGTATCTGCATTCTTTAAAGGCCTGAAAAACTCTAAAAACGAAATGATTTAAACTTAAAGCCGTAGAAAGTATTAAAATGTCCTAACTGCAGTATGTTTTTTCACCATGCAGTGACTGTCTGTCAACCCTTACCACTGATACAGAATAAGGCTAATAGTATTATGCAATATGTTGTTGTTTTTTACCCATTGGGTCGACTTCACTAACTTTGCTTATCAACTTTGATAACATTTAAGTTCCTGTTGTCCTTTTTTTTACACTGTCCCTTTATAGCTTCAGAACTGTCTTTATGTGCAGTTAGAAGAAGGTTGTTTTGACAACTTTGTTTCTCTATTTTGGTTTTTAAATTGGTCTAAAATTCACTCAGCATTAAAAATGTCTTCTGAAACCTGCAGATACCTTCATAATCATAACAGCTCAACTAATACAGATGAGATGATACTGTAATACAGTAACTCAGCTGTAGCTCAGGTTCATCTTCATAGACAGCAGCAAACTAACATCAGCTTCATCATGTGCAGGCCCTTTCTTTGATTTATTTATTTATTTATTTACTATCTATCTATCTATCTATCTATCTATCTATCTATCTATCTATCTATCTATCTATCTATCTATCTATCTTCTCATCAGTTCCTGCTGGTGTGACCATCTCCATCATTGCTGTGGTGCTTGTTCTTGCTGTCATCATCATCATCATCCTTGCTGTCACTGGATTCACACTTTACAAAAAGAAGAAAGGTGAGGAACTCTAAAGGATGTTTTTGACATTTACATTTTAGGTGTTAAGTTGATGCTGTTATACAGAGTGGCTTACTGTACACTGAGTGTTATACAGAGTGGCTTACTGTACACTGAGTGTTATACAGAGTGACTTACTGTACACTGAGTGTTACACATAGTGGCTTACTGTACACTGAGTGTTACACAGAGTGGCTTAGTTACTGTACACTGAGTGCTATAGAGAGTGGCTTACTGTACACTGAGTGTTATACAGAGTGGCTCACTGTACACTGAGTGTTACACAGAGTCGCTTACTGTACACTGAGTGTTACACAGAGTGGCTTAGTTACTGTACACTGAGTGCTATAGAGAGTGGCTTACTGTACACTGAGTGTTATACAGAGTGACTTACTGTACACTGAGTGCTATAGAGAGTGGCTTACTGTACACAGTGTTATACAGAGTGGCTTACTGTACACTGAGTGTTATACAGAGGAGCTTAGTTTACACTGAGTGTTATACGGAGTGACACTACTGTACACTGAGTGATACACAGAGGAGCTTACTGTACACTGAGTGTTATACAGAGTGACACTACTGTACACTGAGTGATACACAGAGGAGCTTACTGTACACTGAGTGTTATACAGAGGAGCTTACTGTACACTGAGTGTTATACAGAGTGGCTTACTGTACACTGAGTGTTATACAGAGTGGCTTACTGTACACTGAGTGTTATACAGAGGAGCTTAGTTTACACTGAGTGTTATACGGAGTGGCTTACTGTACACTGAGTGTTACACAGAGTGGCTTACCGTACACTGAGTGTTATACAGAGTGGCTTACTGTACACTGAGTGTTATACAGAGTGACTTACTGTACACTGAGTGTTATACAGAGTGGCTTACTGTACACTGAGTGTTATACAGAGTGACTTACTGTACACTGAGTGTTATACAGAGTGACTTACTGTACACTGAGTGTTATACAGAGTGTCTTACTGTACACTGAGTGTTATACAGAGTGGCTTACTGTACACTGAGTGTTATACAGAGTGTCTTACTGTACACTGAGTGTTATACAGAGTGTCTTACTGTACACTGAGTGTTATACAGAGTGGCTTACTGTACACTGAGTGTTACACAGAGTGGCTTACTGTACACTGAGTGTTATACAGAGTGACTTACTGTACACTGAGTGTTATACAGAGTGGCTTACTGTACACTGAGTGTTACACAGAGTGGCTTACTGTACACTGAGTGTTACACAGAGTGGCTTACTGTACACTGAGTGTTATACAGAGTGGCTTACTGTACACTGAGTGTTATACAGAGTGGCTTACTGTACACTGAGTGTTATACAGAGTGGCTTACTGTACACTGAGTGTTACACAGAGTGGCTTACTGTACACTGAGTGTTATACAGAGTGGCTTACTGTACACTGAGTGTTATACAGAGTGACTTACTGTACACTGAGTGTTATACAGAGTGACTTACTGTACACTGAGTGTTATACAGAGTGGCTTACTGTACACTGAGTGTTATACAGAGTGACTTACTGTACACTGAGTGTTATACAGAGTGACTTACTGTACACTGAGTGTTATACAGAGTGACTTACTGTACACTGAGTGTTATACAGAGTGACTTACTGTACACTGAGTGTTATACAGAGTGGCTTACTGTACACTGGTATAAGTATAGAGAGCCAAAGTGAACATGACTTCCTGCCTTTCTGCACCAGTGTCTGAAAAAAGATGAATGGTGGCTAACAGAGAGAGACGTTACTTTGTTTGATCTCGTTTGAACACATTTAAAAGAGAACTCTGCAAGTCAAGAAAGTGTCAGTTTGTCCTGAAACTGAAACGTAACGTTTAGTTTTGTCAATCGACTACATCTCTCGTGTCGCACAACACGTCACACCATCAACAACATGGAGTGACGTGAGAGACGTCACTCATGTGACTGGTTGTGCGTAGTCTTTCTGATTTATAACTTGTAGTGCCACAGTTTGACCACAAACTGACTTTCTTGACTTGCAAAGTTCTCTTTGACATTGACAAACATGACATGTGTTCTCCTGTGGCACAATTCAAACGGGATCCAAAAGGTAACAAGGCAGGAAGTGACGTTCACTTTGGCTCTCTATAATTGGGGAGAAAACGAGGTAAACATGGGGGGGATCTGTCATTTACAACTTTACAACTTGAGTCATTTAGTCTGTTCTCTTTATTTCAGCCAAAGAGCCTCCATCTTGTAAGTAGAATGTGTTTTGACTTGATGTTCATGATGTGACTTGTACTCTTCTTATATACAGTATCAGTTGAGAAAGCTTTCTAGGTATTGATATTATGCTAATGAACTTTTCAGCACCTCTTCCTCCAACATTGTCTGTTTATAAAGAAAAGTGATGATAGTGTGTTTCTGACCTTCAGCTTCAGCTTCTGAAATCGGCTCTGAGCTCACTGAGAAACTGAAACCAGACGCCTGATTGGCAAACGGATGAAGTTACACACAGTAAGTTATGTTCTATGAAGTTACACACAGTAAGTTATGTTCTATGAAGTTACACACAGTAAGTTATGTTCTATGGACAGACAGAGAGGTAATTTGTGCACATTTCACATCTAAACTGAACAAAGTTGACTTACATTTGATCCAAGGGAACATTATTTGGATGTTATAGTTTTATCAATTCACTGCAAGTCAGAAGGACAGATGTGATATTATGATCAGTGTGTGTGTCTGTCTCTTGTTCACAATGCCTCTGACATCACTGATGATGTCACAATTTATGACATCACTGATAACATCATCACTGGGACTTTGTGTGTGTATGTGTGTGAGGGAATGTATGACATCACTGATGATGTCATCAGTGGGACAGACAGAGAAACAAACAAACAAACAAACAAACAAACAAAAAACAGACAGAGCCCCAGCTCCCTTTGGATAGTAGGTAAATTAAGTTGGTTTACTAATCCACAATATTTGATAATATCTGACTGATGAACTTCAGGTAATGATTTGATGTAGGTTATGTGTTGCTGAAGTATTTTATACATTATCTCATTGTTATTTCTGTCTCTTTAGGCATCAATTGTGCACTGGAGCCAGAAGAGGCGCTGTCACTTTCACCCTTCCATCTTTAAACTGGGAATAAGTGGCTTATTAATCATTCATGAATCATTGGGAAGTTTCAGATGACACAAAATGTCAGTAATCAAGTGCACATACAGACAAACAACAGGAGCATCATACATATTTAAATAGCTGATTACTGATTGGGTTTTAAGATGCGAAATTAAAATGAAAAAGCATTTCCTTCATAAAAAATTAATGGAAAATGGAAACCCTCCTAAACCATTTACAACAGGGGTGTCAAACATGCAGCCTGGGGGCCAGAACCGGTCCACCAGAGGGTCCAATCTGGTCCACAGGATGACTTTTCAAATTGTGAAAATTGCACTGAGAAGTCCTTCAATCCAATGTGATGCACTTGTGAAGGCTAAGAGATACCAGGTTTCAGGAGCAACTTAAAGATCTATTCATGCTTTCTGTATTCATCACTAAATGCTTTTAAATGGTATTATGGTCAACTATTTTCATTACCCTTGGCCTTGAATATAGAGAATTGTAGAGTTGCCATCAATTGTAATGCAGAATTACAGACAGTAGATTTGATCATTAGTTTGATGGTAGCTGAGATAACCCTATGTGAAAACATGTTCTGAAAATGTACCTGTAATTCTTTACACTAAAAGAAATAGGGATTTATTATGTAAGGGTTAATGCACGACGAGGTGTACATTATCACTTTTTAAGGGACGACGCTGAAGCGAGAACCGGGCCGAGGCACAGCCGAGGACCGTGAAGCTTCCGTGAAGTCCCTTAAAAAGTGATAATGGACACCTCGAAGTGCATTAACCCGCTTATACCATGGTCACTTGCCAAAGAAACAAAACAAGACCATTCATTTATATTTTCATGCATTTTGCAATCAAAATGTAGTTTTCATAACCTTGAATATGAGTTGAGAACCGGCGAGACAAAATAGTCCTGTCGGCTGCTCAAGATTAGGCTATCATTGGATAAAATGGCCGCTTAGTGCCTGCTGCACCTGGCACAATTCTAGAGTCAAGCTAACTAATAATTTGGCCAATTGTAGCCTATGTAACAACATAGAAAATAAAATGGCAATGTCTAAGAATGCAACGCCATGTAAGTGGCTCGTTTAAACTCGCATTCCAGGGAATTGCGTTAACGAGTGAGGCAGGAGTAGACTGAAAACTATCTGCTTTCAGTATGTTGGAGTCCAGGTATGTTTTGTACAAGGACGTCTCTCAGTGTGTTGCTATTAACTCCCCATTTCGTTGTTTTCTTTTTGTTGATCTCGTCTTTTTCCTCTTTGACTTGATTTGTATCAGTGATAAGATGCAGCGCACGCTCTCCCAGAGTGCCTGGCTGCTGGTTGCTGCAAGTTGTAAACAGAGTAGTAGGGTCATCTGTGGCACTTCCGTGACCGTGGAGAGCGAAGGTCCGTTTCTCAATGGATTTGTCATCTAGGAGGGTTAATAAACAAATTTAGCCAGGGTGTATTTTTAAAAAAGGCGGGGAAAATATTTGAGAGACCAAAATCCAAAATGTCTGCCGTGGAAATTAACTTTTTAATGGTTTGACCTACAATGATGCACAATACATGGTTTCAGAGCTTATTCTGGTCAAGGAATACATATTTGGTGTTTATATAATGATTTGACTTATTTTTGACCTTCAAATACAAGATGGCTGCCAATTTTGAGCTCTAAAAGGCAGTTTTTTCAAAATCGTCATAGAGCCTTCATATTAGGCTTGAATGACAGGTCTTCTCATGATGAGTTGAATAATATACAGTATAAGTACACAGAAGTAATCTCTGAGGTCATTAAAGTCAATGTTTGTGTGTAAACAACAGTTGCTGATTTGCGGTTTCCCATTAAATAGGGTAGGCTACTGAGAATATGGTGTCCAGTTCATCCCATCACATTTTCATAATGAACCAAAAACAATTTTGCACTATAGCCTAACATAAAATAGTATTCTGTATGCAAAGCTAGCAAGGTTAGTTGCTTGAGCTGAATTTAAAGGTCAACTCAAAACAAACAATGAAATTAACTTTGAAATTAAAACTGAATCCTAGGCTATTAAATTTCATCAGCACACAGTAAAGGAAACTTGTCTTTGAACTCAGCTGACTGTCTAGTCCTAATCCCTGTTGTGCAATGTCCCTTTTCAGTGAAGTTTTAGTTTTTGTTAAGAGTATGGACTTTTAATCTTGACCTTGTTGGTAGGCAACGGCCCTTTTTCAGTCAAGCATTTTCAGATTAGCCCAGTCAGTCTGTGAAGCAGTCAGTGTCAGCACTTGCGCGAGCTCGCTTTTTCTCTAACTAATGTTACTGTAACATTACACACTTTAAGACACTTTGTTTGAGGATATAAAAGGAGGTACGGTGGTGTAGTGGTAAGCACTATCGCCTCACAGCTCGAAGGTCGTGGGTTCGATTCCCACCTGGGACGATGTGAACACTGAAGGAATGCGTGCCCGTCCGCATGTCCTCGAGTGCCCACCGCCCGGGTGGGGTCGTCAAAAGGGCCTTTCTGTGTGGAGTTTGCATGTTCTCCCCGTGCCTCCCGGGGGTTTCCTTCATATAGGAACCCCCTTCACCAAAAACATGCAATATCCTGGTTGCTAATGTGGTTCCTCCTCTGGTCGTTAAGGGCGCCTGTTCAGAGGGAGGGGAACTGGTTGGAATAGTGTGAACCTCCCACGTGCTATGTCCTACCGGTGAAGCTTCCCCTGTCAGGTGAAAAGAAGCGGCTGGCTAACTGCCCATGTCTCGGAGGAAGCATGGAGCCAGTTTCGGCTCTCCCCAGATCGGCAGACGGTGGAGTAGCAACCAGGATAAAGAAATTACGTTAGCACTAATGGGGGATAAAAATGGGATAAAAAATCGGGGGGGGAATATATAAAAAAGAAAAAGAAAACTTTGTTTGAGGTTATCAACGTTATTCACTAGTCTAAAGATAGTTCTACCATCAAGAACATATAAAACAAAAGCAAAAACAATTTTTATTTGCTCAAGTCATCATTGATATTTGGTGTTAGCTAACGTTAGGTAACGTTATTATTTTTAGCTAAAGTTAATGTTATCTGTCTCCACAATTCTGTCAACTGACATATGCATTTGCTTTTGAAAATAAACAGCGTATAACAGCAATATAATATAACAGTAATATAATAGCGAGTTGCTTTCCCTCCCAATGAAAGACAAAGCACACAATGTCCTATGAATGTGTCCTAAAATGTGACAAGCCTTGCAAGCCCACCGATACAATAAATCAAGGCAAATGGGACAGCTTACAATTAAAAGCCCAAGACTGGTCAGGACTTGATAAATTTGATGATGTTTACACCACCACCTCCTGGGAAGATGGGGCAACCAATCGGTACATGCATTCGTCATGTTATATTTCTATTTAATCTTCAGTTATGCTTAAGCAAGCCAGGCTGTTTATTTTCAAAAGCAAATGCATATGTCAGTTGACAGAAGTGTGGAGACAGATAACATTAACTTTAGCTAAAAATAATAACGTTACCTAACGTTAGCTAACACCAAATATCAATGATGACTTCTGCAAATAAAAATTGTTTTTGCTTTTGTTTTATATGTTCTTGATGGTAGAACTATCTTTAGACTAGTGAATAACGTTGATATCCTCAAACAAAGTCTCTTAAAGTGTGTAATGTTAACATTAGTTAGAGAAAAAGCGAGCTCACGCAAGTGCTGACACTGACTGCTTCACAGACTGACTGAGCTAATCTGAAAATGCTTGACTGAAAAAGGGCCGTTGCCTACCAACAAGGTCAAGATTAAAAGTCCATACTCTTAACAAAAACTAAAACTTCACTGAAAAGGGACATTGTACAACAGGGATTAGGACTAGACAGTCAGCTGAGTTCAAAGACAAGTTTCCTTTACTGTGTGCTGATGAAATTTAGTAGCCTAGGATTCAGTTTTAATTTCAAAGTTAATTTCATTGTTTGTTTTGAGTTGACCTTTAAATTCAGCTCAAGCAACTAACCTTGCTAGCTTTGCATACAGAATACTATTTTATGTTAGGCTATAGTGCAAAATTGTTTTTGGTTCATTATGAAAATGTGATGGGATGAACTGGACACCATATTCTCAGTAGCCTACCCTATTTAATGGGAAACCGCAAATCAGCAACTGTTGTTTACACACAAACATTGACTTTATTCACCTCAGAGATTACTTCTGTGTACTTATACTGTATATTATTCAACTCATCATGAGAAGACCTGTCATTCAAGCCTAATATGAAGGCTCTATGACGATTTTGAAAAAACTGCCTCTAAATTGGCAGCCATCTTGGATTTGAAGGTCAAAAATAGGTCAAATCATTATATAAACACCAAATATGTATTCCTTGACCAGAATAAGCTCTGAAACCATGTATTGTGCATCATTGTAGGTCAAAGCATTAAAAAGTTCATTTCCACGGCAGACATTTTGGATTTTGGTCTCTCAAATATTTTCCCCGCCTTTTTTAAAAATACACCCCGGCTAAATTTGTTTATTAACCCTCCTAGATGACAAATCCATTGAGAAACGGACCTTCGCTCTCCATGGTCACGGAAGTGCCACAGATGACCCTACTAGAGGGTTTGACAGTTGACAGCTGAGAGCCCGGCTTCTGTCAGCTGACCAGAACGAAAATCAGATTTCTAAATAGCTGTTATTTTAATAAACTGAGCACTCAGGGGTAATCTAAATAGTTACTTTGACCGACTCAATTTTTTTCTAAACTTATAAAAGTGCCATATTAAGCGTTATCGGTGGTATAAAGCTCAAACGGCCGGGCTCGCCCCCGCAGGGCGCAGCTCGCCCCCGCTCAGCTTGCAGAGGCGCGTCACTTAATGGCTCAGAGCCGGCTTCTGTCAGGAGATGGAAATCTCCTAAACGAAAATCAAAATTGTAAATAAGAGTTATTTTTGATAAACTGAGCACACAGGGGTGATTTAAATACTTACTTTGACCGACTCATTTTTTTTCCTCAACTAACAAAAGTGCCATTTTAACGGCGTTGTGTAGGTGGTACTTGCAGCAACCCATGTTAAGGGCTTGTCCAGGGGTGGATTCGAACTGCCGACCCTCGGCTTGGGAGTCCAGCATGTTAACCGCAACACCAAGAGAGCTAGCTCCCTTGGCGGAGCTGGTTAACATGCCTTTATACCTGGGGAGTGAGTTTAACCAATCCACTCGCTACCACTCGGGACTCACGAGGAATCCGCGCTGATTCAACTCGGTTACACTCACCCCCTTAAACTCACTCCACACCCACTGGACATCCGGGTTCACGGCACCAATTTAACGGCGTTGTGTAGGTGGTACTTGCAGCAACCCATGTTAAGGGCTTGTCCAGGGGTGGATTCGAACTGCCGACCCTCGGCTTGGGAGTCCAGCATGTTAACCGCAACACCAAGAGAGCTAGCTCCCTTGGCGGAGCTGGTTAACATGCCTTTATACCTGGGGAGTGAGTTTAACCAATCCACTCGCTACCACTCGGGACTCACGAGGAATCCGCGCTGATTCAACTTGGTTACACCATATTAACCCTTAACAGGGGTATAGAGCTCAAACTGCTCTCTTGATAACACTGTTGAAACTATGGCGCATTGATATGAATGGTGAACAGACCATTTGGCTGAACGACTTTACCAACTGTACATTATCACTTTTTAATGGACACCCTGCAGCTAATCAGAATTGAGTATTCACCCAGACCATGATATATATATATATTTTTTTAGGTTATTATGCATTGATTTTCTTTGTTTGGCCCACTTGTGACCAAATTGGCTCGCATGTGGCCCGTGAACTAAATTGAGTTTGACACCACTGTTACAAAGTTTTTTTTTTGCTGTAAAATGAGATTTCCACCATTTAGTTGCTGTAATAAAATGTCAGCTCACATGATGGTAAAATACGTTAGGGCGGCTATTGAGGTTTTTAACACCTCTGATCACTAAAGAGCAACTTTTTGCTGATGGAAAATCTGCTTTTAGAAAGAATTGGCAATACATTTAAGGGAAGGAATGTGAGACACATGGGTTGATTGGGCTTTGATTTCTAGGTTTGAATATTCATTTGACACAAAACTATAGTTATTTGTTGTAGTTATAAACATACAGTGTGATTTTATTGGAAAGGTTTTCCCTGGAATTATGCCATGCTGGAATTTCAAATTGATAATACAAACACGCACACGCACACACACACGCACATGCACACGCACGCACGCACGCACGCACGCACACACGCACACACACACACACACACACACACACACACACACACACACACACACACACACACACACACACAGACACACACACACACACACACACACACACACACACACACACACACACACACACACACACACACACACACAAACTACTTATTTGGCCAAAAAGATGTCAGTCTGAGATTTATTTTTCCAGTTATGTAAATATTTTGCTGGTATAGTTTTTTATGCAGTGTGGTAAAATCTACAGCTCTTGTTGAATTGTATTCTCCCATGCAAAAACAAATTAATTTGTATATTTGATGTTTTGATGAATTACAGCAAAAATGATCTGTCATTGAAACATTTTGACGTGCCTTAATTTAAGGTTGTGATGTGGGAGTTTTTCTCTTTAGATACTGTACTGTACATACTGAATAGAAATGCTTAATAAGTTATGTTGTGGTTTTACTGTAGGCTAGATTCATTTAGGGATGTGGTATTTTGGCTCTTTGTAGAGTTTCTGAACATGTAGAGGATGATTCAGGATGCTCACAACATGTTTTGAGTTGGATTACTGAAATTAATGTCCAATTAAATTGCACTGTTGATGCATTCCTTTTGTACTGCTGTTTGGCTTTTCAATAAAGTCCCAATAGACCAAAAGTCTGGTTTGTTTGTTTGTTTGTGTGTTTGTTTAAATGCCAAGTGTCCTTTTCCTTATATATGTGTGACTATAATATGAATGTTGCAGCAGGAGAACCCACTGTTGCTACTGAGACTTACATGTCATGAATGTGGTTCTGACAGGTGTTTGACTGTAAAGACTGAATGACAAAAAAAGGCTAAAATGTGATACACTATTCCTTTGACTTCCTTTTCACTCTTCCCAAGCTTATTTGTGTATTTGTGGATCATAGTTTAATAACCTAAAAAGGATTGTTCATGCATTCAAAGAATATCATACATGTCTTTTTTTTTCTTTCAGTATAGTGGCTCCAGGGATAGCGGAACGCATCTGAACTTGGGGGGGCCGGGGGGCGTGTCCCCCCGTCGGGGGGGCGCGTCCCCCCGAATCTCAGCAGCGCCGAAGAAAATTTTATGTTTTTTGGACTTTTATCCATATTTAGAAGAATATTTAATTTTAAATTAACATTAGGATTATACTGTTGTGATGTCATTATTCAGTATCTTCTCCTTTTCTATTATTAGTATTAGTATTAATATTAAATACTGAGTATCTCATGAAAAACTATTAATATTGCATCTTTTGTGTTTAGCTCCGTCTCACAGCAGGCCCGGCTCCAGAACCAAATTACAGAGGGGGCCTGCCCCTAGCTTGGGGGGGCCAAGGGGGGTCCGGGGGGATTCTCCCCCGGAAGAAGATTTTGTACATATTAAAGTAAAATTCGTCAAACTGGTGCATTTGAGAGCAAAAGGAAGAGGCTAAATCTATGAGGAACTACACACATCTCTAATGTGTTGTGACTTTACAAATAGGCCTAAACAATTAATATTAAATGTATTTACACATTGTGCACAAATTGCATTCATTGTGACAAATTTACAATAGTTAATTAATATCCAGCCAGAATCATTGCAAATGGAGGTTCAAAGTAACAGTTAGCAATAGCATTCAGTTAATCAATGCCTAATGACAGCCAGATTCCGTTTTAAACTTTAAAACAGAAAAACGGAAAAACGTTTTTAGCACACACAAAAAAAAAAAAAAAAAATTGAATGGGGGGGCCAGTTTAGGGAATGGGGGGCCCGGCCCGGTCAGGCCCCCCTCCAACGCCGGGCCTGTCTCACAGCATTGTAACATTGTAGTGCAGCCAGAAAGGAAAACTACTGTAAACATTTGAACCACATTTCTTGTTTAGAACCTATAGCTAGCAACATCGCCATCTCCTGAAAAACATTAATATTGCACCTTTCTTGTGGCTACATCACAGCATCTACTGAAAAACATTTATAGTGGATCTGACTTGTTTAGTTCACTTTAGATTCACATCACATCTGAAAAACAACCAGTCGAGTGTAATAAGTAAATGAGGTTTAATTGTAAAAAAAAAAAAAAAAAAAAATCTAAAAAAAAAAAAAAAATTTTTTTTTTTTTTTTGGGAACTGAAAAGTACCCGGGCCGCGGCCCGGGTGGCCCGGGCGGTTCCGCGATCCCTGCCTATAGCTAGCAACATCGCCATCTCCTGAAAAACATTAATATTGCACCTTTCTTGTGGCTACATCACAGCATCTACTGAAAAACATTTATAGTGGATCTGACTTGTTTAGTTCACTTTAGATTCACATCACATCTGAAAAACAACCAGTCGAGTGTAATAAGTAAATGAGGTTTAATTGTAAAAAAAAAAAAAAAAAAAAAATCTAAAAAAAAAAAAAAAAATTTTTTTTTTTTTTTGGGAACTGAAAAGTACCCGGGCCGCGGCCCGGGTGGCCCGGGCGGTTCCGCGATCCCTGAGTGGCTCTATTAAATAACACCAAATTAACCTTCTGATACCTTGATGAAAACACAAACGTTAATGTTCTTCATTGTTGTTTTAGTGCTCTTGTGTGTTTCTGCTCTCTTATATATTTATCACATGTTGCTTTTCCTTTTCCTTATATATTTGATGTCCTGTGGAGCCTCCTGGCCTAAGAAGTTCACACGAGTGTTACTTGTGCAACCAGAGTGACAATAAACATCTGATGAATCTTGAACTCTTCCAGAGAGCACAGTCACTGATTATAATGATGATTTATCAGGTTGATCATTTAGAGATCAACAGAAAGTCACATGACATCCTCATCAGTTCATTAGCCTTTTTCACTTCCCACCCAATTCACCCATTTTGTCTAAAATGCAGGAAGTAACACAGGTGCAAAAAAGTAACGAGGGTCCCGGCACTGGATCACCAAATGGATTGGAAGCTGAAAATCCTCATTAATGTTCTGCTTGCAGCTGTGTTACTTCCTGCATGTTAAACACAAAATGGGTGAAATTGGGTTGGAATAGAAAAATGTCTCAGTTCCGAGGGAAATGCATCATCTGTATGTAATATATGTATATGTAATATAATATAAAGTTCTAATATCAAAGTATATTTGTTTAATCCAAAGGGCTGCAGAGTTCACAGCGTGTTATCAAAACTATTCCCTATATGCCTCAAGCATGACAAAGTTAAAATAGATTTAATATGATGTTGACTTGTTTCAAAGCCACTGAGGAAAAGTGTGTGTTTTGCTGTTTGGACTCAGAGTCTATAGTCCAGTGTTAAAGGCCTTCTTGTAACAGATGTGCAGTGTGTTTGGAACAGGAGCGATGTCAAAGTGAAAGCCAGGCCCAGAACAGAGGCCTGTACTACAAAGCCAGTTTAGTGGTTTAGCGAGGTAACTTCAGGTTTAAACCTGGTTTGGCCGTACTACAAAGCAAGTTAACTTCTTACCGACATATATTTCCATAGCAACTTATGCTTCACACTTAACCTGGTCCGTAGCAGGTTAAGTTGCAAGGATAAGATTAGACCTTAAATCCACCGCCCACGAACCAATCGAATCAGCAGTTTGGAAAAATGGCCAACCCCTTTCTGGATGAGTTTCCCGAAGGAGCACGAATTGTAATGTTGAATGAGTAATGGTAATCAATGTTAATGTTAATCAAGGACTAAAGCCTTGCACTTGTTGGCTATTTTAATTAAGCCCTATACCACTTTGGAATATGTTTTTATATATTCATTTTTGTGCTCTCAAGTAGCCTAGATACGTTGTTTGATCCCGCTGATCGATTGCAGCTGAATAGTGAGTGGAGAAATATCACTAAACCGGCATAAAAAGGTTACATAAACGTCTCCAAAGCGCACGGTGCCGTGTGCGCAATGGAGCTGAGACTGACGTTGGGTTGGAATTGAAATAGTCATAGCTTACATGCTGGCCTACTACATCTAAGCAATTTAATATGGGATCACCTGCACACAGGCGATCCCATATTAAGATGATTCATATCTAGCCTACTCCTGCATTTTGCAGCTGCAAGTGTTGCTTTTGGCCTATGATGTGATTGAACTTCATATTTCCAGCATCATTATATGAAATATGGAGATATGCGACTCTGCTGACAATATATGTGACCACAAAATAGGCTATTTTTTATAAATGAAATTTATGCCCGCACATACCGTGTCGTTCAGAAGCCTCTTTTAATTTTATTAGGCTATCATTCTTTTTTTTATTGATAGCCTATAGGAATTATTCAATCAGTGCGACTAAACATGACATCATTATTATTCGTTGAGCCTAAATGGTCTACGGATTTTGGACTGAGACATTAGGCTACACATTGCTTCCACTCGCAGTTTATTGAGAGGGTGAATTCAGCTGCTGTAGGATACGTGGAGGCAGAAACCGCTCTTCAAATAAATGACTGATGTGAATAAAAGTGGTAACTTTAGACAGTCATTCGGGAACAGACTAAAAATATCCAATGCGGATTTTGATTCTGACATAGTAGTCGATGGCTTTGATGAATGAGGAAATAGGCGTGTCTGGCGCTGTAAAAGCTACGGTTCTGAGCTGAGCGGTCCATATTGCATTGTGATTGGCTAGTTGTTAAAAACCACGCCTCTTTTGCGGGCACGAGCTCGTGTGCACGGGCATTTTCATGTGCACGCGCAGTCAACTTGATTAGAAAAACCTGGTTCGAGTTAACGACTGGCAAACGAGGTTCGTAGTACAAGTTAACTACAATCGAGCTGATCTGGTTTAGACAAACCAGATCAAGGGACAGATCCTGGATCTTCTTATCCAACATTCGTAGTACAGGCCAGTCATCGCGGAACCGCCCGGGCCACCCGGGCCGCGGCCCGGGTACTTTTCAGTTCCCAAAAAAAAATTTTTTTTTTTTTTTTTTTTTTTTTTTTAGATTTTTTTTTTTTTTTTTTTTTACAATTAAACCTCATTTACTTATTACACTCGACTGGTTGTTTTTCAGATGTGATGTGAATCTAAAGTGAACTAAACAAGTCAGATCCACTATAAATGTGTTTCAGTAGATGCTGTGATGTAGCCACAAGAAAGGTGCAATATTAATGTTTTTCAGGAGATGGCGATGTTGCTAGCTATAGGTTCTAAACAAGAAATGTGGTTCAAATGTTTACAGTAGTTTTCCTTTCTTGCTGCACTACAATGTTACAATGCTGTGAGACAGGCCCGGCGTTGGAGGGGGGCCTGACCGGGCCGGGCCCCCCCATTCCCTAAACTGGCCCCCCCATTCATTTTTTTTTTTTTTTTTTTTTGTGTGCTAAAAACGTTTTTCCGTTTTTCTGTTTTAAAGTTTAAAACGGAATCTGGCTGTCATTAGGCATTGATTAACTGAATGCTATTGCTAACTGTTACTTTGAACCTCCATTTGCAATGATTCTGGCTGGATATTAATTAACTATTGTAAATTTGTCACAATGAATGCAATTTGTGCACAATGTGTAAATACATTTAATATTAATTGTTTAGGCCTATTTGTAAAGTCACAACACATTAGAGATGTGTGTAGTTCCTCATAGATTTAGCCTCTTCCTTTTGCTCTCAAATGCACCAGTTTGACGAATTTTACTTTAAAATGTACAAAATCTTCTTCCGGGGGAGAATCCCCCCGGACCCCCCTTGGCCCCCCCAAGCTAGGGGCAGGCCCCCTCTGTAATTTGGTTCTGGAGCCGGGCCTGCTGTGAGACGGAGCTAAACACAAAAGATGCAATATTAATAGTTTTTCATGAGATACTCAGTATTTAATATTAATACTAATACTAATAATAGAAAAGGAGAAGATACTGAATAATGACATCACAACAGTATAATCCTAATGTTAATTTAAAATTAAATATTCTTCTAAATATGGATAAAAGTCCAAAAAACAAAATTTTCTTCGGCGCTGCCGAGATTCGGGGGGACCCGCCCCCCCGACACGCCCCCCGGCCCCCCCAAGTTCAGATGCGTTCCGCTATCCCTGGTACAGGCTACAGGACACCTTCTGATTTCACCTCAATCAAACAACAAGTCCAAGATTTTACCTTTGAAACAAGTCAAACCTCTGATAAAACAACACTGAAAGCTAAACAATCAATCATTCTAGTAATTGTATGAAAAATAAGTTGCTTATAGCCTATTATTTATCTAGAAATTACTACTTTTTATACTGTTGCTCTCTTTGTAAGCAGCTAGGCTCTGTCGCTGTACCGGAGTTTAGTTTCACTTAAAACCTATAATCTTCAACTCTACCTAGTAACCCGTGACTAACAGTCTTTTCTGAATTCCCATTGGTCAGAATGTCTCTTGTCCCGCCCCGTTGTGACTGTGAGGTTTCCTGATCTCAGACAGAGGAGACGATCTGCGCAGAGGGAAAGTTTCAGCTGTAGTCTGTTGATTTATTGATCAAAACAAGATGAAGGTGTTGATATTGTTGCTCCTCTTCTGTCACGTTGCATCTCCAGGTAAGATCACATTTAAAATATCTCCTTTATGTAGCATATAGTTATAACTGCAGATTGATTCACGTAGGCTACTTATTCAGGTATGTCTGCATTCTTCACAGCAGCTTTAGAGTCTGTATAGGCTGATCAGATTAATAAACTGCGTTATCATCACATCTGGCTTTGTTCAATTATAGCTACGTTAAGGTGAAGACTACGTTTTGATTTCATCTTTATTATAGAGA
>NC_139643.1:50555271-50590271 GCF_964638095.1 Poromitra crassiceps | reverse complement strand
TGAATATCCCATACAATATGAAAGCAAATAGACTGCACAGTGTGAACAATAATAAGTTCAATATTTCAGCTTGTCTGTCTGTTCATCTGTCTTGACAGGTGACCAGTGGAGATGAGAAGAGGACGGTGAACTGACGCATCATCAAGATCAATTACAGCAGTTGTTTCTAGTTTGGGACAAAAAGTGCACATTAACTAAACTTGTTTGATTGACTCACTGAGAGTCAAAGTTATATGATTGGACAGAATATTGTGGGAGAAATTCAATTGTTAAAATTTGTATTGATTTACTCACCAAAGAAGAATATCTGGTTGCTTCTTCTTGGTTCATGTTTCTTCATTAGTGTTTGACTCCTCCCTCCATACTGGATTGTTGATGCTATTAAATGCAGCTAGTTGTTTGCTAACTGAATGGCAGCAGCATGACTGTACAGGTAAACCTCCTCTGTAGGAGGAGCTACATCAGCAGAGTAACTGATGCTGCTACAGCTGTTTCTGCTCAGCTTTTTTGGGGAGAGGATTTACTACAGCAGCTAGCAGAGACCAGGCCTGGGGAAGTAACGGATTACAGTACATGTAATGGGATTATGTAATCAGATTACAAAGAAAAAGAAAAAAACAGTAACTGTAATCCCTTACAGTTACTGAAAAAAATATGTAATCAAGATACAGTTCCATGGAGTAAACATCTGGATTACCAGCAGGATTACAATTTTATAATAGATTTTAAAATAAAGAACGATGCACACACATCACAACACTTGCCTCTAACAACACCACTCTGGTCCAACCTGGTTTCACGACAGTTTGTGACATCATAGTCTGCAGCCAGTCGCTCCAGCTGACAGTTTGTGACATCATAGTCTGTAGCCAGTCGCACCAGCTGACAGTTTGTGACATCATAGTCTGCAGCTAGTCGCTCCAGCTGACAGTTTGTGACATCATAGTCTGCAGCCAGTCGCTCCAGCTGACAGTTTGTGACATCATAGTCTGCAGCCAGTCGCTCCAGCTGACAGTTTGTGACATCATAGTCTGCAGCCAGTCGCACCAGCTGACAGTTTGTGACATCATAGTCTGCAGCCAGTCACACTAGCTGACATTGTGTTATTTTTCACTTTGTATTAATATTAATGGGAGAAGAGGCGACACAGATAGATAGACTGAAAGCTGCTGTAACCAACACATAACGTCTGATAGAGCTGGTTTTTGGGGGGGAAATGTCCCTCTGAGGAGCATGACTCCAGACTCCAGTAGTCAAATGCAGGAAATCTGTTCAAAAGTCATCCAAAAGTAGCACAAAGTAATCAGTTACATTACCTTAATATTGTGATACTCGGATGACCGTTACTGATTACAATTTTGAACAGGTAATTAGTAATTGTATCTGATTACATTTTTAAAGTAACGCTCCCAACCCTGGCAGAGAGCAAACACATGATGAGAGAACAAACAGAAAGGACACTTCCTTTAGCATGCTGACACACACTGCATTTAGCTTTGTCAATTCAGCAACAATATCTGGTGTCTTTGAGTTTATAATCAGCTGTGAATTGATCAGTGATTTTCTTTTTCACTGCTGATTTTATAAATCTCACATGTTGAGTTTGTTTTGCTTCAGTTCAGTTATCCTGGTTGCTGCTGTGGCTCAGTGCTCTGCTCTGTCATTGTAAAGCCGTTCAAATCTCTATAATGCTGTGGAAATTATCTCCAATCTGTACAGCTTTTTGTATATTAGTGCGTTTTCAATAGTTGTTTTTTAAACTTTGTATTTGGTGAACAGGATTCCTCCCTTATTTTCTAGGAAATTATACAGTCAGATATTTTGTGTAGATGGTTTAATGAATAATGCTGTTTTTATTTAAAATGTGTTGTTGTAAACTGTTCATGTGTGTCTGTGTGTGTATGTGTGTGTCTGTGTGTGCGTGCAAGTGTGTGTGTGTGTGTGTGTGTGTGTGTGTATGTGTGTGTGTGTGTGTGTGTGTGCGTGTGTGTGCGAGCGTGTGTGTGTGTGTGCGTGTGAGTGTGTGTGTGTGCGAGCGAGAGAGAGAGAGTGAGAGTGGAGATTTATAAGCGGTTAAAGAGTTTTATGCTACAGCATCTTTCTTGTTGGCACAACTTGAATGAAATAGAGTTTGATTAATAAATTAAATGTTTCTGAAAACATAAGTTGTTTATTTATTTGTGTATTTGTGGATCATAACCAAAGGATGATTCATGCATTCAAAGAATATCATGCATGCACATGTATTTGTTATATTTCAGTATAGTGGGTCTATTAAATAAGACCAAATTAACTTTGTGATACCTCGATGAAAACACAAACATTGCTAATATTCTTCTATGTTGCTTTTTTCTTTTCAAATGTATATTATTATTATTATGACTCCTGTGTGTTTCTGCTCTCTTATGCTGTTCATCACATGCTGCTTTTCAACCTCCCTATAAACTTCACCTGTGTTTCAACTGGCATGAGGGGGAGGAGATGATGACTAATGTTCATTTTTGGGTGAACTGTTCCTTTAATGAACTCTGTTAACACAAACTGGAACATGAGACAGCAGCAGACTGCTGCTAAATGATCCAGTAACTCCCCAGTATGAAAACAGTCACAGCTACTGAGCTGCTAACATTAGCCTCCATCTAAAAAGACTGATGTCATCAGATAAGACTCAGTACTGTATGACATCACTACAGTATGACAACACATCACTACAGTATGGGGTCACTACAGTATGACATCACTGAGGGGAGATAAGACAGTGGAAACACTTGAAATCCTTCTCTAATAATAATTAATTGTTGTATATTCCATAACAGGTTATTTTCTGTTCATATCAACAGTTAAATTAATGTATACTGGCTGGGAATGGCTGGCTGTGTGGGAAGCAGCTGCTTTCCACTATACCACCAGTGCTCACACATTGCCAACTTGTTTGAATACTGGGCTGTTTAAATGTTTCACCCATCAGCATTTGAAGGCACAGGAGAGCCACACGTAGTCTGGTGGTCTGCCTGGTTTCTCCTGTTTTTCTCCAAGGTTCTGGGCTGGATCAGAGCCATTGACTGTATTAATATAGGTCAGTGATCAGAGCCAGGTCATTTTAGCCCCACTTTTCTAGATCCACCATGTAACTGATAGCCTAAATGCTCAGTGTAGAGCTAACTTACCAAATAGGTCCCTCACCTAAAGACACTGAAAATATTATTGTACAAGACATCTTTGGTGTACATATTCAAATGTATAAGCGTAGACAAGACTGGGACTATATGGCTCTGGATTTGACTTTGGTTTCACTTACTGGGTGAATACTTGTTCCAGATGTTAACATGAAGAACTGGATGGATTAAACCTATTCTTTAATTCCTGAAATGTCACAATCAATGTCCTGAAAGGCACGTTCTCCACTATTGTCGTGTCACTTGAGTTCAACTTGACAAAGTAGGCCTGCTGCATTGGTTCTGGGTAAAGCAATCAAATATGAATAAAGGCTTGAATAAATTAGAAAACATACGAATGTTCATGCAATTCAAAAAACATGGCACGCATTACATTGCAAGATGATGAAGATGTGCCTGCCTCCTCATTTAAAGCTTCAGGTGAAAGAAAGGCTAATTCAATTGTGTAGTCGATGCGCCATCTAGTGGAGAAATCCTGTATTACACACGAGACTAAATTGTTTCTCGCCTATGGGCGTGCTCTGTACATAGGGGCGTGGTCTGCAATGGCCCCGGCCGGTGCTGCTTGCTTGAGTCTGGAAGGCGTGTTTGATGTGACACACAACACAGCTAGCTACCTGCCAAGAAAGAATCATGGTATGAGAACGTGACGTTATTGCCATTTCGAAAGTTAACGTTACCGAGATCATCATCAGTACGTTAAAGCTAACAAGGTCGCGACATAACGTTACTTTTGAGTTTATTGTGGTGGTCCGATAGCTGGCTATCGCTAGCTAATTCTGGATGACAAAGCTAACTAGCCAACACTGCCCAGCAGGCTCTAGCTTATTGGAATCGTGTTAGCTATGGGTGTGTAGACAGCTGTTTGAAGCTACATGGATGATAATAATGGAAAGTAAGGCGTGCGTAATTGCGCGCATGGAGTGCCCATGTTATTTGGATAGCACAGGTTTAGCTAGCTTGCTCTGTGGCATGACCAAATTGCCTCACTGGGACAGAGCAGCGACTCTGCGATATAAACCATGAAACAGTGCGAGTATCAGCAGATCGACCCGCAGGCACTGTCCACAACCACCACGCCGACCCCTACGCCTCAGCCCGTCACCGGGAACGGGCACGCCGAGGCCGGGGAGAGGGAGGCGAGGAGACCGCGGAGAAAGTGGGAAGTGTTCCCCGGAAAGAACCGCTTCTACTGCGACGGACGGCTCATAACGGCCCGGCAGAGCGGCGTGCTGCCCCTCACCCTGGGCCTGATCCTCCTCACAAGTGGATTATTCTTTGTATTTGAGTGAGTGTCTTTTCATTATCGATAGGTCTACAGCTGTCCTGTCCCCCAACACGACCGAGCTAAAGAGTACAATGACAATGTAGCTGACCATCATGGTGACACTTTACAATATGGGTGAACAACATTTACTTTTCGCCAACTAGGTTGACTGTAGTAGTAAGGATTTTGAACGTTTGATGAATCAAAACAACCACAATCCAAGTCAGAATCAAAATCCGTACTACCAACACCTAACTAGCCTGTACTCCACTGTATTGTACTGTACTGTACCGTCAACCTAGTGACATCATCAAGGAGTGCCCGTGTCCTGTCTCTGAGGTGAGATGCAAATGAACTAGAGTCATATGATCAAATGTTTCACATCCTCTTTTAAAAGGCCAGATCTCTGAATGGAGTTTGGCAGAAAAGAAACGGTACCTATTTTGGATGTAAATTTGCTCAAAAACATCTGGGCTGCCAATGTGCAGCGGCAGTAATGCAACCTTATTTGAAATCATAGCATGCTGGAACCGCCATGAATATTAAGAGTGGGGAAACAGCATTCCTCCTACAACTGAATGGTGAAATGTGTGTTTTGTCTCCAGGGATTAAGATGGTGATTAAAAAGCAGTCAGTGGTGTTCTATCTTCCCCCTAAGCAGGAGGAGTTTTAGGTGTAGTAGTTGGATGCAGGATTTGTGATGTGTGACTTGTGCGATTCTCTCTCTCTATGGTTGCTCCATGGACCACAGCTGCCCCTTCCTGGTCAAACACCTGACCAGCTGCATCCCTGCCATTGGAGGAGTGCTCTTTGTGTTTGTGGTCATCACCCTGCTCCAGACCAGCCTCTCTGACCCGGGCATCCTGCCCAGAGCCACGCCGGACGAGGCCGCAGACATCGAGAGGCAGATCGGTAAGGTTCAAGCCATAGACGACTGAATCAAAATATGGATGTATTGTAGCCACCCCCACTCCCATTTTGAAGCCTCAAGCTTGGCAGTTTGACCGCCGCCATCTTGGTTATTTGGAGCCAGAAGCAGCTTAGCGTGAGATCAGGGGTTTCCCACAGAGCCTCAGCGCCACCTGCTATTGGTCCCTGATCGGCGAGCTGCGTGATCACTGGACAGGTAGTCTGACTTCCTGGAAGCAGGTTGCGGGACTACCGTTGGTGCCGAGCTCTGCCATTGGCTCCGACCAGCTCCAATCATTTATGGACTTCCTTTGCGCTCCCTGCGTGTCGAGTCTGTCGCTCTCAAATGCCTCTGTTGCTGCGAAACAACAACGCTACGCTAGCTTGTTGCTACACGCTGAAAATGCCAAGTTTTGACGAATATTTGGATTGTGCAATAAAGCAGGCCTGCTCGGTGCTTTCAGTGGATGGTTGTAAAGATAAACAGAGCCTTTCCCCCCCCGCTAGCCAACAGAGATGGTCTGACAAGCGAGACTACTGGACAGGCGGCCTGTCAATCATGCCCTAAAAGCAAAGTCTGCTTTATCGCTCATCCCTCATTAAGGATGTTTAGAAGAGCTTTGGTTTTGTGAGTTAGCTTCTGGTCACTGCTGTTCAGCTGGGGCCAAATTAAAGGACATTCCACTCTAATTACAGTGGCTGGCGCTGTCATCAGTGCTTCCACATGCTTTTCCTCAGAGCCTAATTCACGGTTGAGAGGACGTCATTCTGCTCGCGTAGACTATTCTCCTCCCTCACGCCAACATGTAAACAAAGCTCCACAGGAACGCAGTCTCTCATTTTAATGAGCCATATACTTAGACACATCACGTAGAATTTTTCATAGAGTCGATTCCCGTGACTCCATCTAATGAATGTCACACTGGAAGCCATCAGGGTGGTTCTGGTGTTCTGTTCCCTTCTAAAGCGCTTCCCTCCTGACTTTGGCCGTACTTATTTCCGGACTGTTAGATTTGTTTTGCCATTGACAAGAACCTTCATATGGGCAAAATAAGAAAACTACTTCAACTTAGGTTATGTAAAACATGCCATATTTTTTTATTTATGTTACATTTTCTTTCCAACAAAACTGCAAAATGCATCCTACTTAAACAGGCTTAACTGATTATAATTAATAATAATTAATATTATCAAATTTATTGTAATATTATCGGCCTCTCATATCGGCAGAAATGTTAGTTTCGGGCCGATGCCGATATTTGTGACCTCCCTCTCTCCTCGTGACCTCCCTCTCTCCTCGTGACCTCCCTCTCTCCTCGGCAGATAACACAGGAAACAGCAGCTACCGGCCGCCGCCGCGCACCAAGGAGGTGCTCATCAACCAGCAGGTGGTGAAGCTCAAGTACTGCTTCACCTGCAAGATGTTCAGGCCCCCGCGCACCTCCCACTGCAGCCTGTGTGACAACTGTGTGGGTAAGCCTCAGAGTCCTGCACCGGGTCGGGGTTCCGCGGGGCCCCGCCGGGTACCCGCAAACAAACGCGGGGGGCGGGTAAAAAATACACTTCTGTAAATTGGTGGGTCGGGCGGCGGGTAAAAATTAATAAATGCGGACGGGCGGCGGGTGGAACAACGACAACGTATGAGCCTTGTATGTTTTTCTGTTGCACTCAGATGGAGGCAGGGGGTGTGTCTGGCAGGGGGGGGGGTGTCTGGCAGGGGGGGTGTCTGGCAGTTGGTCTGACTCGAACAGGAGAAAAGTTTCTGACGCACGTTTTCGCAGTTTGTTTACATAACCGGCATCGTTTCAAGTATGCGCATACTGTGCAATGTGTGACGCTATATGGACTGCACAAAACATTCAAAACTCAGCTGCGGTCAAGGTGATTGATTGGAGACAATACGAGTCGGACAGATAATATAGTAGGCTAACGTTAGCTTCCAGTCAAACATACACACTGGCTGTTTTCATAGCAACAGGCAAGAACATGTCATGGATGGATAGCGTGAAAGTGGAGAGGTCTCATCCCAACGTGGATTTACGTTCCTGCAACAGCGATCATAAAGGCAGTATGGATTATACCGGACATATTGGAAATAGCTGGTAAGTCACTTTGCTTGCTGTAACTGTCTGTGTGTCTGATAGCAGAGCTATCCAGCTGGTTAGTGAGCTAGCAGCTGCTAAAAGCTAATTAACGTACATCAGCTGACGAGTCTCGGCCAGAAAGACTGCTGTTCGCCTCTCGTGTGAAACGGTGGCAGTTTCGTTTGGTTCACTACAAAATGTTTGCACTGCAGAGTAACGGTTATTATATATATGCGGTTCCGGGTCGGGGGGCGGGTCTCATGTCTGCGGGGCGGGGTGGGTTGCGGTACTGATTGATCATATGTGCGGGTTCGCGGAGCGGGGTCGGTACTGCACGTCGCGGGGCCGGGCGGAACCGGGTCTTGAAAATCAGACCCGCGCAGGACTCTGGTAAGCCTACAGACACACACCTACACACACACACCTACACACTGACCTACAGACACACACCTACACACTGACCTACAGACACACACCTACACACTGACCTACAGACACACACCTACGCAATATTCATTCAAATAACTTAAATTGTCAGCCGCAGTTCACCATGACGTCTGATTGGTGGCGCACCTCTCTTGTCTTGCAGAGCGATTTGATCACCACTGTCCCTGGGTGGGAAACTGTGTGGGGAAACGCAACTACCGCTTCTTCTACACCTTCATCGTCTCACTGTCCTTCCTGACAGCGTTCATCTTCGGCTGTGTGACCACGCACCTGGCTCTGAGTACGTCCGCTGCCACATACTCCCATGAAGCTATCCACCAATCAAACAAACTGCTGCAAACTCCTCCCATGAAGCTATCCACCAATAAAACAAACTGCTGCAAACTCCTCCCATGAAGCTATCCACCAATCAAACAAGCTGCTGCAAACTCCTCCCATGAAGCTATCCACCAATAAAACAAACTGCTGCAAACTCCTCCCATAAAACTATCCACCAATCAAACAAGCGTGAATCCGCAACAGCTGTGACCACGGCACATATGCACATTTCTAAATGCCGGGTGGCAGGGGCAGCCCACCCTACTCTGCCTCTGCCACCCTGCATTTAGAAATGTGTCCCACACCGCCTCCTTTAGCCAGTTGGCATGAACACACACACACACACACACACACTTCTGCACACACGCGCACACACACACATACACACCTCCATGCCAATTTTCAGCCCTCTGCCCCTGCCATCCTGCAATTCGATTGTTGTAACAGTAATGAACCTTGATCCGTGTCTCACACTATGCTGTGCTGGGTCCTTGAATTTGAGGGAATTGGGCCTGGAAAGTCCTTTGAAAGTGCTTGAATTGGATGTTTCAGAAGGTGTGGAAACTCTTGTTTGAAACGCACTTCATGTCTGTATGCAGCTATATTATGTGTCCTTCTTTTCCAGGGGCACAAGGTGGAAGAGGCGTGGTGTTTGCTCTCCAGGAGAGTCCAGGCAGATATCCTTTTTTCTCCTAGCTGTGTACCTGTGTCACACTTAACCCAAACATCTCCTAGCTGTGTACCTGTGTCACACTTAACCCAAACATCTCCTAGCTGTGTGGCTGTGTCACACTTAACCCAAACATCTCCTAGCTGTGTACCTGTGTCACACTTAACCCAAACATCTCCTACCTGTGTACCTGTGTCACACTTAACCCAAACATCTCCTAGCTGTGTACCTGTGTCACACTTAACCCAAACATCTCCTAGCTGTGTACCTGTGTCACACTTAACCCAAACATCTCCTAGCTGTGTACCTGTGTCACACTTAACCCAAACATCTCCTAGCTCTGTACCTGTGTCACACTTAACCCAAACATCTCCTAGCTGTGTGCCTGTGTCACACTTAACCCAAACATCTCCTAGCTGTGTACCTGTGTCACACTTAACCCAAACATCTTCTAGCTGTGTACCTGTGTCACACTTAACCCAAACATATCCTAGCTGTGTACCTGTGTCACACTTAACCCAAACATCTCCTAGCTGTGTACCTGTGTCACACTTAACCCAAACATCTCCTAGCTGTGTACCTGTGTCACACTTAACCCAAACATCTCCTAGCTGTGTACCTGTGTCACACTTAACCCAAACATCTCCTAGCTGTGTACCTGTGTCACACTTAACCCAAACATCTCCTAGCTGTGTACCTGTGTCACACTTAACCCAAACATCTCCTAGCTGTGTACCTGTGTCACACTTAACCCAAACATCTCCTAGCTGTGTACCTGTGTCACACTTAACTTAACCCAAACATCTCCTAGCTGTGTACCTGTGTCACACTTAACCCAAACACTTGAAAAGTGAATGTTTGCTGTCAGTGAGTGGTTGTCCACTCCCAAAATGCTGCTGCTGTCCTTGACCCCACCTCCCCTCCTGCACTGCCGTGGAACTGGTGATCTGTTTCTTCTCCGTCTGGTCCATCTTGGGCCTCTCGGGCTTCCATACATACCTGGTCGCTTCCAACTTGACCACTAATGAAGATGTGAGTCCTTTTTGACTTCAATGTTGTTTGGCTATGAACAGTATAGAGAGCCAAGGTGAACGTCACTTCCTGCTTCAGCGCTGTACCAGAGATTTTCTTCCGCAATTTATTTTCCCCATAGACATTTCATAAAAATGAGTATAAAAATAGTTGTACTTGGTCAAACCAAACGGTTCAGCTATATTTAGAATCTGGAGAGACCATAGAACATTTCACTGGGACCAAAACTTTAAAAAACGACATCGAAAAAATATTTTCTTTATACCCGCATTTTTTTTTTACAAATACTTACAAATATGTCTCATATCCAGCGAATATGTGACTTTCTCCAGATTAAAGGCTCCTGGTCGGGGAAGAGTGGTGCAGAAGATGCCTCCAACCCATACAGTCACACAAACATCTTCATCAACTGCTGCTCTGTGCTCTGTGGACCCATGCCACCCAGGTTAGCCCCACATGCTATATCATATATATATTATATACAGTATGAATTCATCATGACTGTTCTATTAATTTGCCTTTACCCACTTAGTCATCATATCCACATTACTGATGATTATTTATTAAAAATATCATTGTGTTTTGTGAAAGCACCAATAGGAACCCCTACAATATTGTCACAATATCCATAGAGGTATCTGGTCAAAAAAATATTGTGATATTTGATTTTGTCCATATCGCTCAGACCTAGTGACATCTCACATGTAGCTTTGACTTACAACTGAAAATTTAGCCCACTTGAAAAAGCCCCATTTACAGCTGTCATTAACATGTGACTCATATCTAGTATGTATATGGTTTAGCCAGATAGCATTTACACCTGTGTCTCAAGTATACCATTAAAAACATATTTTTCTATTTTCCCTCGCCAAAATGTAGACCGCCCCACACAGCATCTAATCACGTCGTCCAGACAGAAGTGGTTTGGGCGCATGTATACGACTCGACTTGGCTTTTTTCTTTTAGATATATGAATGAGGCTTAACCGTGACCCCTGACCTCAATCTTCCTCCATTTTGCCCTGTTTTCCAGCTTGATCGACAGACGAGGCTTGCTGCCCACGGAGGAGTCGCCGCGGGCGGGCGCTGTGCAGACGGAGGTGCCCCCTCCAGCCACTAAAAACCAGATCAACGTGGTAGGCGGCTCGTCCCAGTTCGCCCCCTCTCCTGTTCCCCAACCTCCCGATTCCCACCACAGCTCCTCCTCTGCCTGACACAGCTCTGCTGCCTGCTGTATAGCCTCAAACCCCCAACACAGCTCTGCTGCCTGCTGTATAGCCTCAAACCCCCACCTTCTGACTGCTGCTGAAGGTGGGCTTCCATCCACCTGTTTTTATGCAAAATTTCAATTTGCGCATGAAAACCTGAATGGAAACACCAGAAAAAAAGAAAAGAAAAAAAACCTCCAAATATCACAAAAAGTGTTCACGCTTGGAGGAGGATGGGTAAGTTGGCGTATGGATAAAAGCTAAATGCGACTGATGCATTGGAAATGGATGAAGCGAATCTTGCGTTGTCAAACCCCTTTCAAGAACCTCATGTTGGCTTGCTTACTGCTAGAAGTGACACCCTGAACAGATATGAACCCGAAACTCCAAACGACCATGGATTGGCTGTTTTTGTCTCTTCCCCCAGCATGCACTGCAACCAATCAAACGAATTCCACTTAGCAAATTCATGCACACACTTCAACGTAGGTGATGTAAAACATGCAGAACAAATCATTTAAGTAGCATTTTCTTTCAAACAACTTGTGATTAGCTCAATGGTTGTATGCCTCATGGAAATTCCCAGGTGCCTTTTTCTTCTGTGAAATGGGGAATGACAATGGCTGGGTTTCCCAAAAGCTTCTTAGCGCTAAGAAGCTTCTTAGACCCTTCTTAAGGCTCCACGGGAGGGGTCTAAGAAGCTTCTTAGCGCTAAGAAGCTTTTGGGAAACCCGGCCAATAACTTTTTTTTATAGTATATTTTTTCATCGTCAGCCACAATCAGTGCCTCAGTATTTCGTTCCTATACCATAGGTTGACTCAGGGTAAGAAGGGTACTCAGGGTACTCTGGCCATAGCACATATCAACAAACTTTTTTTCTGTTTGTTTCGTTTACACCAGTGATTCCGAAACTGTGGGCCGCAGCCTACTAGTGGGCCGTGGAGGTACTGCAGGTGGGCCGCGAGTGGTCCGCCAACACTGCCGATTTTCGCGGGCAATCAAATGGCTGTAGATAATTTTTAAAGCTACAGTGGAGATCCTGTTATCAGAAGAAACTAGGCATCTATTGGTACCAAGCATAGTATGCTAGCCTGTCAGGAAGGGGGCTAAATAACGCTCCAAACGTAGGTTAGATTTTGTCGAGGGAAAAGTATTTCAAAGGGGTCCCTTGACCCAATTTATTATGAGCTCAATCTATCTGAATGTACCCACCAGTCTCCCCTTTACAGATAAGGTAGCATTTTTCACAGCCTAGCATTAATAACTTGTGGATTGATTTCTTCTTTTGTTGCTCATCACATTCTGTCTCAACAAATGTGTGTATGCATTATACACACATACTTCTGATGAGTAAGTGGGGAGAAAATGTTGGCTATATATATATATATATATATATATATATACGTATATATACATATCCCCCATATATATAGGGATATATATATATCCCCCAACATATAGGGAAATACATCATCTTAGTCTCGTGTGTTGATCAGAGTTGTGATTAAAGGGTTTGGGTGGGCCCCGGAACATTTTCACATTTCAAAGTGGGCCGCGGCATTCTTTAAGTTTGGAAACCCCTGGTTTACACCAAGACTAAACATTGGAACAAAACAACTATAAAACTCAAAAGTACATCTTATATAAGTGTCTTACTTTTCTTTGTACAGAATAAGCTGAAGTGAGAGCAGCTGGAGTGCTTCTGCTTTTAAATGTCTTTTATTGTTGCTTTGGCTTCGGCCAGTGGCTGAAAATAGATCCTTCCCAAATGCATTTGGTACAGTGGAGAAATTGTGAGTGAAGCTAAGGGTCCTTCCTCGTCTTATGCAGGGTGTGTTACATTCTTCTAGTCTGTCATTTTTTATCAGTCATGTTTGCATCAAATTGATGTCACTTTGTCAACATCAAGCCAGTCAATATTATTTCTCATTTATGTTCCATGCTGTTTTGTATCATTTATGTTCCATGCTGTTTTGTATCATTTGTCATTTTGTCCATCCTGTATTTACATATTTCTATTTTGTCAGTATCTGAAACTTAATAAGTCTCATATTTTACAGTAAAATTGTAATAAACATGCATTTATTCATGCAATGCATCACATGTGTACTCATTTTTCCTTCTCTTCTCTAATTTTCTTTTCTTTTCTTTCCTTTTTCTTTCTTTTTTCTTTTTGTTTCCACCCATCACCCACAAGATATTCATTTTTCATCATCTTCGAGTATATTTGTGTTTGTCCACCACTTTTCCAAGTGAAGAAACGCTCCGAACAAACCCAACAGTTCCCAGTGTCAATAAGTCCACCATGTGTCCATCAACCCAGTGTGTACCGTCTGTCTCTGTGCCCGTGTCCCATCACCGACACTACGAGAAGAGTTGTCTGAACTTTGTCGTTCCTGCATGGGCTGATGAGACAGGGTTAGTGCAGAGTAACCAGGCTGTAGTGTTAATGTCTCTTCATTCATACCCTAAAAATTATCACAAAAAGGATGAGTACTGTTAGCGTTCACTGCACCCAGGGTTACCTCTCTGCTCTACCTATAGGTAACCTGCAGGGTTACCTCTCTGCTCTACCTATAGGTAACCTGCAGGGTTACCTCTCTGCTCTAACTATACAGTAGGTAACCTGCAGGGTTACCTCTCTGCTCTACCTATAGGTAACCTGCAGGGTTACCTTTCTGCTCTAACTATAGGTAACCTGCAGGGTTACCTCTCTGCTCTACCTATAGGTAACCTGCAGGGTTACCTCTGCTCTACCTATAGGTAACCTGCAGGGTTACCTCTCTGCTCTACCTATAGGTAACCTGCAGGGTTACCTCTCTGCTCTACCCTGCAGGGTTACCTTTCTGCTGTAACTATACAGTAGGTAACCTGCAGGGTTACCTCTCTGCTCTACCTATAGGTAACCTGCAGGGTTACCTTTCTGCTCTAACTATAGGTAACCTGCAGGGTTACCTCTCTGCTCGACCTATAGGTAACCTGCAGGGTTACCTCTGCTCTACCTATAGGTAACCTGCAGGGTTACCTCTCTGCTCTACCTATAGGTAACCTGCAGGGTTACCTCTCTGCTCTACCTATAGGTAACCTGCAGGGTTACCTCTGCTCTACCTATAGGTAACCTGCAGGGTTACCTCTCTGCTCTACCTATAGGTAACCTGCAGGGCTACCTCTCTGGTCTACCTATAGGTGACCTGCATGACCTTCACTGCACCCAGGGTTACCTCTCTGCTCTACCTATAGGTAACCTGCAGGGTTACCCCTCTGCTCTACCTATAGGTAACCTGCAGGGTTACCTCTCTGCTCTACATATAGGTAACCTGCATGGTTACCCCTGCTCTACCTATAGGTAACCTGCAGGGTTACCTCTGCTCTAACTATAGATGACGTGCATGACCTTCACTGTCTGCACCCAGGGTTACCTCTGCTCTATCTATAGGTAACCTGCAGGGTTACCTCTGCTCTACCTATAGGTAACCTGCAGGGTTACCTCTCTGCTCTACCTATAGGTAACCTGCAGGGTTACCTCTCTGCTCTACCTATAGGTAACCTGCAGGGTTACCTCTCTGCTCTACCTATAGGTAACCTGCAGGGTTACCTCTCTGCTCTACCTATAGATAACCTGCAGGGTTACCTCTGCTCTACCTATAGGTAACCTGCAGGGTTACCTCTGCTCTACCTATAGGTAACCTGCAGGGTTACCTCTGCTCTACCTATAGATAACCTGCAGGGTTATCTCTGCTCTACCTATAGGTAACCTGCAGGGTTACCTCTGCTCTACCTATAGGTAACCTGCAGGGTTACCTCTGCTCTACCTATAGGTAACCTGCATGACCCAATTGTCCTCGGACTCATCTTGCACAGCTGCTACTGCGTTCGCCGTCACTCGCTTTTCTCTGCTCACCTCATCCCGTCTCGTCTCGTCCGCCCTCTGTCCCTTTAACGTCCCTACTCTTGGTTGTGCCTCTCCAGTGTACGCAGGGAACCAAAGGTCTGCTGGAGTCGGCCACTCGCTCTCCGCTCCTGTCCAGCTCGTGTCCTCAGGGGAAGCCTCAGACGGCCCCTATCGACCCGGACGACCGCCCGACGGTGAACTCTGACCCCTCGGCGGGGCCCTCCGCGAGCTGCGGGTCTCGCCGTCCCACCAGCTCACCGGGTGGCGACAGTTCTCCCCCTCGCCGAGCCAAGACCCGGTCAAAGCGGAGCAAAAAAACAGCAGCGGCTTTGCATCTTCCCAACCCTGCGTTCGACATCGCTGCCTCTCCTACCTCTCCCGAGCGGGCCCCCAGCTTCAAAACCAGGGGCCGCAAAGGTGCCAGCTTTGCCCCATCGCGCTGACTGACGAGAACGATGGCCCCATCGCACTGACTGACGAGAACGATGGCTGCCACAAGTCAACATACATGTGCTGCATAACATTTCAACTGGGATTTCATGGTTGAGTGACGTTACACCTGAGTTGTCGGCGTTCCATTTAACCAACCAGGAAACCAGCCAGGGTTACTGTAACTCTAGCCAGGCTAGCCATTGTTAACAGTTGATAATAACAAACATATTTCATGGTATTTTGAGCATACAAACACTGCAGCAACATGTCCACACAGATAGAAGTTAGATGGCGCTGTGTGTACAGCTGATTCAATGAGACACAAACAAGACAGAAGTGCTAATAAACAGTATTTAGTACGATTTGCAGGTAGATTTTTTTTAGGTTGCGTCTGGTGAAGCTTCCCCGAGTTCGGCAGAGAAAATCCGAGGAGAGTTCATGACCTTTGACCCGTGAAATCCCCAGCTCCCGGTTGAAATGGAATGCAGCAATAGTCTTAGGAAGCTTGCATGCCGTAATCCAGTCAGATACAGTCTACGGGAGTTCAATCGGTTTACCTTCGTTGTCCGTTGGTTCTCCAAAAGAGCTGCTGGGTCCAGTCGTAGGGCGAGGGGGCGTGGTCATCACAAAGATTTGGATGGCGTCCTCCTCCTTGTGTGAAGAGGAATGGCTATCCTGTCCCCTATGTGATCATATGCAACTTGAATTAATTGGAGTGGACATTTGTTTGAGTGGCTGTGACGAACACAACACAGTCTTTGGTGTAGAATGAGAAGCACAAGAAAAGATCAACTCTTTTAGATGAATGAACTGGCGTTGACCTTTTTCACTGCAGCCATTCTGTGTCTAAAAGGCAGGAAGTAACACAGATGCAAGCAAGCAGAACATTAATGATGGTTTCCAACTTGCAATCCATTTAGGTGTCCCGGTGCCGGGGGCCCTCGTTAATGTTTTGGTTGCACCTGTGTTACTTTCTGCCTTGGCTGCTGTGAAAAAGACGGATTGAGAACATGATGTCCCTCTGATGATTCTCATGTCAAACATGAATTACCAGCATGTCCGATCCAGCAAATATTGTGGCACAGTGGCTTTGTTGTATCGGCTAGACAAACTCTGGGATCATGCAACTATTAGTAACTTCCTTCAAAAGCTTTTTCTTAGAGGACCAACAAAAAAATCAGAAAGTGTCAAAATACGTCTGCAGAGCAGAACAATTGCTGTTAAATTTGTGCAAACAACACCGTTTTGAGTTGTACCTACCAGTGTGTACTGTACAGTATGTTCAGATTGTCAATTCTTCACCATGGATGAGAGTGCTGTAAAGATGGCTGCTTTAGAAGAGAGCATTGGGAGAAAATGAAACTGCATGATAATGACAAAGCTGTATGGTGATTCTGTTTATTTTTCATCCATTCAAGACACCAACTTATATACCTCAGAGGTCCCTACCCCTGTTGTCCTCCAGAGGGCAGTGTTAGTTCTTGGTAGGTTTGGTTTTGGATTCATGTGCACTGTTGTTATCACAGCCTGGTTGCCTGAATAAAATGTTGGCAGTTTACGGATACATTGAATGTCCATAACAACTTCTAGATACGTGTATATAAACATTATACATGTTCCATAACAACTTCTAGATATGTGTATATAAACATTATACATGTTCCATAACAACTTCTAGATATGTGTATATAAACATTATACATAATGTTCAATAACAACTTCTAGATACATTTATATAAACATTATACATGCTCCATAACAACTTCTAGATATGTGTATATAAACATTATACATATGTTCAATAACAACTTCTAGATACATTTATATAAACATTATACATGCTCCATAACAACTTCTAGATGTGTGTATATAAACATACATACGTCATAGAGTTCCATAACAAATTCTAGATATGTGTATATAAACATTACACATAATATGTTCCATAACAACTTCTAGATGCGTGTATATAAACATTATACATAATATGTTCCACAACAACTTCTAGATGCGTGTATATAAACATTATACATAATATGTTCCACAACAACTTCTAGATGCGTGTATATAAACATTATACATAATATGTTCCACAACAACTTCTAGATGCGTGTATATAAACATTATACATAATATGTTCCACAACAACTTCTAGATATGTGTATATAAACATTATACATAATATGTTCCATAACAACTTCTAGATGCGTGTATATAAACATTATACATAATATGTTCCACAACAACTTCTAGATGCGTGTATATAAACATTATACATAATATGTTCCACAACAACTTCTAGATGCGTGTATATAAACATTATACATATGTTCCACAACAACTTCTAGATGCGTGTATATAAACATTATACATAATATGTTCCACAACAACTTCTAGATGCGTGTATATAAACATTATACATAATATGTTCCACAACAACTTCTAGATGCGTGTATATAAACATTATACATAATATGTTCCACAACAACTTCTAGATGCGTGTATATAAACATTATACATAATATGTTCCACAACAACTTCTAGATATGTGTATATAAACATTATACATAATATGTTCCATAACAACTTCTAGATGCGTGTATATAAACATTATACATATGTTCCATAACAACTTCTAGATGCGTGTATATAAACATTATACATAATATGTTCCACAACAACTTCTAGATGCGTGTATATAAACATTATACATAATATGTTCCACAACAACTTCTAGATGCGTGTATATAAACATTATACATAATATGTTCCACAACAACTTCTAGATGCGTGTATATAAACATTATACATAATATGTTCCACAACAACTTCTAGATATGTGTATATAAACATTATACATAATATGTTCCACAACAACTTCTAGATGCGTGTATATAAACATTATACATAATATGTTCCACAACAACTTCTAGATGCGTGTATATAAACATTATACATAATATGTTCCACAACAACTTCTAGATGCGTGTATATAAACATTATACATAATATGTTCCACAACAACTTCTAGATATGTGTATATAAACATTATACATAATATGTTCCACAACAACTTCTAGATATGTGTATATAAACATTATACATAATATGTTCCACAACAACTTCTACAGTAGATGCGTGTATATAAACATTATACATAATATGTTCCACAACAACTTCTAGATGCGTGTATATAAACATTATACATAATATGTTCCACAACAACTTCTAGATGCGTGTATATAAACATTATACATATGTTCCACAACAACTTCTAGATGCATGTATATAAACATTATACATAATATGTTCCACAACAACTTCTAGATATGTGTATATAAACATTATACATAATATGTTCCATAACAACTTCTAGATGCGTGTATATAAACATTATACATAATATGTTCCACAACAACTTCTACAGTAGATGCGTGTATATAAACATTATACATAATATGTTCCACAACAACTTCTAGATGCGTGTATATAAACATTATACATAATATGTTCCACAACAACTTCTAGATGCGTGTATATAAACATTATACACAATATGTTCCACAACAACTTCTAGATGCGTGTATATAAACATTATACATAATATGTTCCACAACAACTTCTAGATGCGTGTATATAAACATTATACATAATATGTTCCACAACAACTTCTAGATATGTGTATATAAACATTATACATAATATGTTCCATAACAACTTCTAGATGCGTGTATATAAACATTATACATAATATGTTCCACAACAACTTCTAGATGCGTGTATATAAACATTATACATAATATGTTCCACAACAACTTCTAGATGCGTGTATATAAACATTATACATAATATGTTCCACAACAACTTCTAGATGCGTGTATATAAACATTATACATAATATGTTCCACAACAACTTCTAGATGCGTGTATATAAACATTATACATAATATGTTCCACAACAACTTCTAGATGCGTGTATATAAACATTATACATAATATGTTCCACAACAACTTCTAGATATGTGTATATAAACATTATACATAATATGTTCCACAACAACTTCTAGATGCGTGTATATAAACATTATACATAATATGTTCCACAACAACTTCTAGATGCGTGTATATAAACATTATACATAATATGTTCCACAACAACTTCTAGATGCGTGTATATAAACATTATACATAATATGTTCCACAACAACTTCTAGATATGTGTATATAAACATTATACATAATATGTTCCACAACAACTTCTAGATATGTGTATATAAACATTATACATAATATGTTCCACAACAACTTCTACAGTAGATGCGTGTATATAAACATTATACATAATATGTTCCACAACAACTTCTAGATGCGTGTATATAAACATTATACATAATATGTTCCACAACAACTTCTAGATGCGTGTATATAAACATTATACATAATATGTTCCACAACAACTTCTACAGTAGATGCGTGTATATAAACATTATACATAATATGTTCCACAACAACTTCTAGATGCGTGTATATAAACATTATACACAATATGTTCCACAACAACTTCTAGATGCGTGTATATAAACATTATACATAATATGTTCCACAACAACTTCTAGATGCGTGTATATAAACATTATACACAATATGTTCCACAACAACTTCTAGATGCGTGTATATAAACATTATACATAATATGTTCCACAACAACTTCTAGATGCGTGTATATAAACATTATACATAATATGTTCCACAACAACTTCTAGATATGTGTATATAAACATTATACATAATATGTTCCACAACAACTTCTAGATGCGTGTATATAAACATTATACATAATATGTTCCATAACAACTTCTAGATGCGTGTATATAAACATTATACATAATATGTTCCACAACAACTTCTAGATATGTGTATATAAACATTATACATAATATGTTCCACAACAACTTCTAGATGCGTGTATATAAACATTATACATAATATGTTCCACAACAACTTCTAGATGCGTGTATATAAACATTATACATAATATGTTCCATAACAACTTCTAGATGCGTGTATATAAACATTATACATAATATGTTCCATAACAACTTCTAGATGCGTGTATATAAACATTATACATAATATGTTCCATAACAACTTCTAGATGCGTGTATATAAACATTATACATAATATGTTCCATAACAACTTCTAGATGCGTGTATATAAACATTATACATAATATGTTCCACAACAACTTCTAGATGCGTGTATATAAACATTATACATAATATGTTCCACAACAACTTCTAGATATGTGTATATAAACATTATACATAATATGTTCCACAACAACTTCTAGATGCGTGTATATAAACATTATACATAATATGTTCCACAACAACTTCTAGATGCGTGTATATAAACATTATACATAATATGTTCCATAACAACTTCTAGATGCGTGTATATAAACATTATACATAATATGTTCCATAACAACTTCTAGATATGTGTATATAAACATTATACATAATATGTTCCACAACAACTTCTAGATGCGTGTATATAAACATTATACATAATATGTTCCACAACAACTTCTAGATGCGTGTATATAAACATTATACATAATATGTTCCACAACAACTTCTAGATATGTGTATATAAACATTATACATAATATGTTCCACAACAACTTCTAGATATGTGTATATAAACATTATACATAATATGTTCCACAACAACTTCTACAGTAGATGCGTGTATATAAACATTATACATAATATGTTCCACAACAACTTCTAGATGCGTGTATATAAACATTATACATAATATGTTCCACAACAACTTCTAGATGCGTGTATATAAACATTATACATAATATGTTCCACAACAACTTCTACAGTAGATGCGTGTATATAAACATTATACATAATATGTTCCACAACAACTTCTAGATGCGTGTATATAAACATTATACACAATATGTTCCACAACAACTTCTAGATGCGTGTATATAAACATTATACATAATATGTTCCACAACAACTTCTAGATGCGTGTATATAAACATTATACACAATATGTTCCACAACAACTTCTAGATGCGTGTATATAAACATTATACATAATATGTTCCACAACAACTTCTAGATGCGTGTATATAAACATTATACATAATATGTTCCACAACAACTTCTAGATATGTGTATATAAACATTATACATAATATGTTCCACAACAACTTCTAGATGCGTGTATATAAACATTATACATAATATGTTCCATAACAACTTCTAGATGCGTGTATATAAACATTATACATAATATGTTCCACAACAACTTCTAGATATGTGTATATAAACATTATACATAATATGTTCCACAACAACTTCTAGATGCGTGTATATAAACATTATACATAATATGTTCCACAACAACTTCTAGATGCGTGTATATAAACATTATACATAATATGTTCCATAACAACTTCTAGATGCGTGTATATAAACATTATACATAATATGTTCCATAACAACTTCTAGATGCGTGTATATAAACATTATACATAATATGTTCCATAACAACTTCTAGATGCGTGTATATAAACATTATACATAATATGTTCCACAACAACTTCTAGATGCGTGTATATAAACATTATACATAATATGTTCCACAACAACTTCTAGATATGTGTATATAAACATTATACATAATATGTTCCATAACAACTTCTAGATGCGTGTATATAAACATTATACATAATATGTTCCACAACAACTTCTAGATGCGTGTATATAAACATTATACATAATATGTTCCATAACAACTTCTAGATGCGTGTATATAAACATTATACATAATATGTTCCATAACAACTTCTAGATGCGTGTATATAAACATTATACATAATATGTTCCACAACAACTTCTAGATGCGTGTATATAAACATTATACATAATATGTTCCACAACAACTTCTAGATATGTGTATATAAACATTATACATAATATGTTCCATAACAACTTCTAGATGCGTGTATATAAACATTATACATAATATGTTCCACAACAACTTCTAGATGCGTGTATATAAACATTATACATAATATGTTCCATAACAACTTCTAGATGCGTGTATATAAACATTATACATAATATGTTCCATAACAACTTCTAGATGCGTGTATATAAACATTATACATAATATGTTCCATAACAACTTCTAGATGCGTGTATATAAACATTATACATAATATGTTCCACAACAACTTCTAGATGCGTGTATATAAACATTATACATAATATGTTCCACAACAACTTCTAGATGCGTGTATATAAACATTATACATAATATGTTCCACAACAACTTCTAGATGCGTGTATATAAACATTATACATAATATGTTCCACAACAACTTCTAGATGCGTGTATATAAACATTATACATAATATGTTCCATAACAACTTCTAGATGCGTGTATATAAACATTATACATAATATGTTCCACAACAACTTCTAGATGCGTGTATATAAACATTATACATAATATGTTCCATAACAACTTCTAGATATGTGTGTATATAAACATTATACATAATATGTTCCACAACAACTTCTAGATGCGTGTATATAAACATTATACATAATATGTTCCATAACAACTTCTAGATGCGTGTATATAAACATTATACACAATATGTTCCACAACAACTTCTAGATGCGTGTATATAAACATTATACATATGTTCCATAACAACTTCTAGATGCGTGTATATAAACATTATACATAATATGTTCCACAACAACTTCTAGATGCGTGTATATAAACATTATACATAATATGTTCCATAACAACTTCTAGATGCGTGTATATAAACATTATACATAATATGTTCCACAACAACTTCTAGATGCGTGTATATAAACATTATACATAATATGTTCCACAACAACTTCTAGATGCGTGTATATAAACATTATACATAATATGTTCCATAACAACTTCTAGATGCGTGTATATAAACATTATACACAATATGTTCCACAACAACTTCTAGATGCGTGTATATAAACATTATACATATGTTCCACAACAACTTCTAGATGTGTGTATATAAACATTATACATAATATGTTCCACAACAACTTCTAGATGTGTGTATATAAACATTATACATATGTTCCACAACAACTTCTAGATGCGTGTATATAAACATTATACATAATATGTTCCACAACAACTTCTAGATGCGTGTATATAAACATTATACATATGTTCCACAACAACTTCTAGATGTGTGTATATAAACATTATACATAATATGTTCCACAACAACTTCTAGATGTGTGTATATAAACATTATACATATGTTCCATAACAACTTCTAGATGTGTGTATATAAACATTATACATAATATGTTCCACAACAACTTCTAGATGCGTGTATATAAACATTATACATATGTTCCATAACAACTTCTAGATGCGTGTATAGAAACATTATAGATAATATGTTCCACAACAACTTCTAGATGCGTGTATATAAACATTATACACAATATGTTCCACAACAACTTCTAGATGCGTGTATATAAACATTATACATAATATGTTCCACAACAACTTCTAGATGCGTGTATAGAAACATTATACCCAATATGTTCCACAACAACTTCTAGATGCGTGTATATAAACATTATACATAATATGTTCCACAACAACTTCTAGATGCATGTATATAAACATTATACATAATATGTTCCACAACAACTTCTAGATGCATGTATATAAACATTATACATAATATGTTCCATAACAACTTCTAGATGCGTGTATATAAACATTATACACAATATGTTCCATAACAACTTCTAGATGCGTGTATATAAACATTATACATCATATGTTCCATAACAACTTCTAGATGCGTGTATATAAACATTATACATAATATGTTCCATAACAACTTCTAGATGCGTGTATATAAACATTATACATAATATGTTCCACAACAACTTCTAGATATGTGTATATAAACATTATACATCATATGTTCCACAACAACTTCTAGATGCGTGTATATAAACATTATACATCATATGTTCCATAACAACTTCTAGATGCGTGTATATAAACATTATACATAATATGTTCCATAACAACTTCTAGATGCGTGTATATAAACATTATACATAATATGTTCCACAACAACTTCTAGATGCGTGTATATAAACATTATACATAATATGTTCCACAACAACTTCTAGATGCGTGTATATAAACATTATACACAATATGTTCCACAACAACTTCTAGATGCGTGTATATAAACATTATACATATGTTCCACAACAACTTCTAGATGCGTGTATATAAACATTATACATAATATGTTCCACAACAACTTCTAGATGCGTGTATATAAACATTATACATAATATGTTCCACAACAACTTCTAGATGCGTGTATATAAACATTATACATAATATGTTCCACAACAACTTCTAGATGCGTGTATATAAACATTATACACAATATGTTCCACAACAACTTCTAGATGCGTGTATATAAACATTATACATATGTTCCACAACAACTTCTAGATGCGTGTATATAAACATTATACATAATATGTTCCACAACAACTTCTAGATGCGTGTATATAAACATTATACACAATATGTTCCACAACAACTTCTAGATGCGTGTATATAAACATTATACATATGTTCCATAACAACTTCTAGATGCATGTATAGAAACATTATAGATAATATGTTCCACAACAACTTCTAGATGCGTGTATATAAACATTATACATATGTTCCATAACAACTTCTAGATGCATGTATAGAAACATTATACACAATATGTTCCACAACAACTTCTAGATGCGTGTATATAAACATTATACATAATATGTTCCACAACAACTTCTAGATGCATGTATATAAACATTATACATAATATGTTCCACAACAACTTCTAGATATGTGTATATAAACATTATACATAATATGTTCCACAACAACTTCTAGATGCGTGTATATAAACATTATACATAATATGTTCCACAACAACTTCTAGATATGTGTATATAAACATTATACATAATATGTTCCACAACAACTTCTAGATGTGTGTATATAAACATTATACATAATATGTTCCACAACAACTTCTAGATGCGTGTATATAAACATTATACATAATATGTTCCACAACAACTTCTAGATGCGTGTATATAAACATTATACATAATATGTTCCACAACAACTTCTAGATGCGTGTATATAAACATATACATAATATGTTCCACAACAACTTCTAGATATGTGTATATAAACATTATACATAATATGTTCCACAACAACTTCTAGATGCGTGTATATAAACATTATACATAATATGTTCCACAACAACTTCTAGATATGTGTATATAAACATTATACATAATATGTTCCACAACAACTTCTAGATGCGTGTATATAAACATTATACATAATATGTTCCACAACAACTTCTAGATATGTGTATATAAACATTATACATAATATGTTCCACAACAACTTCTAGATGCGTGTATATAAACATTATACACAATATGTTCCACAACAACTTCTAGATGCATGTATATAAACATTATACATACGTCATGGAGTCTTCTATGGCACGGTGGCCAGTAAGGGCCTTGTGGTCGGGGTAGATGGAGGGCCCTTCACACCGGAAGTTGTTTTAGTTGCCTAACCATAACAAATGTTTTATTATTTTGCATAATATTTTCAAATCAACTGGGAACTCAGCAATGTTTTCAAATTAAACATTTTAAAATTTAAGTTGGACAATGTCAGTTAATTGGAAATATATTTATTATAATAATATAACCATATTTTTGGTTCACAAACGTTGAATGCAGAAATGTAAATATTTGGCAAACAATGCCAACATGTTATTCTGGCGATTGGTTATCACTATATTACCCCAGAATGATTTCAAGATCAGGCCCTGAAAAGATAGCCTGAGCTTTCCAATTCCAGTTGATATGAAGTCTCTACAACAGCACTAGGAGCACTAGGTGGCTGTAGCTCAGCAGTAGCTGTAGCTCAGGAGGTAGAGCGGGTCGTCCACTAATCGCTTTGGATAAAAGAGGTCGTGGTTCGATTCCCACCTCCTCCAGTCTGCATGTCGAAGTGTCCTTGGGCAAGATACTGAACCCCAAATTGCTCCTGATGGTGTGCCAGCACCCTGCGTCGTAGCCTGCCGCCATCGGTGTATGAATGGGTGAATGAACCTACTGATTGTAAAGCGCTTTGGATAAAAGCGCTATATAAATGCAGGCCATTTACCATTTACTACCAGTTCTCCTCACTCTAACTCTTTTTATTTATTTGTGCCATTTGACAAATCTAATCTGTAGTTCACCGTAACTGTGTTCACCAGTGTCCACAATGAGTATAGAGCAGTTATCACTGCACGTTCAATATTAGCTATCTCAAAAGTCTTTCTCCCTTACACCTTAGACCAGATGTCAATGAGAGCAAACTAACCAATGTATTCCTCTGGATACATGTATTTGCATGAGTTCTAAGGTTATATTAGCCAATGCTCCCGTCAAAATAAAACTCGATGAAGTAAAGAGGCTATGCGTGCTGTGCCTCGAAGCTTGTGTGATTGTTGACCTGCTCTTGGTGGTGCCTGCCATTTTGGATGATGAGCTGAACTGTATTAGATGGTCATATTAATTTTTTGCTGCAGTTGACCACTAGATGGCAGCAATGACCTAGAAATGGCACAGCGATCAGGTAATAATTCAATTAATGCATTGAAGTTACAAAATGCCTGAAGCAGGAAATTAATTGAGCATTGTAGCCATAGACTGTATAAAAAATATGGATTTAGCCATTGTGATGTCACCCATTGCTTTGTGGACTCCAGTGTTGAAGCTTTGAGTTTGGTATTTTGACGTCGCCATTTGGTGCCAGAAGCACAAAACCAGGGGTTTCCCACAGAGGCACCTATTGGTCCGTGACGGTTCAGCGAGCTGTGCGATCACTGGACAGACGACCTGTCAATCACACCGCAACGCCTGCTTTATCATCTTATTTGACTCTAAATGGGACCATAATTTATTAAATGGACATCAGGCTGTATTGAAGAAGACTTGAAACTATATAACGATTAAGACCATAAACTCATTAGGAAAGTGTTTACTGAGGCCATAAATCAATTGACTTCCATTACTGACTCCTTTTTTACAGCCAGTGCCCCCAGTCACAAGAATGGAGGTTTAAGGCACTTCCAGATTGGTTTCATTTTCCAGAACCGAAGGTTGCCCCTTGATTGTAAATTATGTAATAAGTGTAGTTTTCGAGAACGCTAATTCATGTAATGTAAATCTTCCAGACTTGCATGTTTACAATGCTACATCTTCATCACACAAACTGACCTCACAATTGCTGTAGTGTAGTGAAGATTTGTGTTTCATAATGGTGTCAATATCTGTCTTTTCCATTCACTGTGCGATCTTTTGGCTTCAAAAAACGTGGATTATGCTGCATGGCATAACTTGATGGTAATTATCGCTCTTTTGGAACTCTAAAGACCCAGCTGGACCGCACTGACTTCAGCTGGAGACGGCTGCTATATGAAGTCGTGCTGGCGACCTCCCTGTGTGTCCCTCCTGTGTTATGTGGACTGTAACAAGCCTGTATTTCAACTGGTAGATGGTGTGTAAATAAAGTCTGACTGTTTATTTTTGGGTAAACTATTCACCCAAAAATAAATATTCAGTCTTCACTGTATTCACACAAAAATGAAATGCATGGCGCCTTCCGTCTTGTTGGATTGGCTCAAACCACATGGAATGTGACACCATCCTCCCTCTTGAGTTGTGTTGTTATAAATCAACAAAAAGAATGAGGAACTTGGACACTCTGCAAGTTCTCAGTGTGTGAAAACTATGACTGCAGGAAACAAAGAAGACTGGCAGCAATGCACTATTCACTTACCAACATCTCTTTGCACGCAGCCACTAGGCCTACTGATACACACCATCAGGTGATGCTTTCCTTTGAACCTGGAATCATCAGCCAGTAGATCAGATCACTGTTTTAATCATCAGCCAGTTAGATCAGATCACTGTAGATCAGATCACAGTAGATCAGATCACAGTCTTCAAACACCTCCTCTGGTCAAACGCTCCAATTGGGACAACACATGAAAATTAGCCACACACCTTCACACACACACACACACACACACACACACACACACACACACACACACACACTTGACCTCCATGCCAAATTTCAGCCTCCTCGGTTGAAAACGTTGCCCGCTAAAGCGTGGTGAACTGTTTGTGGGCCGACCGACCAACAGACCAACAGACCAACAGAGTGACTTATAGAGCTGCTGGCCATGCTAGCCGCAGCTAATACATAAATACATTGGCAAATATGGTATGAGTCCGGATGCAATTGTAAATTGCTGTTGAGAAATTATTAATTTGATTGTGAATTGGCAGAGATGTGTGGCCATGGGGTACTGCCCATTGTTCCCACAGCCCATGATTCTGAAACCCAAATAGTCAGAGAAAATCCAGGCTCAAGTCCAGGCTCAAGTCCAGGCTCAAGTCCAGGCTCAAGTCCAGTCTCAAGTCCAGGCTCAAGTCCAGGCTCAAGTCCAGTCTCAAGTCCAGGCTCAAGTCCAGTCTCAAGTCCCGTGTCAAGTCCTGTCTCAAGTCCAGGCTCAAGTCCCGTCTCAAGTCCAGGCTCAAGTCCAGACTCAAGTCCAGGCTCAGGTCCAGACTCAAGTCTAAATGTAGATTACCACACACAGTCGATGTCAAGTCTCCAGTCTAAGACTTCCTTATCAGAGAAGTGCTTTAAGATCTGGCAGTAAGTATACATTTGCTTGTAATACCTGCAGAGGCTGTTTTCTTCATAGCCTATTTATATGTTGAATAAATGGATTGACCTTGACCTGTCTGTCTTGAGTGCCGTGAGGGAGCTGGGTGTGCAGCTTGTGAGGGAGCTGGGGCTCCCCTCTTGGCGAATTCTCTCTGGAATGCGGAGAGGAACCGGGTAGCCCCAAGCCAAAAGAGTCTGCTCTGTTTAATGAGTTCCTTGGAAGAACAAATAAATGTTTATGGAGAACACAGCCCAGTTAGGATAGCTGATTTCCCCTCTCTGCTCCCTGTATGGCTGTGGTATGAAAACACACAGTGGTTGCCAGGGAGAGCCCCCTCTCTCCACTTAATGAGTGGGGTCTTTGTGTGCTTTGTGTCGGGGCTTCAGGTGGAAACCTTTCATCACCCTTTACTCTGCATTCACTGCTCATCAGACGCCGAGACCCGCTCTCATTTAGAAAGGAGGCGCAGCCTGACCCACTCTCATTTAGAAAGGAGGCGCGGCCTCCTGCTCTACTTCCCCCTTTTCTCCTGGAGCAGCCACCATCTTGTGCCAGTGTCACTATCAAGAGCAGCAAGTCCACAACTTTACTGTGCGTTGAGCTTGTTTCGCCTGATCTGGACTTTTGAAGGCCGAAACCAACGCAGACGTTTCTCTTGTGCTGAAGCTGCCGATAGCGCTGCTGCTTTTACGCCAATGTGAAATGTGTTTAACTTGATCATTGTAATGCCTAAAACCTGTATCCTTGTCAGCGTGTAAAAGCCTCTGAACTTTGACCTGACTCAGTTCAAACTGGTTTAGAGCACAAGTTCCTGCTCTGCAGCACAAAAAGACAGAATTATAACAATATAGCATGGGGATATGAAATAAAGAAAGAGAACTTGGTTGAGGTGAGGCAACTAAAACAGCTTTGTTAAGGTTAGGCAAAACAACTTAGTTAAGGTTAGGCAGAACAACTTAGTTAAGGTTAGGTAAAACAACTTGGTTAAGATTAGGCAAAACAACTTAGTTAAGGTTAGGCAAAACAACTGGGTTAAGATTAGGCAAAACAACTTAGTTAAGGTTAGGCAGAACAACTTAGTTAAGGTAGGTAAAACAACTTGGTTAAGATTAGGCAAAACAACTTAGTTAAGGTTAGGTAAAACAACTTGGTCAAGGTTAGGCAAAACAACTTAGTTAAGGTTATAGGCAAAACAACTTAGTTAAGGTTAGGCAGAACAACTTAGTTAAGGTTAGGTAAAACAACGTATTCAAGGTTAGGCAATATAGGTAAAACAACTTAGTTAAGGTTAGGTAAAACAACTGGGATAAGGTTAGGCAAAACAACTTAGTTAAGGTTATAGGCAAAACAACTTAGTTAAGGTTAGGTAAAACAACGTATTCAAGGTTAGGCAATATAGGTAAAACAACTTAGTTAAGGTTAGGTAAAACAACGTATTCAAGGTTAGGCAATATAGGTAAACAACTTAGTTAAGGTTAGGTAAAACAACGTATTCAAGGTTAGGCAATATAGGTAAAACAACTTAGTTAAGGTTAGGTAAAACAACTGGGATAAGGTTAGGCAAAACAACTTAGTTAAGGTTATAGGCAGAACAACTTAGTTAAGGTTAGGTAAAACAACGTATTCAAGGTTAGGCAATATAGGTAAAACAACTTAGTTAAGGTTAGGCAAAACAACTTAGTTAAGGTTAGGCAAAACAACTGGGTTAAGGTTAGGCAAAACAACTGGGTTAAGGTTAGGCAGAACAACTTAGTTAAGGTTAGGCAAAACAACTGGGTTAAGGTTAGGCAAAACAACTTAGTTAAGGTTAGGCAAAACAACTGGGTTAAGGTTAGGCAAAACAACTTAGTTAAGGTTAGGCAAAACAACTTAGTTAAGGTTAGGCAAAACAACTTAGTTAAGGTTAGGCAAAACAACTGGGTTAAGGTTAGGCAAAACAACTTAGTTAAGGTTAGGCAAAACAACTGGGTTAAGGTTAGGCAAAACAACTGGGTTAAGGTTAGGCAAAACAACATAGTTAAGGTTAGGCAAAACAACTGGGTTAAGGTTAGGCAAAACAACTGAGTTAAGGTTAGGCAAAACAACTGGGTTAAGGTTAGGGTTGTGGTTTGGGTTAGGGTTAAAAATGGACCGAACCTCCTCTCTCGCTTGAAAGATGAGGAAGTTACTAAAGTTATTCCATTTGTAAATGCAAGCTCCCCTCATATCTCATCTTGATATTGTTTGACATCATTTTGATTTCTTCATTCTTTACTGGATGGATAGCACCAGGAAAGATGGGAGAGCGAAAGAGTGATGTGCAGCAAAGCTCACGTGCGTGACTGAACTCAAAGGACTGTGCCTCACCTATAAGAGTGACCTGCAGTGACCTGCAGTAACCTACAGTGACCTGCAGTGACCTAGCTATAAGTTGATTTCCGTTTGGCGCAGTACACTCAGAACAATGGATGTGCGTGCCACCTACATGGTATGTGCCTTGGCCTGTTGAACCACCATCATGGCAAAAAACAAGTGTAATTACTGATGTTATGTTTCATTTCCTTGGAGACGACAGCGACAGGAGTCACACATGCTCAATTGAGACGATCTGGAAAGTGAATACCAGGCAGGCTATTGGGGAATGTGGTCTTGAGGGAGCTGGTGTGAGAAGTGCCTTTCCTGTCTGTCTTTCTTGCGTCTGCCTTCTGTTATTTGCTATTCACATGCAGGGCCGGTTCCAGAACAAAATTACTAGGGATGCATCTTAGATAGGAAGGGGTGCACATGCACGGGCCGCCCGAAAAATTTGACATGTTATTTTACTACAAATAATGCATTTTACCATCATTTCAAGTAGAATGATACCAGCCAAGCAAGAATATTTCAAGTGTTTCAAGTGCTTTACTGAAATATTTGGACCATATAATGATAATACAATTATCTCAACCTTAAAAGGGTACATATAGGCCAACAAGCCATAAATTCACATAAAAGAACAAAGAAAAACAACAATTATAATTCAAGTTTAAACAGTAAGTGCGCAGCTTTAGCATTTATTAAAAAAAATAAAAAATAAAAATCTTTTTACCACTCTTTTCAACTGAGCATGCAGACAATTAAAATAAGGGTGCGATGCGTGCTTTTGCACCCCTGTAAAAACGGGCCTGTTCACATGTCTAACCGTGCTCCAGTGCAGCCAGATGCACCTCCTGTGGTCAGGAAGTCAAACTACAAGTGGACTCCACTTATAGTGATCACGGTTATAGTGATCATCCGCTTATAGTGATCAAAAAGCTTGGTCCCGAATCATTTCCTATACACATGCTGTTTAAATCATTTGCTTATAGTGATCAATACTCCGCTTACAGTGATCATTTTGGGCCTTGTCACACCTGAGAACAATGGATTTTTTTTTAAACTATAGCAATTTTATTTATTTTTTACTTACAAACTGTTAATTATTATTAAATTATTTAATTGATTTGTGATTGTTTTTATTTCCCTTTGTCCTCCTCCCTCCTGCGTGGTAGGCTCACCCACGCTTTACCCACAGGCTCTGACTAGTGCACTCTCACCATGCACCTTTACTAATACACACTTTCACGCACCCAGGCATCCACTCACCAGTACTCCACACAGACATTTTCTTAACCCATTGATACCTGATGCAGCATTTGTGTGTGTATCCCTTTAAGACCGCGAACCGCGTCACGCAGTTCGCGGTCTTAAAGGGATACACACACAAATGAGGGATATACTGCATCAGGTATCAATGGGTTAGAGGACCGCAAATTAAACAAGCGGTTAGCTTTATTGCGTTTTATCCTTTTGATAGTGGTGGGCCTATGTAGCCTATGTATGTATGATATGTATATATGTGTTCATTGTCAATAAAGTCTTCATTCAATCAATCAAAAAGATTCTCTCTGATCCAAAAGAGACTTCAAGTGTTTGGTTTCACTGTCACTTTCCTTTTTTTGGCAGATAATATTCAGCTGCTGTCTGACAGCAGGCAGATGGAAATGATGATGGGGCACCTGGAGACCACGTGTGGCCAGGATGAGAGCTGGAATGGGCGTCTGTGTAAGAACCAGTGGGAAAGAGACTCATTGCCTCTGGGCACAGAAGAGGAATATCATCAGCATAGAAATGACCTTTCAGTCCTCGGTCTGTTGCTTTATGCTCTATCTTTCGTTCGTTCCACTTTGATCAAACAACTCTGGCTCTTTTATCTCATTTCAGAACGGGAGCAGAAGCAGAAAATGTTGCATTTGAAACCACTGAGCTAAATCAATATGGAGGCCTCGTGCGTCTCCATTTGATCCCAGCATCCTCTCTTGATGCCAAAATCAGTGTGATTTGTTGTTACCCGATTCTGCGCAGTAGCCCCGTTGAGTTAGAACCTGTGTGAGGTCCCCGCCCCTCTGAGTACTAAAGTAGCTATTACACATTTTGGAGATCCATTAGTAGATGACCCTTTATTTATTTATTTATTTATTTATTTATTTATTTATTTATTTATTATTTATTTATTTATTTATTTATTTATTTTTTATTTTTTTATTTTTTTATTTTTTTACTTTTTCAAATCCCTGCCTCCTCCCCATTAGCTGTGACAGAATCACTGTGTCAGGTTTTCTGTGGTACAATTAGTATAAACTGTGGCCAGCTTTACGGTGCGGGCTGGCATTCAGTGATCTAGCTGCTCACCACACACTGCTCAGCCTCTGACACTGTGTGGGGTCCCCCAGCGTGAGACCCTGCTCAGTGATGGGGGGGGGGGGGGGGGGGGGGGGGGTGAATGTGCAGGTGAAAAGGTGCTGTTCTCTCCTGCGGTGACAAATCACATGCAGACGTTCTTCCTGTGCAGCAAATTGATTGATTTTCATTTTAAAGGCAAGATGTGAGAAATTGGTTGTGCAGTTTCCTGGTACATAGAGAGAGAGAGAGAGAGAGAGAGAGAGAGAAAAGAAAGAAACTATCTTCATTGCTATTCTTACACTAGGTTTTTATCTTTGTCTTTTTCTAGAGATTAAATCGCACCTGGAGTATAGCGCCCCCCCCACTGCCACTGAGGGAAGTCTTTATGTTGAGTGTTTCCACTGGTTTTTCCATGCTTGGTGTAGGCTACTGTACATGGCCCATATCAGCTGTGAGGGTGCACTAACTCTGTATAGAGACTGTCTGTATGTCTGTATGTAGACTGTCTGTATGTCTGGGAACGCCCACAAAATGTTAAACGGCTGGCGCGCGAGTGGGGTAAAACCGCCGATATATCTCATGGGCTGACTCACCAAAAGACGGTGCTGCGGCACTAAACTACATGTTTGGGGGTTCTAGAGCAGAACACAAGACGTCTGCTCAGATGTGCGTTTACTGCGGTGGTTAAACACCCGATCGTGTCTGCCTGGGCTGGGCTATCGGCTAAATTCTAACTTTGCTGAATGGATAGAACGGGAGAATTTACCCCACCCTGACCCCGTCCCCAGGCTAACCCAGCATCTATTGTGGGCGTTCCTAGAGCCTGTATGGGCGTTCCCAGACATGCGGACTGTCTCTATGGGGCTCTAATGAGGGAAGACCACCTCTGAAAAGACCCTGTGTTACGCCATTTAGGCCTTCTGCAAACCACACAGAGGCGCATTGTTGTACAATATTACACAAGGCCCTGCATAATC
>NC_139643.1:50510271-50550271 GCF_964638095.1 Poromitra crassiceps | reverse complement strand
CTGGAAGCAGGCTGCAGGTCTAAGCTCTGACTGCCTGGAAGCAGGCTGCAGGTCTAAGCTCTGACTGCCTGGAAGCAGGGTGCAGGTCTAAGCTCTGACTGCCTGGAAGCAGGCTGCATGTCTAAGCTCTGACTGCCTGAAAGCAGGGTGCATGTCTAAGCTCTGACTGCCTGAAAGCAGGGTGCATGTCTAAGCTCTGACTGCCTGAAAGCAGGCTGCAGGTCTAAGCTCTGACTGCCTGGAAGCAGGGTGCATGTCTAAGCTCTGACTGCCTGGAAGCAGGCTGCAGGTCTAAGCTCTGACTGCCTGGAAGCAGCTACGGGTCTAAGCTCTGACTGCCTGGAAGCAGGCTGCAGGTCTAAGCTCTGACTGCCTGGAAGCAGGGTGCGGGTCTAAGCTCTGACTGCCTGGAAGCAGGGTGCATGTCTAAGCTCTGACTGCCTGGAAGCAGGCTGCAGGTCTAAGCTCTGACTGCCTGGAAGCAGCTACGGGTCTAAGCTCTGACTGCCTGGAAGCAGGCTGCATGTCTAAGCTCTGACTGCCTGGAAGCAGGCTGCAGGTCTAAGCTCTGACTGCCTGGAAGCAGCTACGGGTCTAAGCTCTGACTGCCTGGAAGCAGGCTGCATGTCTAAGCTCTGATTGCCTGGAAGCAGGCTGCATGTCTAAGCTCTGACTGCCTGAAAGCAGGGTGCGGGTCTAAGCTCTGACATTGGTGCCGACCATTTCAGTCGGTGCCTCCGCCGTTGTCAAACAACGCGCAATTGTTACACACTGAAAATGGCAAGTTTTGACGAAGATTTCGATTGTGCAATAAAGCAGGCCTGCTTGGTAGTTTTGGTGGATGGTCCATGATGACTTTTTTTTTTGATTGAGTTCTTTATTGATAATGAATACACAGTATATACAATATACATATATACATACACAGGCCCACCATTACCAAAAGGATAAAAACGCAATAAAGCTAACAGCTTATTTCCATTGCGGTCCTCATGATGACTGTTATAAAATGTGTACTGTTGTGTGTATGTCTGGATGTGTGTAAGTGTATAACAGTGTGAGTGCCACAAGCACTTGTCAGAGTCTGAGGGTAACGCGTGGGTGTGCCTGCCACGCAGGGGGGAGAATGATATGGGAAAGTGGGGCACAGTGAATGACCAATAAAAATAAACATAAAATAAAATAAAAGACAATTTGTGCTATTAAAAAGTAAACCCATCAAATCCTAATAAAAACATACATTAAAATATATTCAAGTAAAATAAATAAAATAAAATAAGATCTAATAAAATACAGGGTCGAGTGAAACACCGGCTCAGTTACTGGCTGGCCGACAGCAGGTCGCCCCCCACATATAGTAGTGATGAGCATTCAGGTCTCTTCCTCGGCTATAATGCAAGGACCGTCTGTCTCTCTGTCTGTCTGTCCTTCACGTATCTCGAGAACCGTTGGTCGGATCATCACTGGAGCAGTTATGATGCCATCAGTGAGCTCACTCGAGCAATTGTGATGTCATCAGTGATGTAGGGCAAAAGTTGCCGTGGCATACAATTGCCCAACTGTGATGTCACTCAGACAGTTGTGATGGCTACGTGGGTGGGCCTCAGTAATATCATCAGTGATGCCACTTGAGCAATTGCGATGTCATTGTCACGTGAGCAATTGTGATGTCATCAGTGATGTAGGACAAAAGTTGGCGCCGCAATGTGTGTAGTGGATGACTGTCATTGTCCACGATGGACAGCAGTTTGCTCAGAGACCTTCTAACAATCATCACTTCCTTTAATTGTGGGGAAACTGCATAATTAATATTAAAATCGAATGTCATTTCCCGATGGTTCTCTTAATTAATATTAAAATCGAATGTCATTCCCCAATGTTTCTCTGATGATGTTCGTCTGACGATTACATAACAAGCCTTTACAGTACAGTATCTGTATTTCAAAAGTGTTGTTAATCTGCTTGGAACGGATCACACTGCACTCCAGTAAAGTGATAGCAAGCCGTCTCCTCGCACTTTCAACAGAAACACGAAGAGTTTAACTTGTTTAACTGATTCAAATCTGTAGGGTGGCAAAGGTTTGCCTTGGCATCCTATCCTCCGTCTTCAGTGCCAAGCAGACACATTACTCCCCGGCTATCCTCTTTGGTTGAGTTGAAACAATAACTTGCATTGTAAAGGTGGATACTTTCTTCCAATGGGCGTTATAGAGATGAGTCACTTTTCAGGGAAATGTCTTTTGTTTTCTTGGGTCTGATGCCCATGAGCCTTTACCGACGAGGAAACGTCTGCAAGGACAATAACACAAACTATGTGTTCAGCTTGGTTTCACAATCAGAATAACTGTATTGATCCCCGAGGAGGAAATTGAGTCATGCTACAGTTCACACTCACATCAGGTATAGGGAAGAATATAAACAGAAAACAGACCAATAAAACAATAAAATAGAAGTTAGGAAGTCTATATACATATACATCGTTTCTTGACCACTCCTGTAGGTAAAGTTGCTGAGTCCATTGACACCAATGTTGTTTTCCTTGTGAGGAGAGCCTTTTTTGGGGGGGGGGGGGGGGGTTGGGGGGATTCTACTGTTACTGATTTGTTTTCATTTAGCAGCTGGATCTTTTGAACACGTAGCATTTTATTTCACTGGGGCGTTCTTCGAGACCGCATAGTCCCATCAAGTGACCAGCTTTCAGGGGTAGACCCGTCTACGAAGCACAGATGGTGTTTACGGATGATAATGGCCAAGTGGGATCATGTGAATGGAAAACAGATTGGGGCCTAAAACTGAACCCTGGGGAACTCCACAGGTAATTTGTGATTAGGAAGAAGGGGAATTTTCCAATTGTGACAAGAAATGTTTTATGTGAGCGGTATCTGAGTCTACACTTCACCTCCTGTATCATATTCTGCTTGTATTATCTGAGTACACACTTCACCTCCTGTATCATATTCTGCTTGCTTTAGTGTCCATTGCCTCTACTCACTGGTGATTGCTCTCTCTCTCTTCTCTCTCTGTGTGTGTGTGTGTGTGTGTGTGTGTGTGTGTGTGTGCGTGCGTGCGTGCGTGCGTGCGTGCGTGCGTGCGTGCGTGTGTGTGTGTGTTTGCGCACGTGTGCGTGCGTATGTACGTACGTACGTGCGTGCGTGTGTGTGTAATAGGATCACTGGCTAGCACTGCCTGGATAAGCCTGGCTCTCAGTAATTTTGTAATAGCTGCATTAACATCCTGACCTGCCCGGGAGCTGGACAGAGGAGGGTGAAGGAGGGAGAGAAGGCAGCTTCAGTGCTGAGGTAGAGAGTTGGATGTTGCTTCAGTGCTGAGGTAGAGAGTTGGATGTTGCTTCAGTGCTGAGGTAGAGAGTTGGATGTTGCTTCAGTGTTGAGGTAGAGGGTTGGATGTTGCTTCAGTGCTGAGGTAGAGGGTTGGATGTTGCTTCAGTGCTGAGGTAGAGGGTTGGGTGTTGCTTCAGTGCTGAGGTAGAGAGTTGGATGTTGCTTCAGTGCTGAGGTAGAGGGTTGGATGTTGCTTCAGTGCTGAGGTAGAGAGTTGGATGTTGCTTCAGTGCTGAGATAGAGGGTTGGATGTTGCTTCAGTGCTGAGGTAGAGAGTTGGATGTTGCTTCAGTGCTGAGGTAGAGAGTTGGATGTTGCTTCAGTGCTGAGGCAGAGGGTTGGATGTTGCTTCAGTGCTGAGGTAGAGGGTTGGATGTTGCTTCAGTGCTGAGGTAAAGGGTTGGATGTTGCTTCAGTGCTGAGGTAGAGGGTTGGATGTTGCTTCAGTGCTGAGGTAGAGAGTTGGATGTTGCTTCAGTGCTGAGGTAGAGGGTTGGATGTTGCTTCAGTGCTGAGGTAGAGGGTTGGATGTGTTTTTTTTTGTAGGCTATAATTCTGTAGAATCCGTAGAATATGAATATGTTTCTGAATCAAAAATACGTTTCATATCACTTCTAGATAGATGTAGATCAACGTTCTACACATCATAGAGTCTGCTATTGAAGTAGGGCAGTGGCCAGTAAGGGTGTTGCGGTCGGGGTGGATGGAGGGTAAAACACTTGTCTTTCACACCAGAGAGCTGTGTGTTCGATCCCCAGGCATGGTCACAGTGTTTCCAAAGTCGACATTTCAACCGTGAGGCACATTTCACATTTTGTGTTATTTGTTATTGTTAATGCAGCATAACCCTAACCTCAACCAAGTTATTTTACTTCCCTAAACATGGCCAAAGTTGTTAAAGTTGTTTTATATAACGTTGGCAAGGCAGCGAGGTTTTCAAATTAACCAACGATTTGTTTCAAATGTACGTTCAGAAACATACAATGCCAATTTTATTCTGGCGATAGGGTTGGGCTTACCTATGTCTTAAAAATCTATGTTTTCTCTTTGCCTTCATCATTTATCTCAAGGCAATAATAAGTTAGCTTTATTTATTGGGATCGTGTGACAGGTTTGCCACAACGTACAACTGAAACGTTGTTTTTTCTTTTTTCATTCTGTCTCCATCTTTGCTGCTCAGCGCTCTGTGCTGGGTGTTTCTGCACTGCACTTCCCAGAGACCACCTGTCAATCAAACAGTGGAGCCAGTAGGCTTCTGCATTTGTCCCCCTTGGATTTCTGTGAATGAAGTTGGCTACTGCTGCTCATGCTAACTAACCAGTTCTTCTTCTATGTACTGTATTCCTAGCAAAACACTTCCTTTGTGCCAAAGGGTTTCAGGAAAGACCTGGCTGCTGTATTTCAGAGAAATCAGAGTGCATTCTTTGTAACTGAACCGTGAGATTTACTTTCAGGCTGCGTTAGTTCCAGATCGGTCCTGCCCAGAGCAATACAGCCATATTTTCTCTCTATAGTGTTATGACATGAAGCTGATTTAGTGCTGCTTTATCGCCACAAAGAGAGCAGAGTAGCAGGGCATGCATCCAGAGAGCAGAGTAACAGAGCATGCATCCAGAGAGCAGAGTAACAGAGCATGCATCCAGAGAGCAGAGTAACAGAGCATGCATCCAGAGAGCAGAGTAACAGAGCATGCATCCAGAGAGCAGAGTAACAGAGCATGCATCCAGAGAGCAGAGTAACAGAGCATGGATCCAGAGAGCAGAGTAACAGAGCATGCATCCAGAGAGCAGAGTAACAGAGCATGCATCCAGAGAGCAGAGTAACAGAGCATGCATCCAGAGAGCAGAGTAACAGAGCATGCATCCAGAGAGCAGAGTAACAGAGCATGCATCATCCAGAGAGCAGAGTGACAGAGCATGCATCCAGAGAGCAGAGTAACAGAGCATGCATCATCCAGAGAGCAGAGTGACAGAGCATGCATCCAGAGAGCAGAGTAACAGAGCATGCATCATCCAGAGAGCAGAGTGACAGAGCATGCATCATCCAGAGAGCAGAGTAACAGGGCATGCATCCAGAGAGCAGAGTAACAGAGCATGCATCATCCAGAGAGCAGAGTGACAGAGCATGCATCCAGAGAGCAGAGTAACAGGACATGCATCCAGAGAGCAGAGTAACAGCAGGACATGCATCCAGAGAGCAGAGTAACAGAGCATGCATCCAGAGAGCAGAGTAACAGAGCATGCATCCAGAGAGCAGAGTAACAGAGCATGCATCCAGAGAGCAGAGTAACAGAGCATGCATCCAGAGAGCAGAGTAACAGGGCATGCATCCAGAGAGCAGAGTAACAGAGCATGCATCATCCAGAGAGCAGAGTGACAGAGCATGCATCCAGAGAGCAGAGTAACAGGGCATGCATCCAGAGAGCAGAGTAACAGAGCATGCATCCAGAGAGCAGAGTAACAGCAGGACATGCATCCAGAGAGCAGAGTAACAGAGCATGCATCCAGAGAGCAGAGTAACAGCAGGACATGCATCCAGAGAGCAGAGAGACAGAGCATGCATCCAGAGAGCAGAGTAACAGAGCATGCATCCAGAGAGCAGAGTAACAGAGCATGCATCCAGAGAGCAGAGTAACAGAGCATGCATCCAGAGAGCAGAGTGACAGAGCATGCATCCATAGAGCAGAGTAACAGAGCATGCATCCAGAGAGCAGAGTAACAGCAGGACATGCATCCAGAGAGCAGAGTAACAGAGCATGCATCCAGAGAGCAGAGTAACAGCAGGACATGCATCCAGAGAGCAGAGTGACAGAGCATGCATCCAGAGAGCAGAGTAACAGAGCATGCATCCATAGAGCAGAGTGACAGAGCATGCATCCAGAGAGCAGAGTGACAGAGCATGCATCCATAGAGCAGAGTAACAGAGCATGCATCCAGAGAGCAGAGTGACAGAGCATGCATCCAGAGAGCAGAGTGACAGAGCATGCATCCAGAGAGCAGAGTAACAGCAGGACATGCATCCAGAGAGCAGAGTGACAGAGCATGTGTAGCCGGTCCTATGCGGCCACACTGCGTTGTGTTCTGTGCTTAATGACGACGGCGTACCACGACTGCAGGTGACGTTCTTTTATTTCTGCAACTGCAAGTTAATCAAACACAGCAAATGTCTTGGGTCAGCGACACACACACTGGTTTGCTCACTCCTCTCTGCAGTCCATGTGCAGACTCCAATTCAACAATTGAAATGCAACAAAATATATATACTACATCAGATTTACACTACAGTATTTTCCATAAACAACAAAATAAAAATAAACAAGACAGAGATGCAATAACAATTATATGTAACAAATGCAATCATTCACATACCTGCAAGTTAATCAAACACAGCAAATGTCTTGGGTCAGCGACACACACACTGGTTTGCTCACTCCTACAAGCCAAGAATGATAAAACACGTTCACCAACAAGGAAATAAAATACACACCTCTCAATGCTCAATTCAACTCAAACTCCGCGAAAAATCAAAGAATAACATACAATAAACATGTGGCAACAACTCACTACATCTCTACAACGAAGCAAACAAACATTTTAGACTTGGACCAACGCTAGTTTCCAAACGGTATCAACACAATGACGCTACTCAAACAAATGCGACTCACCTCTCTGCAGTCCATGTGCAGACTAAGGAAGTCGCGCAAAACCCTGCGACACCACAAGGCGGCACCAGAGCGACAGCGCAACGTCACAGAACAGCGCCAGATCAAACCAACTCATTCATTCATAACAAACCAAGGTGAGGGATTTTGGTAAAATAAATACATACAAACAGAAAAACGTACTTATAATAAATAAATGAAAATAAATATAATGGGGAAATATTGTTATTTTCTTTCCTGTTACATTCTCCCCTCCTTAATTTTGCCAAAATCCTGAACATAGAGACTTCAGTTCTAATGGCATGAGACCAAAATGTATCACATCAATCTGGACCAAAATACCCATAGGAAGACAATCCTATTTACTGCATAGTAAGCAACCTGCAAAGCAGGTTCAGAGAATACAGAAGTTGATCAGGCTTCTGCCGCTCCTAGTACACATGATGCCTTGTACACCACATAAGACTTGGTACACCTCTCTGTCCCAACATGGACATTCTGACTCAAACCAAAACAAAGTCACCACTCATAATAAAAGGGGGAAAAAAAAATTAAATAAAAATTAAATATAAATACCAACTGTCTCTGTGTGAGTTTCTATACTCCGTCCCTCCCAAATAAGGTAAGTAAAGATTGAGACCTTTTGTTAAATGTGTCTACCATACCCCTTGTGAAAGGTTTCTGCACCATGTTTTCTATCAACCGGTTTACTGCTTTCACCGTTCTACCCCCCCGCGTTCTGACCACCGGCCCCTTGTCCCCTGGCCCTTGGGTAAGTATGTTACTATCAGGCTTAGGTGCGGGAGTTGGAATGTTTGATGGCATGGGGGTTGGAATGTCTGATGGCGTGGGGGTTGGAATGTCATGGGACTCTGCCTTGGCTGGGGCTGGAACATCGGCTGGAGGATCAACGTCGATGTCAACATCGGTTCTACAGGACCCTGAGAAATCAAGAGACCCAGCTAGGTCTGCTTCAGGTAAGTCCTCTTCATCCTGCATGCTTCTGTTGTCGACTGAATCAGACTGTGGCTCTGCATGAGTTGGCACGTTAGATCCTCCTGGTGAGAAACTTGAAATCTCCACCTTTCTTGACTCAGTTCCATCCTCAGAAAACTCATCGCTACCATCATGTGATGCACATATCCAAGCAGAAGTACGGCTTTCAGAGGCCTCGACTTCCAGGCTGTTCAAAGGGTCACCGGCTCGAGATGACATCCCACTAGCCTTCCCTGGGATCATGTGATCATCGGCCTCGCTACTTGTTTGTTCTGGAACTGGTAGAAAGCTCACATCCAACATCAAGTTGCGGTGCACCACCTTGGTATTTCCGTTCTCATCTGCAACCTTGTATACGTGAGTCTGAGGGTTACGGTCTATGACGGTATAGGTTGTGGGTTGCCATTTATCTGCCAACTTTCTTTTGCCTCTTTCTGTTTTATTTGCGAGCAGGACTCGATCGCCCACTTCCAGGTGAGTTCCACGTGCTCTCTTGTCGTAGCCAGCCGCCTGGTGTTTCTGTTGTTTGCTTGCATGCTGCTGAGCAATGCTGGCAGCCTCGTGGAGGTTTGTCATCAGTGTCTTTGCATAGGTCTTGTAGTCTACAACAACTGGATCTTTTATCACCTGCTTGAAGACCACGTCCACCGGGAGTCTAGGAACCCGGCCATACATTAAATAGAATGGGGCATATCCTGTTGTTTCGTGTGCCGTTGCATTGTAAGCAAATGTCAGAGTTTGTATTTGTTGTGCCCAATGTTGTTTAGCCTTCAATGGCAGAGCCCGAAGCATACTCCCAAGAGTCCTGTTAAACCTTTCGGTTGTTCCATTTCCCATGGGATGATATGCAGTTGTGCGTGATTTTGTGATGCCCGTCAAGCTGAGGAGTTCCGCTATCAGTTTGCTTTCAAAATTGGCTCCCTGGTCAGAGTGGATTCGTTCTGGGAAACCATATATGCAAAACACGTTATCCCAAAGCTTCTTTGCCACTTGTTTTGCGGTCTGGTTGACACAGGGGAATGCATGAGCCATTTTTGTAAAGTGGTCTGTTATGACCAAAACGTCAACTGTCTTTTGCTTACTATCTTCAGCACTCCAAAAATCGATACACACCAACTCCATGGGTGCAGAGGTTTGGATACTCTCCAGAGGTGCTCGGGCAGCAGGTTCAGGGGTCTTCGCCAGGATACATCGTTGGCAGCATCTGACATACTCCTTGACCTCCCTTTCCATCTGTGGCCAGAAGAAGCGTTGCCTGGCCAAATGTAATGTTCTAGCTTGGCCTTGATGTCCAGCTTGGTCATGTATTCCAGTCAGTGCCTTCTCCCGCATGGTTACTGGGAGGACAAACTGGAAGTTCTTCTGCTTAGTCCGTGGGTCTTTTGTTACCCTATAGAGGGCTCCTTCGTGGACTTTAAGCCTGTGCCATTGTTTGAGGAGTGTCTGGGCTTGATGACTCAACCTTGCTCTCTCTCTTCTAGATGGGAGCCTTTTCTGTTCCACGAATGGAAGAACTTCTCCGATTACTGGATCCTGTTCTTGGCTGCCCCGAAGCTCACTAAATGAGAAGGCTGGGAGTGCGTCTTGCCCAGATGGTTGGATTTGAGGAAAGGAGTTGATAAGGCTGACAGCCCTGGATTCCGCCGCTCTCTCCCATTCAACGTGAGCCTCACAGATTGACTTGACTTCTACTGTGGCACAACTTGCTCTGAGGTATTTAACCTTGCTTCGGAAGGCATCCTGGATCCCATCCTCCTGTGTTCCCTCAGCTTCCGCCAGAAGACTCTCATATGGCTCACTGATTAACCTCCGACTCACTGTTCTGGAAAAGGGATCTCGGCTCAAAGCGTCTGCCACGATGTTTTTTGCCCCTGGGATGTGTCTCAAATCGAACGTGTAGGGAGCCAGCTTGGCCACCCAGCGCTGTTCACAAGCGTCCAATTTTGATTTGGTCATGATATATGTTAAGGGGTTATTGTCTGTCCATACGGTAAAGGGATGGCCCTTTAACCAGTGACTGAATTTTTCGCAAACGCTCCACTTTAGCGCTAGAAATTCCAGTCGGTGGGCTGGGTACCTCTTTTGCGAGCCAGACAGAGTTTTGCTTGCGAAGGCGATGGGGCGGGCTTTGGTTTCGCCATCTTTCATCTGAGACAGCACAGCTCCAAGGCCGTCAAGAGAGGCATCGATGGACAAGATCAGTGGTTTTGAAAAGTCCGGGTGAGCGAGGACAGCACAGCTCAGCAGTTGATCTTTGAGCTTATGAAGAGCAATTTCACATTCCTCGGTCCAGTCAGTTGGCTTGAGCTTACGGAAAGTGCCAGCTTTGGGGTTTGACTTTCCTGCTTTTCCTCTGCGTTTCTGGCCAGCTGTGAGAGCAAAGAGGGGTTTTGCTATTGCTGAGCAGTTGGGGATGAAGTGCTGGTAATAAAATACCATACCGAGGAATGACTTAATCCGCCGTACTGAGGGAGTACATCCGTCGTCCTCTAAGAGGTCAGACTTGGAAATGGTTGATATTACTCCTACTTTATCGGGATCAACAGCCACTCCTTCTCCACTTATTATGTGACCCAAGAACTTCACTGATGAGCGCATGAGATGGCACTTCTTAGGGCTTAGCTTGAGGTTATGGAGCTGCAGACGCTGAAACACCACCTCCAGCCTCTCTAGCGCCTTGTCTTCGGTGGGTGCAAACACAAGCAGGTCATCGAGGTAACACAGAAGGCTACTGAAGTTAAGATCCCCGAAGATACTCAACATCATGCGCATAAAAGACGCCGGACTATTGCACAACCCCTGTGGCATCCTGTTGTACTCGTGCAGCCCTAGGGGTGTTGTGAACGCCGTGTACTTCTTGTGTTCTTCAGCCATGGGCAGGTTGTAAAACCCGGACGTCAAGTCCATGGTGCTGAAGAAGGCGTTTCCCCCCAAAGCAGCCAGACAGTCCGCTTGATGTGGGAGCGGATGGGCGTCCTTCAGGGTCCTCGCGTTCAGCCACCTGAAGTCTGTGCAGATCCTCAAGCCGCCGTCTTTCTTCCACACCAATACCAGGGGGGAAGCATACTCACTAACAGACTTTCGTATTATACCTTGCTCCTCCATTTCTGTGAGGACTTGCCGCAGTTTCTGATAATGAGCAGGTGGAACTCTCCGATATGGCAGACGGAAGGGGCGTTCGTCGGTGAGCCAGATGCGGTGAACAAAGCCCTCTGCTTCGCCACAGTCCAAGGCATGCTTGGAGAAGACGTTGTTGTATTTCTCAAGCAGCTGTACTAGCTTCTCTTTTCCAGAGTGGTCGAGATGGCAGGGCTCTATGTCAACATCTCCGAGGCCAACGTCTCTCATCCTCTGCTTCAGGTCGTCAGGCTTGCTTGTTGACTGTTTATCCTCTGAAGTAGCATCCATGTGCTGACTGCATCCCTGGAACACCTCAAAATCCTCCACGGCCATGCAAGGAGACACATCTGCTAGCTTACAGTTTCTCCTCAGTGTGATGGGCTTGTCTGATAGATTGGTCACCTTCATGGGGACCCATCTGTCTCCCCACATGGGCGTAACGACACGACCTACCATGATGTTTCGTGGCATTGTCTTGGATGTCGTTGGTTCTACCATCACCGAGCTGCCAGGTGACAGTGGGGTGCCTTTTGGTAGCTGGCCCCAAACGAGGTGCTCGCTCTTTGCTATAAGCGTTACTGCTTGCTGGAGCTTTACAGTCCCGATCTTATCTGGCAGCTCCTCACCCCTCCAGCGTGAAGTGTTTGCCATCAGATCCAAGAACTGCTGACACTCGGAGGACCCTTCTGCATTACGTGAAATCAGTTCCCAGTATTCACGGTTGGTCTTGATCTGATGTAAAATATACTTCAACATGTTGGTTCCTATGATGATGTCATCTTTTTGACCAGGAACTACCAGGACTGGAACCATGCAACGGATGCCATACATGCTTAGTTCTACATCATACATGCACTTGGGACTGACTTGTACCCCCCCACAGCCGATCAGAATGATCCGCTTCGCGATCTGTCCTGTTTGGGTTAAAATGTTCTGGGCTAATAGAGCTTCTTCTGCTTCAGCACTAATTGTACAGGCCATTGACCCTGTATCAAGCATTCCTCGAAGTTGGAAAGAGCCATTTACCATTACTGGAGCATAAAACAGTTCACTGTATGGCTCTACTCTGTGTATGTTCTGAACGATAACTGTGCAATCATCTGGCATGACTTTGCAAACATTCGCATACACTTCTTCCAAATTTTCATCTGCTTTGAGGGTTGGCCCTTTTTCGCCCACACGTCCCCTCTCCGAGCGTGGGCTGCCTAGTTTAAATCTGCCCCACCCTGGTCATAGCTGCGTGATGTCTGGGCAGCTCTCTCATCTCTTGGCTTGGGCTGATGACACTCCCTTCTCCAGTGACCGGGCTGAAAACAGTTCATACAGAGATTCTCCTGTCTGCAGTGTGTAGCGGTGGAGTGATCGACGGATTGGCACACCTTGCATCTCCGCCGCGGGGCGGTAGATTGGCCCCGGAAGGGCGGTGTGGCTGCCGCTGCCTGGACCCCTTGCCCCAGGACACGATCCAGTAGGCCGATGAGAGACTTTATGCAGGCACTTTCTGTCTGAGGGGAGATGGCTGGCTCCTGTTCGCTCATGTTGAAAGCAGGCTCGGAGACACCACCAGCGACGGCGCCTTCAATCACGGGTGCCTGGATGTGTGCACCCACCTGCTTTGGTGGCTGTATGGGTTTTGCCCTGGCCTCCCTTTGATGCTCATCCAGATGTTCCTGGATCTCAGTTGCCGTCCATCTTTCTGCTGTCTTGAACTTCAAAACACTTGAAAGCGCCGGATCAGGGCAATGTTTCACGAACATCATGGTTACTTCACGGGCCGGATCCTCGATACTCTTTCCTTGTCTCCTTAAACACTCATCAGCCACGTCCACCGCCTTATTCAAACGGATCCAATAGTCCATCGGGCTTTCTCTGGACCGAGGAAGAGTGTTGTAAAAATCAGCGAGAGGCATTGAGGAATATGTCACTTCGCCAAAATGCTGCTTGAGTATGTCTATGATGAGCTTGGGATTTTCAGCAGGCTTCAGTGCTGGATTGCTTCGCAAAGTGATTTTGACAATGTCTCTAGCTCTTCCCATCAGCCTAGATGTTATTTCGTGGAAGTGTTCATGAGATGGGATGCCTCTCTTTCTCAGGTACATATCCATGCTCTCCTCCCATTCATGGACTGTGTATTTATCGGTCCCGTCACCTCTGAAGTGTGGTGGTTCTTTAGCATCTGACTGCATGACCAGCTTAACTCCTGTTAGGTTTAACTCAGAAGGAGCTTGAACTATGTTCACACTCTGTGGCTGGGTAGCGCTGTTGTTACTACGAGCGCTTTGCTGTAGCTGACTAGCTATTTTTGCTCCAATTTGTTCAGCCAATTGTGTGATAAGACTCCCCAAATCTGCACCATTCATATCTGGATGGGGTGTGTGTTGACTAGGGGAAAATACACCAGTACGTATACCACTCATTTCTGGAGGGGGTGTGTGTTGACTAGGGGGAGATACATCAGTACGTATACCACTCATTTCTGGAGGGGGTGTGTGTTGACTAGGGGGAGATACATCAGTACGTATACCACTCATTTCTGGAGGGGGTGTGTGTTGACTAGGGGGAGATACATCAGTACGTATACCACTCATTTCTGGAGGGGGTGTGTGTTGACTAGGGGGAGATACATCAGAACGCATGCGTGTGGAAGTCACCATGGGTGAGAATACTGCTCTAGTCCCCCCCACCGGAGTAGAGAACATCCCTCTTCCCCTCCCAACCCCTTCCTTTTTTTCATCAGCCATATTAAATAGATGTTAATATCAGACTGAAACCAACAGGTAAGTAGAATGCAATATCAATAGTAATCTGTAACAATATCAATATATTTTAAAGAAAAATAAATGTTTCAATGTCTCAAAAGTTTAAATAACGTGGGATATTCACAATAATCTTTATGCTGAAGAATTCAACATCCCCCTATACCTTTAAACTAAAAAAAAACTTTTTTTTTTTTTTTTTTTTTTTTTGTGCTCAAATCTTAGCATCCCTAGCATGTATTCATACTTGTACAGCAACCATCGGCGAACACTCTGATGGTGGTCTGGGGAAATCCGGGTCACGGCACCAATGTAGCCGGTCCTATGCGGCCACACTGCGTTGTGTTCTGTGCTTAATGACGACGGCGTACCACGACTGCAGGTGACGTTCTTTTATTTCTGCAACTGCAAGTTAATCAAACACAGCAAATGTCTTGGGTCAGCGACACACACACTGGTTTGCTCACTCCTCTCTGCAGTCCATGTGCAGACTCCAATTCAACAATTGAAATGCAACAAAATATATATACTACATCAGATTTACACTACAGTATTTTCCATAAACAACAAAATAAAAATAAACAAGACAGAGATGCAATAACAATTATATGTAACAAATGCAATCATTCACATACCTGCAAGTTAATCAAACACAGCAAATGTCTTGGGTCAGCGACACACACACTGGTTTGCTCACTCCTACAAGCCAAGAATGATAAAACACGTTCACCAACAAGGAAATAAAATACACACCTCTCAATGCTCAATTCAACTCAAACTCCGCGAAAAATCAAAGAATAACATACAATAAACATGTGGCAACAACTCACTACATCTCTACAACGAAGCAAACAAACATTTTAGACTTGGACCAACGCTAGTTTCCAAACGGTATCAACACAATGACGCTACTCAAACAAATGCGACTCACCTCTCTGCAGTCCATGTGCAGACTAAGGAAGTCGCGCAAAACCCTGCGACACCACAAGGCGGCACCAGAGCGACAGCGCAACGTCACAGAACAGCGCCAGATCAAACCAACTCATTCATTCATAACAAACCAAGGTGAGGGATTTTGGTAAAATAAATACATACAAACAGAAAAACGTACTTATAATAAATAAATGAAAATAAATATAATGGGGAAATATTGTTATTTTCTTTCCTGTTACACATGCATCCAGAGAGCAGAGTGACAGAGCATGCATCCATAGAGCAGAGTAACAGAGCATGCATCCAGAGAGCAGAGTAACAGCAGGACATGCATCCAGAGAGCAGAGTAACAGAGCATGCATCCAGAGAGCAGAGTAACAGGACATGCATCCAGAGAGCAGAGTGACAGAGCATGCATCCAGAGAGCAGAGTAACAGAGCATGCATCCAGAGAGCAGAGTGACAGAGCATGCATCCAGAGAGCAGAGTAACAGAGCATGCATCCAGAGAGCAGAGTGACAGAGCATGCATCCAGAGAGCAGAGTAACAGAGCATGCATCCAGAGAGCAGAGTGACAGAGCATGCATCCAGAGAGCAGAGTAACAGAGCATGCATCCAGAGAGCAGAGTAACAGAGCATGCATCCAGAGAGCAGAGTGACAGAGCATGCATCCAGAGAGCAGAGTAACAGAGCATGCATCCAGAGAGCAGAGTAACAGAGCATGCATCCAGAGAGCAGAGTGACAGAGCATGCATCCAGAGAGCAGAGTGACAGAGCATGCATCCAGAGAGCAGAGTAACAGGGCATGCATCCAGAGAGCAGAGTAACAGAGCATGCATCCAGAGAGCAGAGTAACAGGGCATGCATCCAGAGAGCAGAGTGACAGGGCATGCATCCAGTAGCGGCACACACCCGTATATATGACAGTGTGTAAAAGTTATATTTACTGGTGTGATGTTATCAGTGGAGCTGTCATGGCTGACGTCTAAACACACAGACGGGCTGTTACGTAAGAGAGGTGGTGAATGTAAATAGCAGGGGGGCAAGCTGACTGACGCAGCCGCTCACAGAAGCCTCAGGAATGGCTGACATAACATTCAGAGGCAGATTCAACACATTCACCTCCATATGAGTCATGAAGAGAAACCCACTAAAGTGTTAACAGCCTGGGTCGTTTGAATGAGTGGTTCTCACATTCTTTCACGTCAAGGACCCCTAAACAGACATAAATTAGACTACGTACCCCCATCTGATATGATTTTTGCTTTTAGATGTTTTATTACAGAAAGTGTCTGCAACCCATGATCAAAATAGTCATACATTCTGTCATTGTGTTATGGAATTCTAGTGAAAATAAATGATTCCCCTTCTTGCTGGGGACCCCCTGGAACCCCCTCAAGGACGCCTGGGGGGTCGGACCCCACTTTGAGAACTACTGGTAGTGGCTAATTGATGTTTGGCAATATTTGAAAATGGTATTTGTACATGTTTGAATGTCGCATGTATAGCTTGTAATAACAAAAAATAGACGGTTTAGATGCTCCTGACTCAAAGGTGTTGCAACTTGCATTCCTGAGTTTACACTGAAGACTAACTGGAAATCGCATTGTTTGACGTGTCAACAGTGAGCTATGGATGCAGGTTGGCTAGAGGCTATGAAGGCATTCTTTCCTTGCAGGGAGGGCAGCGGGTGTACCTTTGCTCTCCCTCTACCCTGTCAACTTACATAAGGCCTGACGTGACAGGCTTTCTTCAGAGAGGCAGAGACACACGTGTTGAACATCAAACTCAAAGTCTATAGAAGAGGAGGACAAAGGTTTGAATTGAATGCTATGTGAGTGGGATGACGCGCATCAGACCCACGTGACCCTGCAAAGCCAGACAGTGAACCCGGAGAACCACTTCAATTATATATATATATATATATATATATATATATATATATATATATATATATATATATATATATATATATATATATATATATACATACCCCCCGCATATAACATTGATCATCTTAGGTATGAAGAAAGAAAAGGTTGATTCTATCTGGTCTGGTAACGACAATTTCAAGAAATGTTTAAGAAGAAGCAAAATGAATACATTTGTTCAGCTACTGTATTGATAACTTAAAGCTACTTTGAATTGAATCATTTCAGCTTGAAGGAAGCTTTGTCCTTTAGATCCTAAACTAGCAGTTACTGTATGTAATGTGTACATGCATCCATTCATTCTTTCATTTGCATTTGAGTCAATTTAATCAATGATCATATTTCATTTAAGTTCAATAACTTAATCCAGTTGGGTTTGTCAACAAAACTGTAAAATATACTCTCTTTTTTTCAGAGTGGTTTGTCAGCATGTTGCATCACCAGAAAGTTTGTAATTTGACCCTTTGGTTGTTATGGAGGACAACTATCTTTGAATGGAATGAACTTGAAGTTTCCTTTTGAAGCAGCTGAACTTCAAATGGTTTCTGCTCCGGAATATTTGACATCATTTCAAGGGGAGCAGGTTGTGACACGGAGACTCTTGCCCTGAGCTATTAGTGCAAGACGTTATTGTTTAGCACACAGACGCATGCTTTCTGCCATCAACAGTCACGGTCAGGGTGACCGTCCATTCACCGCTGAGTCCCACAGCTGGCGAGCTGAGATTATATTTCAAATGGGAAACAGTCATTAATATGCTGTCCATGTTTTTCATTCTGGTATACAGGATCTGTTCTCTCAATGTCTCTCTCTCTCTTTCAAACACACGTCACTATTTTACTTCAAATTTACCCAAGCCTACTTTTACAATAGAATGCAACAGTATATTGACCTTGGCCTTCCTTACCTCAGACCAGAGGTGAGTCACAATTTGAATTGCTTGAGACTTGATAACCTGATGCTGCCAGATTGTTTGTTTTCACATAGCCATGTGGGGACACTCTGGGTAAACCACTTCAAAAGGGGCAGGCACTTAAAAAAAAAAATCCTGGAAGGTGATGTGATTGGATGAACCATCTGTCTATCACCGGCTCGCCACACACCAAAGCCCGCCAGTAGCTGCCTCACAAGGTTATTGACTTGATGCATGAGGAGAAGACTTGAGACTTGACTTGGTTTCTGACTTGACTTTGACTTGTACTGGACTCTTGTTTTGTTCTTGACTTTGATTTGTACTGGACTCTTGTTTTGTTCTTGACTTGGTAATCTACTTGACTTGGGGACTTGACTTGAGACTTGTGCCACAAGACTTGAGACCAACTTGGGACTTAAGTTGACTTGGTCACACCTCCTCAGACACAAGAAAACATAAATTAAAATGCATAAGCTCAGTGTGATGAACTTTAAACTTTGTTGTAATGCGTGAACAGTTTGTCTGGCAGATGCCGTATTTATAGAATCAACATAATTAGTTTAAGTGAACAATTTGGACTGGGCCTCAAACATATTTTCCATCTTAACTCACTGTGTAAACCCTGCTCCTCTAGCCACTGGAACTTTGAGACTCTCAACCAATGACTTGTGCTGCCTTCAAGTGCTCATCCTAAGCTCGTACTTCCAAGCTTGGAAATCATAGTGATCTGTCAGTGTATTATTCAAGTGCTCCTGGTTGTAAATAATAGCATTAGGATTCTGTAGCTGAAGTGGGTTTACAGTGGTTTTCTTTTAGGAAGCAAGCCAACACAGAGCTAATTTGTGCTGTAGCAGAGGAGAAATGAGTTATGTGTAATTAATGTTGTAATTTATTCCAAGTTTAAATGTGTGATATCCAGAAATTAAACAGACAGTTCAACTTTGCTGGAGTCCCAAATCAGTCTTGAGGTGCAAGTTCCAAGTCTAAAAGATTACCAAGTCAAGTTCTATGTCATTAATGTCAAGTCTAAATGCAGACAGTAAGTTGAGTCTCTTTAATGTAAGTTCCCAAGTCTAAATGTAGTAGCACCAAGTCAAGTTCAAGAAAACAAAATATTTAGGACATTTTAATTAATAAGATTAATAAAAACGTGGTGAGGGAATAGACTGCTACAGCCGGGCGCCTTCCAGATAGGCCTATGAGGGATCAGTGTTGGTAAACAAATGGCTTACTGGGGGCAACTTCATAATGGGACCCTATGGAGCCAGGCTTGAGTGTCTCACTCTAGCAGGCTGTTCTTTACGAAATTCACTTCATTTTAAAAACTGTGACAGTTCATACAACTTTAACACAACATACATACATTATACATCAGACCCTTGAGCTACTTGCTCTCACTCAAAATGTTTACAAACCTGATCTCTTGTATACATTTCTGTATTATTATTATTATTATTATTATTATTATTATTATTATTATTATTATTATTATTATTATTATTATTATAATGCTGCGGGTCATAATGATAAAAAACTGCAAGATCAAATCTGGACTCAGTTAAAGGAGTGCAACACCTTGCAGTTCAACTCAAGCAGTCATTACCATGTCCGAGGGCATTTGAAGGCAGCATCTGACGCATGGGAAGTGGGCGTGTCTGTGTGTGTAGTGTGTGTAGGACGGATTGCAGCCTTCTGTATGTTGAAGCGTTCATAAATCTCACTGTCCAGCGCTCCAGCCAATAGGGACGCGCTTATGTTAATCCCGGCACAGTAAAAACCCACTGTGTACGTCTGGAAGCGGCTCTAGGACAGAGGGAGTGATTGAGAGAAGAGAGACAGACAGAGACAGAGAGAGAGAGAGACAGAGAGACAGAGAGACAGAAAGAGAGAGAGACAGAGAGACAGAGGGGGACTGCACATTTTCTTTCATTTGGAGATGTCCATTCATCAAAACGTTCCCACCACTTTGTTTTAGAGAGAGAGAGAGAGAGACGCACCGGCATTGACGCATTCCACTTTATCCAAGGCTTATCCTGATACCAGCGGCTCTTTCTGACGGAATCTGTCCACACATCTCATCCACATTTTATTCCCTGGATCGTCATGTCCTCCGGTGATGCAGTGAGCCGGCCCGGTGACGCTTGGAGCCGGCGGGTGAGCGTGCTGTGCTGGGACCAGGTGCGTCGACTCGACGCCATCCTGGGAGAGAGCGTGCCCATCCACGGGCGAGGCAACTTCCCCACGCTGTCCGTCCAGCCACGGCAGATCGTCCAGGTGAGACAGACCACCACGAACAGATTGAACAGCTAATAAAGCAGTTATTATGAACGCGTCCTCATCTTAACACCGCTCCTAGAATAAACTCTCCAGGAGGGCGCTGCTGCGCTGCGCACCTATGACATCACGGGTAGGCTACTAACGGGTCAATGTGGATAAAAAAAAAAGAGTGATGATCAGCGAGGAAAGCAAGCACCAATGTCAAGAATAGGCTACAGAAAATGTAGAGTGGGCTATTAGCCTATAGGGAACTGATGCAGAACTATCTATAATGGTCAATTCTTGAACTCCTAATATCAAATGTCATGAATGAATGATTGATGCATCACTTTATTGATTAGCTAACTATGACATTTTATTGATTAGCTATGAAATTTGATTGATAGTTACTCAATAACTGACCATTAAGTTCCCTACTACTCTAAATTGTGTATAGGCTACCTTTAGTTAAGTGTTACCAAATAGTTTATGCTATTGTAAGAAAAACATTAATTAAAGATATATAGGCTTTCCCCTCCTCAAAGTGTTTTCCTGTGACTTCATGCTTAAAATGGTGTGTAAATAGGCTATATGTATGTTGATATGCCATCCTAAAAATCTTGGTAAACTGTATAAACTGTAACTCCTTCGATGAAACAGTGCGGAATTGAATATCGCAGCAGGTTCATTCATAGCCTTGACCTTAACTGTAAAAACAATTATGTCAATGATGTGTGATGTGGACGTTGGCAATGATTGAAACAAAGGAGAAAAATAACACTTAACACACTTCTTTGAAGAGTTGCTGACCAAGTTTAACACCCCCTCCCCCAACACGCATGCACCCACCCACGCACGCACGCACGCACACACACGCACGCACGCACTCGCACGCGCGCACACACGCACGCACGCACACACACACACACACACACACACACACACACACACACACACACACACAGACACACACACACACACACACACACACACACACACACACACACACACACCACACCACACTATAAAAAATTTCCATCTTGACATGGGATCAAGTCTCGAAATCTTATGAGGTATTCTTCAAATAACTATGAATGCAATATGTGCAGATCATTTCCCTTGATTTTCAGTGCAAAAAGACTCGTTTTTAAGCAAATTTTCTCCAATCATCTGACATCTTCTTCATACTAGTGCAGTGATCTTATTGTCTTGGGCCTGGCCTTCAAGTTACTTACTGACACTTGCCTCTAATTCGTCAAACAAGTGCACTCGCATTGAAGTGTCTCCCCCCACTGGAGGCATTTTCCTCTCACTTTGAGAAAAGTCCGATTTTAAGGCTCAATGCGAGACTTGAATGACTTTCTACATTGCCATTTTTTTTGCAGTGTACTTTAGGCTACTTCACTCTGCCATTCAAACAGTTGAGAATCGAGATCACTTTCAACAACCTGCAATCAACACAATCCTTTTGCAACCTATCATATATTTTACGCATCAAAGAATGGTGCTGTTTTCTTTGAAACACATCTGTGTCGTGGTAATCGGATTCCCGGCAGAGTAATTAGAGTAAAAAAAAAAGGGGGGCATTTGAACACTCATACTCTTAAACACAGAGATGATCTAAATAAGATGATCTAACACCCTGACTGCACATTTCCACTGGCTCACTAAAGGCGGTTTGCAGTCAAAGTCATTCCACAGGTCTGCTGAAAATGGGCTAGAAGAGAGATAATGAGACTAGCTAGTATTGCCCGAGGATAAGAATGTACTGTATAGGGACCGCTCTGCAGTTTCCCCCCTGAAACATTATTCAAATGACTGTGCCTTCAAGCCAGATTCACATTTCAAAGGGATGATTCATAATTTCTGTGCTGATCGTGTCGGGGGAAAAAGACCCTCAGTGCTGATCGTGTCGGGGGGAAAAAGACCCTCACACATATTTATAAGCTTTCAAGAGTCTCATATGCAGTAATAAGCAGAACACTGCGGATGATATAGCCCCAATACCATCTTTCCATCCCCACACAATCCTGTGGAAAGCAGAGACCCCAAGCATTTCTCTTTCCATGGAGCATGCTCCTTTTCTGAGGGGCTTTGAAGGAAGGACCACACCGACTTTTGACCAGGTTGTTCCATTGGTCTCCTTCCCTAATAGGCTATCCATGACCAGAGGATTGGCACCGAAATCATCTCTGTCTCCAGTAAATAGCTCTCTCCAGGGTGCAATCTAACACTAGCGTATAAGCTTTGATATGGTGATTAGCATTATCCAAAACATGAAGATACACCTTTTAGTAATCCAAAAATGGTTACAGTATTGGTTTTCATAGATTCATGACTTGTAAAAATATCATCATCATCATCATCATCATCATGATCTTCAACCGCTTATCTGGGATCAGCTCGCGGAGGTAGCAGTTCCAGCAGGGAAACCCAAACTTTCCTTTCCCTGGCCTTATGAAAACAAATTATGAATATGTATCATTAGTGACATCAAACGCATCAAACGTTAGCTGTGTGGCTAACTTTGCTCACGGCTAACTTCGCTCACTCCATGTGTCAGAGATGGGGACTTGGACTTGAGACTTGGGACTTGAGTCGCACTTAAGTCACACACACGGTGACTTGAGACTTGACTTGAGACTCATCCTCAAAGACTTGAGACTTGACTTGGACTTGAAGGTTTGGGACATGTGAACAATCTTTATTTTTAATTATATATTTTTTTGGTGGATTAACATGAAGGAAATGTCTACTAATAAGAATGTCAACTAATCAATGTATCAGTATCAGTACTTCATAAAGGAGTGAGGATAATATAGTACATGCTTTGAATTCCTTAGTTAGACCAGATGGCACCCAGGAGATGATAGAACGCTCATCCATAAGAGACTTGAGACTTGACTTGGACTTGGACTTGTGACCAAATACTTGAGACTTGACTTGGACTTGCAAAAAATGACTTGTGAGCATCTCTGCCCTGTGTCATCAAAACAAGTGAGAAGCGCCCATCAAAAGTGCATTATTTTTGTCACATTTTTACCAGTCCCCTAAAAAAAAACCTGCTTAACAGGCTGTACGCCAACACGTTGCAACACACCAGATGCAACTATGTACTCTCTACAGAAATTATTTTGGTGCCAATTTAATCCTGTGGGCCAAACTCCCCAAAAAGTACACTTTAAAGAGCCCTTCTCAATGGCGGTATTGTTTAGTGCCCACACACACCCCCTATAGGTGAGCCATGGCACATTTAAATAACATCTGCTCGTGGTATGGCTATCGGTGAGCCATGGGAATAGTAAGGGAAACCTCTTACTGTTCCTGACACCAATGTAGTGCTATCCATTCCATTCAGCATCTGCAGGATGTATTCCGCCCACAGTCAGAATATTGATGAGCGTACATAATATCCTCTCATGAGGAAACAAGGCTCCTCTTGATTGGTATTGTCAGAAGTTCCACGTAAGGTTCGCTGCATTACACCGCAGTGATGATAAAGACAGATCTGAAACGTCACAGGTTAGATCATTTGTGTTCATAGGTGGGGGTGGGGTGGAGAACATATGGAGGCCAGTGTGTTTTTGTTGGCCACAGAGAAGGTTCTCTCTTCTTCCATCTCCGCAGGCTATAGAGATGATGGGTTGTTGTGTCTAGTGCGTGATTGAGATCGGTCCTCCTTTTCTCCTGCCCGGTGGTCTGGTTTCACCGTTGTGTGATGTTCTTGTTGGGAGCATAGCGAGCGAGCGACCTGGATTTGGAGTTATGAAGGGTGGATTAGTCCCTCCAATAGCAGTGGGCTTGTGGGTCAGGCCTGACAAGGTATCACTGTGGTCGCCTGACTCCAGTCGCCTGACTCCCGTCGCTGCCTTGCCAGACTGTAAACCAACTCCTCACACAGGCTATTGTTGAGAATGAGCAACACGAAGGGGCCACATGCCCTCAATCTCCACAGAGCAGATACATTGTTTGGGTTCATTCAATATAGCCTGCTGTTATTTTTTAATTGGCAGTTTCTAATTAAATTCTATAAATTCTTCTCCACAAGATCCTAATTGTTTCAAGCGATAATCTAAGATGTCCATTTACATCAATCTTGGTGCTAAATGGTCATTTATGTTGTTGGTGTTATTGCAATTAATTTTGGCACCTGTCAATCAAACAGTGTTTGAGATGGCACTCTTTTCTTTGTCTTTGAGCTGCCAGCCACCAGGACAAATGGTCAAGCTTTACATACATCACATTATGACTTTAAGAAGTCCATTTAAACAGTTAACATACCATTGCAACGCTGAATTCAACAACAATGTACAGTATAGTGTATGTCACCACATCGTTTTATTTTGGCTTCTGCTTCTGCTATGGGTTGATATTGGGCGGCGGGGGGGATGGGGGGTGGATTGATTTAACTCGGATTTAATTCACCAAGGATTACAATCAGAGGCTATATAAAGATGACTAGTCTAATCTAGATTTCACACTCACCAATTCATCTCCCCAGTGTAGACAGTTCTACAATCCAGTGCTAAATCAACAGCAAACATCTCCGCATACGGGTCCCTGTGCCATGAGAACGTTGGAGATGAACAAACCCCTCATTGAAAACCCTCCATTTCATAGAGGTGCAACCGCCTCACATTCCAGCCGGTGACTCATCCCGGTCTGAACAGACAGGTGAAGTGTCCGCCCGCCGTGCGCAGGAGACTCAAGGAAGCCTTTCAAATCAGAGGAAAAACCATCATGGTGCCCCTGGCTCCTGCCTGCCTGCCAAGCTACTGTACATCTGACATCTGGCTGGGTTCGTTTTTGGAGTGGATGTGAACTAGGCCCGGGACTCGTAACTTCTCGTTCGCCGTCGCCATTTCCTTGGCACGGGAGCCTTCTGACTCGCTGCCCGGACCTCTCATTGGCGTCCGGGGGACTATACGGACCGCCGCAATAAAAAAAAACACATTCAGGCCTGCGTCCGAAAGGAGACACTAAAGGAAACTATTGAGACTGAATGAGGAACGCCGAGCGACTGTTATGTGTCGCCAAGGCGTTGTCAACACCAGGGCAGTTGACAGTGTTTTTTGCGGCTGGTTTTTACGACGTCGGCGGAAGTGTCTCCCCCCTCACCAGGTGCTTACGCATCATGAGGGAAATGAACGGACCCTGTTTTATGAGTGCTGAAGGCTCGGAGCTGTGTGCTTCCTCATACACTCCTTTAGGGACAGGAGTTGATAATGGCACGGCGTTAAGTAGGACCAACTGTGTTAGAGCAAATACAAGGTACCGCTAGTTGAAACGCACAGCTATGCAGTTTTGCCCAGTGCCTTGGGGAGACCCTGTAAATGCACAGCTATGCAGTTTTCTCTAGTGCCTTGGGAGACCCTGTAAATGCACAGCTATGCAGTTTTGTCTAGCGTCTTGGGAAACCCTGTTAAGTTTCACCAGACAAAACAGACGGCCATATGGTTTGGGAGTTATATGGTTGTTTTGCTTATGGAAGCCTGGTAGAATACCGCAACTCATTTCGAGCTGGTGTTGGTGTTAACCACAGTGAAGACTGTTTCTGGCAGGCGATGTAATCGGTTTCAGTTGTGATGGAAAGCAGTTAATATTCCTCGGTCTGATTAATATTCTCGTGATGTGTGTTCTTTTCTCCCCCCCCCCCCCCCCCCCCCCGACATCTGGTGTACGAGTTGAGGTTACCACTTTGAAACACGTGGAACTCCAACGCTGGAAAAAGCAACAGATAAACTTTGTGGGGAAAATCGATTCCCTGCAATGGCATGCCCATAAAAGATTGCTTTGAAAGATGACGTTTTATAAATCTTGACCTTTGGTTTAACATTTGAACCTTCTTTTTTTGTCGAGTCATTTTAACGGGAGGGTCTTTTTTCACAGACGCTTTGCTCTTTCCCCAATATATTTTCGTTTAAGCTCGTATTCTAATTTAAAAAAAACTAGGAACTTGAAGAGATGCGTCGAGGATTGCGCATCATCAAAACACCCTTGGTTTTCCGTGTGTGTTTTTGCAGACGTCACCTTTGCATCCAGAGTCACCAACTACCACCCAAAGTTATGAAGCCAGTGCACATCATGGCATCTATAGTCAATCTTTTTGAAAATTTTTAAACAAAGAAAACATAGAAGAAGAATGCGTAGAATAAACATATTTTTATCCTGCCACACAGAACATTGGCAGCACCTACTGGCACACGCAGGACATCCTTTGTAATCTTCAAATAGTAGAGCGCCATTAAAAAGGGATTGGATAGATACGTTTACACTTTACACTGTGAAATCTGAGCGTGGAAAATGAATTCTTATGGGATTACCTGGCTGCTAGAAGTCTGTGTGAATAGATTGATGGCTGATGGGATACAAGGAGATCCCTATGCCGTGGTCCTTGTTTGTTAAGGGGCAGCTGTATTTTGGATGTCTTAACCCATTGATACCTGATGCAGCATTTGTGTGTGTATCCCTTTAAGACCGGTCTTAAAGGGATACACACACAAATGAGGGATATACAGACAAATGCTGAATCAGGTATCAATGGCTTAAACAGACAGTTCACCCCGGTCGAAAAAGTACATATTTTCCTTCTAACCTGCAGTGCTATTTATGCATGTAGATCGTTTTGGTGTGAACTGCTGAGTTTTGGTGATATCGGCCATAGAAACGTCTGCCTTCTCTCAAATACAATGGAACTGAACGGCACTCTGCATGTGGTGCTCAAAGCGCCCCCAAAAAAACCATTTGAACAACAATGTCTCTTTCCAGAAATCATGACCCGGTTACTTAAGATAATCCGCAGACCTTGTGAGCTATTTTCTTTTGTAGCTGCTAGCTAAACTACACCTGCTAGCTGGGTGTAACTATACCTGGTAGCTGGGTGTAACTACACCTGCTAGCTCGGTGTAACTACACCTGCTAGCTGGGTGTAACTACACCTGCTAGCTGGGTGTAGTTCAGTCTAAATAGTTCCTACATGAAACAGCTCACAACAAGGTCTGCGGATTATCTGGTAACTGTCTGCCTTTCCGAAGCCCTGCCACTCCGAACGTTAACTTCCATTATTCGGACTGGCGGTCGTTCACCTTAGAAGCCGCAATGCCAACCTTAGGTTTAGGCGTGGGGGTGGGAGAGGTTAGGTTTTGGGTTAGGGTCTGGGGGAGGTTAGGTTTAGGCATGGGGGGAGGTTAGGTTTGGCGTGGGGGCTGGGAGAGGTTAGTGAATAACGGGGAATATAGAACCCTTTCTGAGTGCCGATATTTCGGAGTGGCAGAACGTCGGAGTGGCAGCATGTAACCGGATTATCTTGAGTAACCGGGTCATGATTTCTGGAAAGAGACATTCCTGTTGAGTTTTCCAAATATTTTTAGTGCTTTGAGCACGACAAGTCGAGTGCCATCCATTGTATTTGAGAGAAGGCAGACATCTCTATGGTCCGATATCTCGAAAACTGGGCAACTCGCACCAAAACAATCTAGGTGGATAAATAGCACTAGAGGTAAGAGGAAAGGAAAATATGTATTTTTGATTTCGGGGTTAACTGTGCCTTTAAGAATTGGCCCTGTTTGATTGTTTGTGCTTGTGTCTTCTCGATGATGCCACAGTCAGGAAGCGTAAACATCTGAGCTGTCTTTAAGTCGTCACATAGCAGTATGGTTGTTTGTTCCAATAGCCAGATCAACCATTTTCTTGCCAAGATGTGTTTATGTGATGAGATGTTCTCAGTATGGTGTGCAGCCACAAGTTTAAAAGTTCACAGTCATCCATATTCTTCAGGTTGGTTTGAGCTCCCTGAGCCAAAATAGTTTGGGCCTTTTAAAGAGGACAGGCAGCGACTTGTCATCTTCTGCAGCTTATCTCAGCCCTTGTGCTGACGTTGCACCCACTTCATATGTGGAGTGTTTAGTCTGAGTTGAGTCTGCTAGATCTTTCAAGTTACTACTGTATAGGACAAAGACATGTACCTGGTGTCTCATTTCATCAATCATGATGATTCATTGTGGTTGTTTTTTCCCAGTAAGTGTCAAAGAAAACAAAAACAAACAAACTCAAGAAAAAGCATGCATATATATTGAGGTTTCCAATATTATCACGTGGTGCTACCAGCCCCATACGGTGCCTATGTGCTTGTAAGAGATGTTGTGCATGGGATCCCACGCAAGCGGTCCATGAGAAACCTAACCTCGTCAATGTAGGCCCAGAACGGGTCCCAGATAACTAAAAATCTTTTAAGTGAGTTGGTCCTCAGGAACCTAACAGAGGTCATGTCCGCCAACCACAGCTGAAAAGAGGGAGGAGAGGGGGACTTCCATTCCTGCAGAATGAGTTTCTTGGCAACAGTTGTCCCCTGTGTCAGAGACTGTTGCACAGCTGTAGTAGGGAAGTTCAGAGAGGACTCTGAGCAGCCGGAGATGGCGAGTTCTGCCTCCGGTTGAGGAGTTATTTTGTAGGCCTTAGAGTACAGGATAGTACACGAATATTTTGGCCCAGAATCCCGTCAGTGAAGGGCAGAACCAGAAGGCATGAGACAGAGTGTCCTCTGACACCTGTCACACAGTGGTGAGACAGAAGGGTAGATCTTGTGCAACTTATGCTTACAATAGTGCAGATGGTGAGCAAAATTGGATCAGCTGGTGTCTACTATTAACACATTCACTGCCAGCCGTTTTTCAATACTGTAGTTAGCTTCTGCCAAGGTTTTTTTTTGAGGATTCTGGCTCATCTTTCAAGAGCCGAGGATTCGTTTCTGTTAGGATTTTGTGAACACACAATATCTCAAAAGAACTAATAGAATGTGTGCTTTCTCTGTCTAAAAGAGTTAGTTTGTAGAGTTAGTAGTTATGTAAGCATTAGCAGTTGAATACAGCATGGTTTCAGCGTCTGAAAATTTATTCTGAGATAAACGGCTTTTTGTGAAATTCGATAGAACAGTCACTTTAACCATTCATTTTTGGCATCAGTAAGACGTCAGACATCTAAACAATAGTTTTGAACAGTAATTTCCTCCATAACAGCAGGAAACACCCCTCTCCTTCAAACTCCTCCCTCCGTGTGTGTTCTTCTTGGCTGCAGCGGGCGTGTCACAAGCTCGTTTCTGTTGCTGCTGTAACCTCGCGTCACCAGGCTCACTGCTTTGCTGCTGCTGTGCCTGTCTGCTGGCGGCCGCTGTGCAAGTCTGGATGGGCTCGCTCGTTTCTTGGGGTTTGTGTTGAGAGCTTTGATGAAGCTTTTGCGATTCTGGTCTTATTTATGCTGCGTGTTTCAAAGTGTGTTCCACCCGTAATCTATTATGCAAATTTGCAAAACCCCACCGCCAGCTCCCAAGCGCGAAAGTGAAAGCGTTTTCGCCAATCCATTTTCATGAGAATGGCTTCCTCACACTGCTTTTTGCTTGCCTTCCTCTAGTCTGGAGAACACTGTCGCCACTTAGTGGGTCGGTGGAATGGGTTGTACACGTTCGGTGGCTCCAATATTTTTATAGGAGACGTGGGGAGCGTTGATCCACGTCCCACCGTCAAAAAAAAAAAAAAAAATTTAAGCCGAGATATCTCGTCATTGGCAGTCAACCGTTGGATTTTGTAAGCCGAGATATCTCGTCAATGGCAGTGAACGTGTTAACTGAGCAGAGTTGTATCACAGACTCCTTTCCCATATAATAATGTCACATAAGTCAATGCCAAGTTCCCCCTGCCACGCTTCTCTAATCCTCTCAGTAGACATACATATCTAGAAATGAGATGCTTGGAGTGAGACTGTACAATCCTTAGCAGAATGGTAAAAATAAATAAATAATACACTACATTACCACGTTAAAGCAACTCCCATTTTACTTGTGCTAACTTGTACTGTATGTTCAGTGGAGGACTCCTGATTGTTATCTTTATGTGGATACAGATCACTCACACTTTTCTCTCTGTGTCTTGCAGGTGGTCAGGGCTCGACTGGAGGAGCGGGGTGTGGTGGTGCGTGATGTGAAGCTGAATGGCTCAGCGGCCAGCCACGTGCTCCACCAGGACAACGGCCTGGGCTACAAAGACCTGGACCTGATCTTCGGCCTGAGTCTCACCGACGACAGGACCTTCCGTCTGGTGAAGGACGTGGTGCTGGACTGCCTGGTGGACTTCCTGCCTGAGGGCGTGTGCAGGGAGCGCATCACCACCCTCGCCCTGAAGGAGGCGTACGTCCAGAAGCTGGTGAAGGTGTGCAACGACACAGACCGCTGGAGCCTCATCTCGTTGTCCAACAACACCGGCAAGAATGTGGAACTGAAGTTTGTGGACTCTCTGCGGAGGCAGTTTGAGTTCAGCGTCGACTCCTTCCAGATCACTCTGGACTCCCTGTTGCTCTTTGACCGCTGCTCGGAAACGGCCATGTCTGAGACCTTCCACCCCACCGTGCAGGGGGAGAGCATGTACGGAGACTTTGAGGAGGCTCTGGGTCACCTCCGCACCAGGACTATTGCGACCCGCAGCCCGGAAGAGATCCGGGGCGGCGGGCTGCTCAAGTACTGCCACCTCCTGGTGCGAGGCTTCCGCCCGGACTCCGAATCCCAGATGAAGCAGATGCAGCGCTACATGTGCTCGCGCTTCTTCATCGACTTCCCCGACATCAACGAGCAGCAGAGGAAGCTGGAGGCCTATCTGCAGAACCACTTTGCGGGCATGGAGCACAAGCGCTACGAGTGCCTGGTGACGCTACGGCGGGTGGTGGACGAGAGCACCGTGTGTCTGATGGGCCACGAGCGCCGACAGACGCTGGCACTTATTTCCGCCCTGGCGCTGCGGGTGATGGCCGAGCAGAACGCCATCCCCGCTCTGGCCAACATCACCTGCTACTACCAGCCCGCGCCCTATGTCAGAGATGTCAACTTCAGCAATTACTACGTGGCACGGGTTCAGTCGCCCATGGCCGCATGCAGTAACTCTTACCAGACCTGGCTGCCCTGCAGCTGAGCAGTGACTTTTAGGATGCCGACATGTTTGGAAAGCTTTGAGCTTCGACCTTGCCTCAACGTGAGCCAAGTGCTCGGTGCCTCTGTAGCAATGTGGCTTCTTTTTGGATGGAGGCCCACCTTGGACAAAAAGGAATTAATGTATTGTATCTTTTTTTTTTTTTTGCCAAATCTTACATTGAAACCATTCCACTAAGTTATATTGATTAATACTGCTGTAAATCTCATTCGAGCCATTGTTATTAGCCTATATCTTTTTTTTCTTTTCTTCCTGTTGTCGTTTCATAACCAATGTTTTGGTGTATGGAAAAATATGAAGGGTTGATGTGTGACCGGAGGAACTTGTTTTTCAAGTTCCTCGTTCCTGTCTAGTGGAAACTTGTATGGGTCAATATGGAAATGTAAACAATACATAAGGAACCGGAAAGCTGTATTTTGTTCTATCTGTGGTTTCATCTGACCTTGTTTGGAGACAAAAGGACCAAAGAATTATTTTCTTGTGTAACGTAACGTGATAAACAAAGACTGTTCCAAAGTGCCTGAAACTGACCAACATATTTTTTAGTAGTTATCAGAAATGTTTTTGAATCTCTTTCATCCAGGTTACTGTACATTTCTATATCCAGGGTCAGGGTATTTTGTTTTCAAATCATTAAAAAAAAACATCAAAATGGACAGATGTGGTACATGGGTCTTTCTTCAGCCATCCTAACAAGGTTTGTAGACACGATGTCTAAAAGAGATGAGGGTGACAATATGTCTCAGCATGCTCCACTGGGCTCAGTGAGAGAGTACTGTATGCCGGAGATCAGAGCATTGAATTAGTGAGAGTCTGGAGATGTGAGTCAAGAAGGCATCCTCTATCTCTGTTCTCTGTATCTTACTGTCTGTAGATCTCTCTCCACAGTATCTCACTATCTCTCTCTCTCATTGATACAAACTCCTCCATCCACCGGTGTTTTGTCTGCCAGACACTGGCCCGACACAAACACTCTCTTGTTTGAGCCGCTGTGCATTCCCCTGTGCTCCAGCCTATACGTTAGCTGTTTCATCCTGGTAGCTTGTGTATCTTCTGTGCTCCAGCCTATACGTTAGCTGTTTCATCCTGGTAGCTTGTGTATCTCCTGTGCTCCAGCCTATACGTTAGCTGTTTCATCCTGGTAGCTTGTGTATCTTCTGTGCTCCAGCCTATACGTTAGCTGTTTCATCCTGGTAGCTTGTGTATCTTCTGTGCTCCAGCCTATACGTTAGCTGTTTCATCCTGGTAGCTTGTGTATCTTCTGTGCTCCAGGCTATACGTTAGCCGTTTCATCCTGGTAGCTTGTGTATCTCCTGTGCTCCAGCCTATACGTTAGCTGTTTCATCCTGGTAGCTTGTGTATCTCCTGTGCTCCAGCCTATACGTTAGCCATTTCATCCTGGTAGCTTGTGTATCTTCCCCTGTGCTCCAGCCTATACGTTAGCCGTTTCATCCTGGCAGCTTGTGTATCTTCTGTGCTCCAGCCTATACGTTAGCCGTTTCATCCTGGCAGCTTGTGTATCTTCTGTGCTCCAGCCTATACGTTACATGACATTTCTTCTGTGCTCCAGCCTATACGTTACATTACATTTCTTCTGTGCTCCAGCCTATACGTTAGCCGTTTCACCCTGGCAGCTTGTGTATCCGACAAGAGCTTTCCGTGCCCCTGCATTAGCCTGCTTAAGAAAGAGGATCTTGCTGTTGCTGCTGGTCTTGGACGAGTTGCTCTCTGTATGTTTTGGCTGAGCAGGCAGCTGAGGACCAGGTGGTGAAATGGGATTGTGGGGCTTTTCAGCAAAGGCAGCGATGCATTTCAGGACTTCTCTTTATGGACGATCGAAACGATTCACCATCTCATCTCCTCACGTAGACTTTCGACGCCTTCTCTTCTCCTGCACAGGCCTGGCCGTGACTCCTTCCCCTAATGACTTTTGCATGGGGATGAGTTCCTGAGCTGTAGCGGAGCGTGAAATGGCGTGTAGCACCGCCTCACCTGCTGAATATTGCATCTGATGGAGACACAGTTAAAAATACTTGGACCGTGAAATGATTCCTTTATAAAAGTTCATTTGGAAGGAAAGAGACTGTCAGAGTGATTTAAGGGGGCGAGATAAAAATGTGACAAGGGGAAATTGCCCTCTGTGGGTTTGCTGTCAGATAGTCGTCCCGACTGCTAACAGCGAACACTCTAGAAAACGCCAGACACCCCTGGAGATTTCCACTGGGAGTAAACACGCATTAAAACACAATTGAGATGGAGCTTGTGTTACACTGATTTCTGTGCCTCGTGGGCCAGACTTCCTGAGGCATCTGGAGATCTGTGCTATACAGTATGTATGTCTGCAGGAAATGTGGAATATTAATTAGCGTAACACACGGCAAGGCCTGACAGCTGTAGCTCTCACGGTGTTGGTCTTAGCTCCCCATAGGGCAGCTCGGACAAGTAAAGTGTGAGTTGAATTGCTCTCAAATCAAACGGATCTCAGCAAATGTTTGTAAGTTGAAATATTTATCTTGGAACGAAGACAAATGCAGCTGCTCTCGGAGGCCAATGGATGTTCTGAGAACCTGAACCATGAGCTCTCTGTCAGAACACGTCTGTTTTTCTGTGCCAATAAAGATAGGATTTTAGAACATCCGTGGGCCTCCAAGAGTAGAATTAACTTTTAAGTTCGTGCACCTTGGTCTTAAAGGTGAGGTAGTCACAGTTTTGTTTTTCCTGGAGCAAATAGCACACATATACATTTTGACACTGTGGTAAGCACCATGACTGTTCCATGTCGCTCAGCAGCGTGGCCTCCTCACCCCTATCTTCTCCAATCTATGTGGGTGGGCCCTTCTGGGTTAGACTCCCACCACCACCAGACGTTTGTGCACCGATAGGACCCACTATGTTTCTTGTTCTCCCTTTCCGAGTCAGTCTGTGGAACGTATTCTCTCCGACAGTAGGCCATGTTCTTCTGCCTTGTTGCCATGGTCAGGGTGGATCATGGTGCAGGGCTTGCAAGTTAGATCATCGGAATGTTCTTGTTTAGTGGTGACAGATCCCACCTGTGGGACGATGGGGAGAGGTCAGGAGGAGTATAGGGCCAAGGGCGCTCTCTCCAGTGTAACAAGCCGCCCACTGTCATTGACTCTCAACTCCTTATCCTGCTATTGGAGGGGAGGATGGCAATCGAGAAACACATTTGTCCCGAGATGGATTGGCTACATCGGTTAAGAGTGAATGCAATTATTTTTAAACTCTAAAAAATAGAGAGAATGTCAACAAATCAAAAGGGCATATTTTATATCAAAGAAAGTGGTGAGAACTTTCCCAGTTTCAAATAAAGTCCCGTAATAAAAGTACCGCATGTGCAAAAATCCCCGATCACAATATAATAAAAACAAATAAAATTCTCTTAATTCAAGAGTGATTGAATGGGATTGATACTCATTTCAGTCTTTGCAGCTATAAGAATGAAGGAAGTGGTGCTGAAGTTTTCCCAGTAAAGCTCTTTTACTGGACCGGGTGGCACCGCTCCATCCATCATCATGTCGTTAGCGAGCGATTCTCAGGAACTTGCAGCGTTTCTATTTGGAGTTATGTGGATGTTCAGAGTGGCTGCACCACTATGTGTTGTCCTGCAATGCTTGCACCATACAGTGAAACATAAAAAAAAGACCTCCCCTCCACACACACAAACACATTTTTATGTGCTGCAAAATTGGTTCAAAAGACATTTATTTTATTAAAGGAACACTCCGCCCATTTTCAACCAGCTTTGTATCATTAGAACATCAGTAGTATATCAGAAAACTGTAAACGGTTTTGAAGTCTGTCATTTAATTTGACAGTTATTGAGTGTTAAAGTGTGGACCAGTGACATCACTGGTCCACACTAACTCAAATTAATAACTCATTAACTCAAATCAACTCTCAATAACTGTCAAACTATTCATCATTCATCTAGTTTGACAGTTATTGAGAGTTGATTTGAGTTAATGAGTTATTAATTTGAGTTAGTGTGAACCAGTGATGTCACTGGTCCACACTTTAACACTCAATAACTGTCAAATGAAATGACAGACTTCAAAACCGTTTACAGTTTTCTGATATACTACTGATGTTCTAATGATACAAAGCTGGTTGAAAATGGGCGGAGTGTTCCTTTAAATTTGTTCAAAATAAATGTATTTATTTATTATTCTATTTGGGGATTTTTGGTCTAAAAACGATGAAATGTGGACATAATATGTAGACAGAAAAAGCTGTGACATTTCATTCCTGCTCATGTGGTCACAAATATTAAATCTATCACTTAAAAAAAAGTTGGCGGTCTCTTTGATCATTTTATTATGGAGGTCAAAGACTAAATTGGACACAAGTAAAGGCACTGTTCCTCCATACTGGCCGGCTCAGTGATGAGTCAATCAGACATCATTTTCCTAAAGGGACACATATAATGTAATTGCTCCAGTAGTTGAATTTATTCACCAAAAATAAACACAACTGAGAAATGTTCTTATATTCAACCACCAATGCTCTCAGAGCTGTATTTGAACAAATGAGCAAGCACACATCACAGACACGGAACAGAAGTGCTCAGTCTGTGTTTTCAGGACAAATAAGGGAGGGGACACAGACAGACAGACAGACAGACAGACGGCTCAACAGCGACTGTTCAATTCTGTTGAGTCACTTCCAGACTGAAAATAATGAGGTGTATTTTTAAGAGCAGCCCAAAACCACTGAGGGTGTAGACTACACTGTAGACTGTAAACAACAGAAGAGACACCGTGTGAGTTTGCACGACGCAATTTGGGAGAAAGTTTGAGTGAATGGAAATGTCACGTCTTGAAATGGCCCAGAAGTTCTCGATGAACAGACGTGCTTCCATGCAGCAGCTGCTGGAGGCAATGCCAGCTATAGCGCATCATCTGTGAAGGCAAAAAGCTAATGTTATTACACTAACCATGAGTGAACATCTGCTCAGGCCAAACACCAGCCTGCTTTCATGGGGGATGGGGGTGGGTGGGGGTGATGGGGGTGGCGGGCGGGGGTCTCTCCTCCCTCATCCCCACCAGCTTCCTGTGGGGGTGATGGGGGATGGGGGTGGGTGGGGGTGATGGGGGTGGAGGGTGGTGGTCTCTCCTCCCTCATCCCCACCAGCTTCCTGACAGCCACAGTATAAACACTGGCCCTCTGAAAGGTCACACTGTTTGTCACCCTCGGGCCTCCTTGAGGAGCTCCCCTCTCATAAATATTAATGAGGACTGTACCAAATGCATGGCGGCACTGACTGTTAACGGGGGGGTTTGGGTGTGTGTGTGCGTGTGTGTGTGTGTGTGTGTGTGTGTGTGTGGAGGGGGTGTGGTCACTCCCTTCCACGCAGCGAGAGGCTCCCCTCCACTAGCCATGGGAAAAGATGGTGCTGGAAAACTCTTTCCTTCTGAGAGCTGCTGCTCCTGCCTGCTGACATGTGGATCTTCTTAGGCCTAAAGCGAATGCTTGGATCCGTCTCTTGGCTCAGACCGCCCCGACTCTCATTTTGGGCCCCCGCTGCTGAAGAAGTGAAGTCAGGGATAGCAGACAGTTTCATTGCCGACCATCTCTTGGATAACCAGTGGCAGTAAATTCCCTCTCAAATGATTGATTCATTGACCTCCTGGCACTCCGGCCCTTCAATGCGCCCTACTGAGGACACTGTATAGCGGGCCCTGTTTATCAGATGGTCCTGCTGACAGCTTACGCAACACACTATTATGTAATGATGACTAGGTTTACTGTATCTCCTCTCCCCTCTTCCCCAGGAGGTCTACTCCATTACACACAACACCCCCTCAGCCTCAGCACATCTGGATCAGAGCAATTTAGAGAGAGAGAGTGGCGTCAGCGGAGGTCCAAAATGCGTGACTCATTAGCCAATGAACAGCCAGGAAGGTGTCTCGCGCTACTTTTGAATGCTAAAATAAAGCTGATAATGTACAATTTGATTAAAACAAACAAAAAAACAACAACTTCAAAGTACATCACAAACTGTCCATTTTTCTGCAACTCGACAGTGCTGTTTAATCCAGAACCTTATCCAGGTAAACAGGGCTCCATGCTGTGGTGAGGATACAGAGAGGCTCTATGCTGTGGTGAGGATACAGAGGCTCCATGCTGTGGTGAGGATACAGAGGCTCTATGCTGTGGTGAGGATACAGAGGCTCCATGCTGTGGTGAGGATACAGAGGCTCCATGCTGTGGTGAGGATACAGAGGCTCCATGCTGTGGTGAGGATACAGAGAGGCTCTATGCTGTGGTGAGGATACAGAGAGGCTCCATGCTGTGGTGAGGATACAGAGAGGCTCTATGCTGTGGTGAGGATACAGAGAGGCTCCATGCTGTGGTGAGGATACAGAGGCTCCATGCTGTGGTGAGGATACAGAGGCTCTATGCTGTGGTGAGGATACAGAGGCTCCATGCTGTGGTGAGGATACAGAGGCTCCATGCTGTGGTGAGGATACAGAGGCTCCATGCTGTGGTGAGGATACAGAGAGGCTCTATGCTGTGGTGAGGATACAGAGAGGCTCCATGCTGTGGTGAGGATACAGAGAGGCTCTATGCTGTGGTGAGGATACAGAGAGGCTCCATGCTGTGGTGAGGATACAGAGAGGCTCCATGCTGTGGTGAGGATACAGAGGCTCCATGCTGTGGTGAGGATACAGAGAGGCTCTATGCTGTGGTGAGGATACAGAGAGGCTCCATGCTGTGGTGAGGATATAGAGGCTCCATGCTGTGGTGAGGATACAGAGAGGCTCTATGCTGTGGTGAGGATACAGAGAGGCTCCATGCTGTGGTGAGGATACAGAGGCTCCATGCTGTGGTGAGGATACAGAGAGGCTCCATGCTGTGGTGAGGATACAGAGAGGCTCCATGCTGTGGTGAGGATACAGAGGCTCTATGCTGTGGTGAGGATACAGAGAGGCTCTATGCTGTGGTGAGGATACAGAGGCTCTATGCTGTGGTGAGGATACAGAGAGGCTCCATGCTGTGGTGAGGATACAGAGAGGCTCCATGCTGTGGTGAGGATACAGAGAGGCTCCATGCTGTGGGGGAGGATACAGGGGAGGTTGATGGACTGAATTGGCCGGGGAATTGACATGTGATCTGAGCAGAGATGGAGGTGGGGAAGGACAGACCTGCTGCTGTTTCTATCCAAACCTCTCTAAACTCTGGAAGTGCCTGGAGGAGAGGCAGCTCAAATGTGCTCCTCAGCTGCAGCTGAGAAGTCAAACTCCTCTGAGTGTAATGGAGTGAGACAGCCATGTGACCGGCCATTTACTCAGGCTTTGCTCACAGAGTTGGCATGCAGCCTCTCCTCTCTCCCCCCAACAGGGTTTTCATAGTCCACTTCAATGGCAGATTACAACCCAGCTCACCTGTGTGTGCTGCTGCTTCAGAGTTCACTGGCTGATTTAAACTGCGCTCACCTGTGTGCTGCTGCTCCACTCTGGAGCTCTCCATGGTGCTGAACCTGTGTTGAGGCACTTTGGCCACTAATTAGCCTCGTCCCTAATGACCTCATTCAAAAACCCAGCTCCATTATGTCACCTGCAGGGGGTGCTGCTCTTTACACTTCATGGAAGATTCAGCCGGATCGCACGTAAGATGGCTGTAGCTGTGGCCGAACACAATTCTGCTCACACACACACACACACGCACACGCACACACACACACACACACACACACACACACACACACACACACACACACACACACACACACACACACACACATTGCATTCTTATTATAGGATGGAAAGGTTAGCGAATGGCTACATTTAGGCAAACAACTTTTGTTAAATTTAGGGTTAGGCAACTAAATCTTTGGTTACGGTTAGCCAACACAAACAATTTGGTATAGCCTACTTCATTTCCACTGCGCTATTTCAGTGTCAAGCTTCCTATTTCCAGCTGCAACTCCTTCACGCAAGCCTTTTGTACTGGCAACATGTATTCCTCTCACGTCCTATTTGCATTTGAAGACATGAGAGTGTTTCTTTCCGTGAAACTTCAGGAGAGCGAGCTGGACGCGGCGCCGGGCAGGCCGGGCAGCGATATCGCTTGCAGCCAGAGGATGGGTGTGATGATAAGGCTGCTGAGAAAAGGCGGAGAGGAGAAGCTGGGTAGTGAATAGGTGGAGGTGTGTGGTGTGTAACACACACCTCCCTCCTCCTCCACAGCTCTCACACACAATGATTCATGTAGATTACCTGAGTCAGAATCACTGCTATACTGTGTCTCACTGACCTACTGTATAAACACACAGACATGTGTCTCACTGACCTAGTGAATAAACCCAACCCGTAAACAGTCCAATGATCAACAGAACTAGTCCAAAAATAACAAACAAAGAACTCAATATTTCCAAGTACTTTGAAAACGGCCAACCTGGAAATTTGAGCAGGCTGCAGCATGTCTCGACAAAGTAAGCTAGTTCTGCTTGTCACCCAATACATTTACGAGCTTCAAAACTATATTTAGCGTTTGAATTTCAAAATAATCTTTAGACAGAATGAAAGCCAATTAAGGCTTTATTTTACTCAAATCTGATGAAACCCCAAAACATCCTAAATCAATAAATTCTCGTAAAATCACTTTTATCCACAGATGTGCCTGTGCGACATCCGACTGATTTTGATAGAGCAGGTCAGAGGTCACAGTCCCTCTGGTTGTGGAGCCACTTAGCTGCTAGTCGAGACCGCCTTGGTCGAGGGTTCATGTTTTTGGCACTCAAACAGGCTATCATGTCATCAGAGTCTGATTGTTATCATATCGTTTGCTAAATAAATGGGCGTTAAGTAGCCTACCGCTATTCACATCTGCGCATATTAATTAAACAAAGGTGTAACTGCCTCACATCGGCAGTTTAAATTTGTAGTTGTTATCCTGCTAATTATATTTTTGTTTGGGTCCTACCTTTAATCTCGTTCTTAGGCGGAACTAATCTGCCGCGCCGGTTTTGATCAGACACAATTAGAAGGTAACACTCTTTCGACAGCACAAAGCAACACGGAGCTGTGAATAAAAAGTTCACTAAAATAAATTAATATTGGATTGAAGAACATGCAGCCTAGAAGGAGGGAGGACCCACAGC
>NC_139643.1:50232771-50505271 GCF_964638095.1 Poromitra crassiceps | reverse complement strand
AGAAGTCAGTGGGAAGGGAAGGTGGTGCACTGATATCCAAGTGTAGTTGGCTGATCAGTGTAATTCTATCCGGCAAAAAAATAAAATAACCAAAAGTTGAAAAAGATCTTTTTGGATATCTTTTTGAGACTGAAAAGTCTCTGGCAGACAAACACATATGGCCTGCACCTCCTAGGCTGTCATCACCTTCTTGTGAAATTGTCCACATACAAGCTTGGATCTAGGACAAAGCAGATAGCAGTCGTTCAGTAAGTGTTTTGAATCTTTACCTATGCCAAGGAGGTTATGTTTGCCTCCGTTTATCAGTGGGATTATGGAAAAACCACTGGGCCTATTTTCACGAAACTTTGTGGAAGGGTGTAACATGGGCCAAAGAAGAAACCAAACAATTTTGAAGCAGATCCGATCTGACTCATGGAATTTGCATATCATAGCAGACTGGACTATTGGCCTTGTGGAGGTCTACGCTCTCCAGGTGCCCTTCTACTTGTTTCAACAGAGCAGTATCCAGCTTGAATCAGCTCAGCTCCTTCCCATAATGATTGATGTCCAAAGAACCTTTAAGGAGCATGTGGCTTCACCCTGCACCACATTAGGAAGAACAGACCCTACCTGTCTGAGCATGCAGCACAACTCTTACTTATGATATCACGCCTTTTCTACTGCAGCTCTTTACTGGCAGGGCTGCTGCCATGTACGCTCAAACCTCTGCAGATGATCCAGAATGCTGCCCGCATCAACTTCAAGTCCTTGATGTTTGCCTACAAAGCAGCAACTAAAAAAGTGGCTCTTCCTACCTGAGGAACAGCGCCTGGTGCTGCCACCACAACAAGACCTTAAGTGTTCTAACCAGACTCTTCTCTTCTGTGGTTCCTCGGTGGTGGAACAAGTGGCCAAACTCCATTTGATCCCCAGAGTCCTTCTCAATCTTTAAGAGAAGGTGAAAGAAGACCCAGCTCTTTAGTGAACATCTTCTCACCTGATGCGACTGTGTAACAACAACACAACTTGATCTATGCACTCTATGCATTGCCTCATAGCGCCTATGTGCTGTTCGACCAGAACTTAGCTTTACTCTCGTTGTTCTCTCCTGACTAGAACCTCGCGTGTGTTCTATTAAGTTAACATCTCATGTGTCTGTCGCTTTGGATGAAAGTGTCTGCCAAACGGGAAATTGTAAATTGCTAAACACATGCCACTGGAGATCCACAGGGGGAAATCCCTCATCTCTCCTGGACAGAGCCTTAAAACCCACTCGGACATTCAGAGAGGCAACGCTCAGAAATCCAAAGTAAAGCTGATAACCTCCATTGCCCAATGATCCAAGCACAAGCATGTCTCAAGAGCATCGTATTTGGACTTTGAAATTAGGGATGGGGCCCGATCCGATCCAATAGAGACAGTCCGCATGTCTGGGAACGCCCACAAAATGTTAAACGGCTGGCGCGCGAGTGGGGTAAAACCGCCGATATATCTCATGGGCTGACTCACCAAAAGACGGTGCTGCAGCTCTAAACTACAGGTTTGGGGGTTCTAGAGCAGAACACAAGACGTCTGCTCAGATGTGCGTTTACTGCGGTGGTTAAATCCCCGATCGTGTCTGCCTGGGCTGGGCTATCAGCTAAATTCTAACTTTGCTGAATGGATAGAACGGGGGTTTTTACCCCACCCTGACCACGCCCCCAGCCAGGCTGAGCCAGCTAAACCAGCGTCTATGACGAGACGTGGCCTCAACCTATATCGGTATCGGGTGCCGATATTGGCACTAATTCACAGATCGGATCGGATCGGAATGGGGATTTTCTTTTTTCTTTTTTTCGCAATTCCAGCGCGGGCCGCACAGGGGGCGCTGGCCGTATTTGCCCATGTATAATAGTATCCTTCTTTGCTTTGTATATTTTCTTAATTTTGTCTGCTTTTTGCAAGGTATATAAAAAAAAAATCTTTAATTGGCCAAATCTTTGCCTATACTGTATATTCAAGTAAAATATTGGTATCGGCATAATATCGGTATCGGCAGACATCCAAATTCAGGTATCTGAATCGGATCGGAAGTGAAAAAATGTGGATCGGTGCATCTAGGCTAGTATGACTAGTTTGAACTTGGTAAGCGAGGCTAACTGGCTAACCTACTGTAGATACCTTTGTCCTAGTATGGATACATTGCATGTTTGGCCACTCATAATGTAAGTCATGTAAATTCTCTTTAACGGAATAGGTAGGTTATGCACTGGAATGCCATATTATGTTATTGCTCTCAAGATTAGGGCTGGGTTCAAAAAATCGATTCTCCGATTTTTAATCGATTTTTATTTTAATCCTCGATTATCGATTCATATGTCCAGAGATCGATTAAAAAAATAAAAATAAAAATAAAAAAATAAAAAAAATAAACAGGCTAAAATATTTTGCTGTGTGTGGTAGTTGAAACATAGTTTCACGTTGACGTTTATTTATGTTTGTAGTTGAAACAAAAACATAAATACTGTAGGCTACATGAATGGAAATGTTTGATCATTAATATCTACTTTTAGAAATTATATAGGCTGAAATCGAGGCTGAACTCCAGGAACTCACCACCAGACTGGAAGAGGCGGCGAGAGCATATGGCATGGAGATAAGTGCAGAGAAAAGCAAGATTCTGGTCAACAGCCACAATCACTTACCACCACCGAACATCAAAATGAACGGGCAAACACTGGAGGAAGTAAGGGACTTTAAATACCTCGGGTCCTTTGTGAGTGAAGACGGTAGCTCCACAAAGGAGATCAAATCAAGAATCGGCATAGCAACATCAGCCATGACAAGACTGGCCAGTATCTGGAAAAGCAACACCATCAGCTTCCCAGTGAAGGTCAGACTTTACAAGTCACTTGTTCTCTCCACATTACTCTATGGCTGTGAGAGCTGGACACTCACAGCGGACACGGAGCGTAGGATACAGTCCTTTGAAAGCAAATGCTACAGAAGAATGCTACATATTTCATATAAAGAACACCGGACAAATGACTATGTTAGACAGCTAGTGACCTCCCATGCTGGAGACCAGGAACCTCTATTGTCAATAGTAAAACGTCGCAAACTGGCCTGGTATGGCCATGTCACAAGACACACCTCCCTGTCAAAGACCATCCTGCAGGGGACAGTAGAGGGAAAGCGGAGAAGAGGCAGGCAGAGAAAGTCCTGGATGGACAACATCAAAGAATGGACTGGCCGCAGCTTCCAAACCCTGCTAAGAACAGCTGAAGACCGTGAGCGATGGAGATCCTTGACTGTCCAAGCATCCACCATGACACCCCTACGGCCCTCTAGGCCATGGGATGAGTGAGTGAGAGTGAGGCTGAAATCAAATCACTGTGCATAATTGTGAAAGTGTCTTTATTGACAGATGAACAGGCTGTTATTTACCCTTTGTCACCACCTGAGGCCTGTACTACGAATGTTGTATTAGAAGATCCAGGATCTGTCCCTTGATCTGGTTTGTCTAAACCAGATCAGCTCGATTGTAGTTAACTTGTACTACGAACGTCGATTGGCACTCGTTAACTCGAACCAGGTTTTTCTAATCAAGCTGACAGCGCGTGCACATGAAAATGCCCGTGCACTGGAGCTCGTGCCCGCAAAAGAGGCGTGGTTTTTAACAACTGCCAATCACAATGCAATATGGACTGCTCCAACTCCTACAGCGCCAGACACGCCTATTTCCTCATTCTATGAAACCGCAAATAAAAATCTGCGTTGGATATTATTACTGTTCCCGAATGACTGTCTAAAGTGACCACTTTTATCCACACAAGTAATTTATTTGAAGAGCGGTTTCGTAGGCTATCTACAGCTCTCTATCTACAGTCTTTTGTGGAAGCAATGTGTAATCTATCTCAGTCCAAAATCCGTATAGACCATTTAGGCTCAATGACTGATTGAATAATTCCTATAGGCTAATCAATAAAAAAAGAATGATAATACAATAAAAAAATGCTTCTGAACTGAATCGACACGGTACATGCGGGCATAGATTTCATTTATAAAAAATAGCCTATTTTGTGGCCAATCACATTATGAACAGCTGAGTTGACACGCAGGCACACCCATTTCCTCGTTCAATGAAAGCGCAGTGATCAGAGTTTTAGCGGATATTTAATGTAACCTGTCAGAATGAAAATCCGCGTTGGATAGTCTGCTGAAAGACTGTCTAAAGCTGACGCTTGTATTCACATCAGTCATTTGATTTACTTTGATCAGCGATTTCTATTTCCTACAGCAGCTTTTTGCGAGTGTAAAAATGTAAATGTGTAATCTCAGTCTATAAATTTCCACAATCTGTAAGCCTATTTAGACCATAGATTTAGAAACGCATGCTCAATGAATAAAATAATGCTATCCTAATAGCCTATAAAAGAGAAAACTGCTGAACTGAATTGAGACGATGCGGGCATAGTTTTCATTGATAAAAACTAGCCTATTTTGTGGTCACATGGCTATTGTAATGTCAGCAGAGTCGCATATCTCCATATTTCATATAATGATGCTGGAAATATGAAGTTCAATCACACCATACAGGCCAAAAGCAACACAGTTGCAGCTGCAAAATGCAGGAGTCGCCTAGATATGAATCATCTTAATATGGGATCGCCTGTGTGCAGGTGATCCCATATTAAATTGCTTAGATGTAGTAGGCTATTCCAGCATGTAGGCTATGACCATTTCAATTCCAACCCAACGTCAGTCTCAGCTCCGTTGCGCACACGGCACCGTGCGCTTTGGAGACGTTTATGTAACCTTTTTATGCCGGTTTAGTGATATTTCTCCACTCACTATTCAGCTGCAATCGATCAGCGGGATCAAACAACGTATCTAGGCTACTTGAGAGCACAAAAATGAATATATAAAAACATATTCCAAAGTGGTAAGTAGGGCTTAATTAAAATAGCCAACGAGTGCAAGGCTTTAGTCCTTGATTAACATTAACATTGATTAACATTACTCATTCAACATTACAATTCGTGCTCCTTCCTAGATGGGAAACTCGTCCAGAAAGGGGTTGGCCATTTTTCCAAACTGCTGATTCGATTGGTTCGTGGGCAGTGTATTTAAGGTCTAATCTTATCCTTGCAACTTAACCTGCTGCGGACCAGGTTAAGTGTGAAGCATAAGTTGCTATGGAAATATATGTCGGTAAGAAGTTAACTTGCTTTGTAGTACGGCCAAACCAGGTTTAAACCTGAAGTTACCTCGCTAAACCACTAATCTTGCTTTGTAGTACAGGCCCCTGGTGAGTAAATATATGTGTAACTAAAACCATTAAAATTGACAACAGGTCTGCAACTTTCTTTCCCTATGTACTGTATCTACTTGGCTGGTTGGGAACCCCTGTGTTACATAACTGGACAGTCATGTAATTCAGGGTACAGCTCAAAAAACACGTTTTGGTATCACTAACCAAATCAATATTGAAATTGATCGAATCGAATCGAATCGAATCGAAATTAATCGATTTGCAACCTTGTGAATCGGAATCGAATCGATTCTTGAAATTTGAACCAATACCCAGCTCTACTCAAGATGTTCAGATCTTATGTGCCCCTGAGTCGATTGATCAAAGAAAGGATGTTTTAGCATGACCAGTTTACTGGATTGTTTTTTTTACATATTTTTCTACAAATGTGGTCATTTCTGAATGACCCCGTCGTCCAAAACCCAAAAACTCTGAAGTAACTAGATACAGGAAGTAAGAGTGGACCTTTCTTTCACAACACTGTATTTCACGGTGTAGAGTCTTTGCTCTATGATATGCACAGTTAGCTGAGAAACGCTGTCATTATGCAGCTCCAAAGTGATACTTAGCAAAGTTGGATGAGATGTTCACGTGCCAGCGGAGGGAAGTGAGGGAACGTTCTCCCATGAGCTCAGCCAAGAGAACAAAGAGTTTGTCTTGATAGAAGAACCAACACCACTTTAAAAAGCTCAACTCTTTGTACATCACTCCTGCGTAAAAGTTTCTATTAGATTATCTGCTGTGATATTTTCCATATTTTTCCAGATTCACTTGAATAGCCACAGTAAGTAATCAGATTACAAACGAGGATTTTGACTTAGCGCAAGTATGCAGCGATCACATCAATAGGAAGACAAAGCAATACAGAAAAACGATCACAAATTATAAAGTTGCAAAATATAAAGTCCCTTAAAATGACAGATGGTGGGGGGGTGATAGGATGTAGGATAATTCACACTAATGTTAATGTAAACACTGTATAAAATGTGAAAAAAGTTGTGTCTTACATTTTCTGTATTATGTGTGTATGTAGTATATTATGTGAGATAATGACAGTCTGTGAACAACGGCCTGAGAAAGTGAGCAGCCAGAGTCAAAGTGTTACAGTTATCCAGTGCAAACACTACTATATTGACTTAACATAATTTTGTCTGGGTCTTGTCTTTGTAATACGGTAATAGGACATTTTTCTCAGAAATGACACATGATGACATGATACTGTATACATACACAGGCAATGCAGCAGGATGTATGCTCAAGCAAACATCCTGTAAGTTAAATAATGTGTAGAGATGCAGTGAAAACCTGTCTGTTCAGATCATATTGTACTCCACTCTATACGACGCATGCTTAATCGGTGTTACGATTATGAGGGGAGGGGGTCTTTGGGAAATTGAAATTGAAAAAGTCGTAAGGGGGGCCTTTGAAAAAGTTGCAGCCCCGGGGGCCCATGGCTACTTTAATCGGGCCTTGGCTCTAACTTTAACCTCACTGACCCCATGCCTAAACCCATGACTTTAGGACAGTCTTGATATAAGCCTGCTCTAACTATAACCTCACTGACCCCATGTCTAAACCCATGACTTTAGGACAGTCTTGACATAAGCCTGCTCTAACTATAACCTCACTGACCCCATGTCTAAACCCATGACTTTAGGACAGTCTTGATATAAGCCTGCTCTAACTATAACCTCACTGATCCCATGCCTAAACCCATGACTTTAGAACAGTCTTGACATAAGCCTGCTCTAACTATAACCTCACTGACCCCATGTCTAAACCCATGACTTTAGGACAGTCTTGATATAAGCCTGCTCTAACTATAACCTCACTGACCCCATGTCTAAACCCATGACTTTAGGACAGTCTTGACATAAGCCTGCTCTAACTATAACCTCACTGACCCCATGTCTAAACCCATGACTTTAGGACAGTCTTGATATAAGCCTGCTCTAACTTTAACCTCACTGACCCCATGCCTGAACCCATGACTTTAGGACAGTCTTGATATAAGCCTGCTCTAACTATAACCTCACTGACCCCATGTCTAAACCCATGACTTTAGGACATTCTTGACATAAGCCTGCTCTAACTTTAACCTCACTGACCCCATGCCTGAACCCATGACTTTAGGACAGTCTTGATATAAGCCTGCTCTAACTATAACCTCACTGACCCCATGCCTAAACCCATGACTTTAGGACAGTCTTGACATAAGCCTGCTCTAACTTTAACCTCACTGACCCCATGTCTAAACCCATCACTTTAGGACAGTCTTGACATAAGCCTGCACTAACTATAACCTCACTGACCCCATGCCTAAACCCATGACTTTAGGACAGTGTTAACATAAGCCTGCTCTAACTATAACCTCACTGACCCCATGTCTAAACCCATGACTTTAGGACAGTGTTAACATAAGCCTGCTCTAACCATAACCTCACTGACCCCATGTCTAAACCCATGACTTTAGGACAGTGTTAACATAAGCCTGCTCTAACCATAACCTCACTGACCCCATGTCTAAACCCATGACTTTAGGACAGTGTTAACATAAGCCTGCTCTAACCATAACCTCACTGACCCCATGCCTAAACCCATCACTTTAGGACAGTCTTGACATAAGCCTGCACTAACTATAACCTCACTGACCCCATGCCTAAACCCATCACTTTAGGACAGTCTTGACATAAGCCTGCACTAACTATAACCTCACTGACCCCATGCCTAAACCCATGACTTTAGGACAGTCTTGATATAAGCCTTGGCTCTAACTTTAACCTCACTAACCCATGCCTAAACCCATCACTTTAGGACAGTCTTGACATAAGCCTGCACTAACTATAACCTCACTGACCCCATGCCTAAACCCATCACTTTAGGACAGTCTTGATATAAGCCTGCTCTAACTATAACCTCACTGACCCCATGTCTAAACCCATGACTTTAGGACAGTCTTGACATAAGCCTGCACTAACTATAACCTCACTGACCCCATGCCTCAACCCATCACTTTAGGACAGTCTTGACATAAGCCTGCACTAACTATAACCTCACTGACCCCATGTCTAAACCCATGACTTTAGGTTAGTCTTGATATAAGCCTTGGCTCTAACTTTAACCTCACTGACCCCATGCCTAAACCCATCACTTTAGGACAGTCTTGACATAAGCCTGCACTAACTATAACCTCACTGACCCCATGCCTAAACCCATGACTTTAGAACAGTCTTGACATAAGCCTGCTCTAACTATAACCTCACTGACCCCATGCTTGAACCCATGACTTTAGGACAGTCTTGACATAAGCCTGCACTAACTATAACCTCACTGACCGCATGTCTAAACCCATGACTTTAGGACAATGTTAACATAAGCCTGCTCTAACTATAACCTCACTGAACCCATGACTTTAGGACAGTCTTGATATAAGCCTGCACTAACTATAACCTCACTGACCCCATGCCTGAACCCATAACTTTAGGACAGTCTTGATATAAGCCTGCTCTAACTATAACCTCACTGACCCCATGCCTGAACCCATGACTTTAGGACAGTCTTGACATAAGCCTGCTCTAACTATAACCTCACTGACCCCATGCCTAAACCCATGACTTTAGGACAGTCTTGACATAAGCCTGCTCTAACTATAACCTCACTGACCCCATGTCTAAACCCATGACTTTAGGACAGTCTTGATATAAGCCTGCTCTAACTATAACCTCACTGACCCCATGTCTAAACCCATGACTTTAGGACAGTCTTGATATAAGCCTGCTCTAACTATAACCTCACTGACCCCATGTCTAAACCCATGACTTTAGGACAGTCTTGATATAAGCCTGCACTAACTATAACCTCACTGACCCCATGCCTCAACCCATGACTTTAGGACAGTCTTGATATAAGCCTGCTCTAACTATAACCTCACTGACCTCATGCCTAAACCCTTGACTTTAGGACAGTCTTGATATAAGCCTGCTCTAACTATAACATCACTGACCCCATGCCTGAACCCATGACTTTAGGACAGTCTTGATATAAGCCTGCTCTAACTATAACCTCACTGACCCCATGCCTAAACCCATGACTTTAGGACAGTCTTAACATAAGCCTGCTCTAACTATAACCTCACTGACCTCATGTCTAAACCCATGACTTTAGGACAGTCTTGATATAAGCCTGCTCTAACTATAACCTCACTGACCCCATGTCTAAACCCATGACTTTAGGTTAGTCTTGATATAAGCCTGCTCTAACTATAACCTCACTGACCTCATGTCTAAACCCATGACTTTAGGACAGTCTTGATATAAGCCTGCTCTAACTATAACCTCACTGACCCCATGTCTAAACCCATGACTTTAGGTTAGTCTTGATATAAGCCTGCTCTAACTATAACCTCACTGACCCCATGCCTAAACCCATGACTTTAGGACAGTCTTAACATAAGCCTGCTCTAACTATAACCTCACTGACCTCATGTCTAAACCCATGACTTTAGGACAGTCTTGATATAAGCCTGCTCTAACTATAACCTCACTGACCCCATGTCTAAACCCATCACTTTAGGACAGTCTTGATATAAGCCTGCACTAACTATAACCTCACTGACCCCATGTCTAAACCCATGACTTTAGGACAGTCTTGATATAAGCCTGCACTAACTATAACCTCACTGACCCCATGTCTAAACCCATGACTTTAGGACAGTCTTGATATAAGCCTGCTCTAACTATAACCTCACTGACCCCATGTCTAAACCCATGACTTTAGGACAGTCTTGATATAAGCCTGCACTAACTATAACCTCACTGACCCCATGTCTAAACCCATGACTTTAGGACAGTCTTGATATAAGCCTGCACTAACTATAACCTCACTGACCCCATGTCTAAACCCATGACTTTAGGACAGTCTTGATATAAGCCTGCTCTAACTATAACCTCACTGACCTCATGTCTAAACCCATGACTTTAGGACAGTCTTGATATAAGCCTGCTCTAACTATAACCTCACTGACCCCATGTCTAAACCCATGACTTTAGGACAGTCTTGATATAAGCCTGCACTAACTATAACCTCACTGACCCCATGTCTAAACCCATGACTTTAGGACAGTCTTGATATAAGCCTGCACTAACTATAACCTCACTGACCCCATGTCTAAACCCATGACTTTAGGACAGTCTTGATATAAGCCTGCTCTAACTATAACCTCACTGACCCCATGTCTAAACCCATGACTTTAGGACAGTCTTGATATAAGCCTGCTCTAACTATAACCTCACTGACCCCATGTCTAAACCCATGACTTTAGGACAGTCTTAACATAAGCCTGCTCTAACTATAACCTCACTGACCTCATGTCTAAACCCAACCACCTCCTCTGTGGTGAAACGGCGTGTTTTTAGTCAGTTCCGTGTGTCAGCCAGAGATAGGGGGAGATGGTTGGCTTCCAAATGGCGGAAGAACACACACACACACACACACACACACACACACACACACACACACACACACACACTCTCTCTCTCTCTCTCTCTCTCTCTCTCTCTCTCTCTCTCTCTCTCTCTCTCTCTCTCTCTCTCTCTCTCTCACGTTCAACACATGGCAACATCTTTAGATGTTTAGTGGCTTATACTAGATGAGGGTGATGATGGCGTCGTGTGTATTATTCTATGTGCATTACCGTCTCTGCCTGGCCGAGCGATGCCTCAAATGAAAGGCAGGAGAGGAGAAACACTCTCTACTCTGGCCTTTGGTTCACCGCTCCATTTGTTGACCTCCACGCCCTCCTCCACCACCGCTCCATCCATCTTCTCTGCAGTTCAAAGCTTGCTCCATGATGGCACCAGTGACCCTCTTTGTAAATTACCCACATCACAATTAAAGCCATTTCCCCTATAGGCTACGACGACATCTGAGCGAGATGTATTTTCACTTATAGACAACTTGAACCTTGAACTTGAACCTGTGTTAACCCATTGATACCTGATGCAGCATTTGTGTGTGTATCCCTTTAAGACCGCGAACCGCGTTCACGCAGAACTACACACAGTGTCGCATAGGCTTCCACGTCACGTCACCACAGCCAAATTCAACCTGTAGTGTTGTTGATGTGTGCGCTGCTGTGCACTGATTACCCCGGGCTGAACGGGCTGAACCAGGTGAAGGAAAGACAATTTCCGTCTTCGTCCTTTGAAGTGATGACGTTATTGACGTATAATATCCCCGTCGACTCAACAGTGTAGTCTCATTTAGCCGTTTGCTAGCTAGCCGCCCTTTTACCGGCACGTAAAAGCTTCAAAACTCATAAAAGTGGTCCTCATGTGTGAAGATTATCCTGCTGAACACTGGTTCGCGTTTGAATAAGCTTGCGTTAACCACAGACCTCATTTGAAGCATCGCTCCAAAAAAACATTCAAAAATCCCATAGGCAGAAACAGTGAAGAACCCGGAAGTGTTAGCATCCATGTTTTCCAGACTCATTCCTGAGGCTCTCTATAGGGCCTCCATTACAGGACACAGTGCAAATCAAAACAAACAGTAGGTATAGTCAAGTAAGCAGTAGGTGCAAAATCAAGTAGACGGGTAAACAAGTAAATGTGTGTAAAGTAGGGGTGTCAAAAATAATCGATTATAAGATGCATCGCGATGCAGACGTGCACGATTCTGCATCGATTTACAAATGTCAAAAATCGATTATTAAACTTTTTTTTTTTTTTTTAATAATCAAATAAAATATAATGGAAGTACATACATGCAGTTGTTTATTTTAATTATGGATCATAATACAATGCAATTCCAAATGCACTTTTATCTTAAAAGTAGCCACACAGTGAGAAAAAAGAAAGTGAGAAAAAAAGAATCATGTATTGGGGGAAAAAAGCGATGCATCGAGATGCATCGATAATCGGAATCAAATCGATTCGTAGCCCTCTAAATCGTAATCGAATCGAATCGTGAGGCCAGTGAAGATTCACAGCCATAGTGTAAAGTACGTAAATAATGCAAACAGTGTAAAACACAATAGAATGGAATGAAATCAATATATCACAGTTTGACATTAGAAGGTGCAGTCAGAGCCAGTTGTGCAGCGGTAATGTGCAAATGGCAATAAAACAATACAACAGAATGATTGCACTCAGTCAAGGCATTGTCTGTTGTGAGTGTGTCTGTTGTGAGTGTGTTGTGTATGTTATTAAGGCATTGTCTGTTGTGAGTGTGTGTTGTGTATGTTATTAAGGCATTGTCTGTTGTGAGTGTCTGTTGTGAGTGTGTATGTTATTTATTTGTTGAGGAGTCTTGTGGCCTGAGGAGAGAAGCTATTCCTCAGTCTGTAGGTGCTTTGTATGTCCTGCATCTCCTCTCTGGTGATAACAGGGCGAACAGACTGTTGTGTGGGTGGGTTCCTTGATGACCTTCTTGTCTTTCCTGAGCACCTCGTGACGTGATGTGCTCAGTGCACCACTCTGTCCAGCGTGACGTGATGTGCTCGTGACGTGACGTGATGTGCTCAGCGCACCACTCTGTCCAGCGTGACGTGATGTGCTCGTGACGTGACGTGATGTGCTCAGCGCACCACTCTGTCCAGCGTGACGTGATGTGCTCGTGACGTGACGTGATGTGCTCAGTGCACCACTCTGTCCAGCGTGATGTGATGTGCTCGTGACGTGACGTGATGTGCTCAGCGCACCACTCTGTCCAGCGTGATGTGATGTGCTCGTGACGTGACGTGATGTGCTCAGTGCACCACTCTGTCCAGCACCTTGCGGGTCCTTGTGTGCAGCTGCCCAACCAGTATCTAAGCCCATTATAGCCCATGTGCTGGAAATATCTTGATTGTGACCTAAATTTTGCCAATTATCAATGATAAGAAAAATACACCACCAAACAATGAAATGGACTAAGAAATCCACGATACATCACCTATAGCTCTTTAACAATGTTGAAGCGTTTTAGGGATTTTCTGTTAAAGCCTCTTTTTGACTTGACAACAAAATATGAGCCTTCCTCTAAGGAACACTGTTCCCTGTTTGCTTTGCCAGGACAAATAATAAGACTATTTAAAGTGTTTGCACAGCTATCTAGAGTGCAGCCCTGCTAGAAACAACACTGCATCAAATCATAAGAGATGCAAAGTTTCACAACACTGTACTGTGTGCAGCCTGCACTGTGGCACGCACGGAATCTGTGCTCGGTGCAGGCTGCACAGTGGCACACACAGAATCTGTGCTCGGTGCAGCCTGCACAGTGGCACACACGGAATCTGTGCTCGGTGCAGCCTGCACAGCGGCACACACGGAATCTGTGCTCGGTGCAGCCTGCACAGCGGCACACACAATCTGTGCTCGGTGCAGCCTGCACAGCGGCACACACAATCTGTGCTCGGTGCAGCCTGCACAGCGGCACACACAATCTGTGCACGGTGCAGCCTGCACAGCGGCACACACAGAATCTGTGCTCTGTGCAGCCTGCACAGTGGCACACACAGAATCTGTGCTCGGTGCAGCCTGCACAGCGGCACACACAGAATCTGTGCTCGGTGCAGCCTGCACAGTGGCACACACGGAATCTGTGCTCGGTGCAGCCTGCACAGCGGCACACACGGAATCTGTGCTCGGTGCAGCCTGCACAGCGGCACACACAGAATCTGTGCTCGGTGCAGGCTGCACAGCGGCACACACGGAATCTGTGCTCGGTGCAGGCTGCACAGCGGCACACACGGAATCTGTGCTCGGTGCAGCCTGCACAGTGGCACACACAGAATCTGTGCTCGGTGCAGCCTGCACAGCGTCACACAGAATCTGTGCTCTGTGCAGCCTGCACAGCGTCACACAGAATCTGTGCTCGGTGCAGCCTGCACAGCGGCACACACAATCTGTGCTCGGTGCAGCCTGCACAGCGGCACACACAGAATCTGTGCTCGGTGCAGGCTGCACAGCGACACACAGAATCTGTGCTCGGTGCAGCCTGCACAGCGACACACACGGCAGGTCTTTGGCAGGATGCAGACTGGAGGGTTAAGTACGGGTGGCGGCTGGCGGGTTTGGATGAAAACTGACTGGCTTTTTATAGCACAGTGGCCGGGCGGGGTCACAGGGTATGTGTGGCTCACAGCATTCACTGTGTGGGAGTGTGGCACCCGTTCAGAGGGAGGGGGAGAGAGAGAGAGAGAGAGAGAGAGAGAGAGAGAGAGAGAGAGAGAGAGAGAGAGAGAGAGAGAGAGAGAGAGAGAGAGAGAGAGAGAGAGAGAGAGAGAGAGAGAGAGAGAGAGAGAGAGAGAGAGGCTTAGGAGAAATGCTAAAGCATTAGGCCTAAGTGCTGTGGCCCGGGGGGGGAACAAAAACTCCCCGGCTATCTCCTGCCTGTCTGTCATTTTGGATCAGTGTCATGTGCGATAGAAGCATCTATGGGAGTGGAGAGACCGCGAGCGGACGGAGACAGAGAGCTGCCGAGCAGGGACAAGCTTGTCCTCCACTCTCCCCTCTCTCTCCGGTTCAGGAAATGCCCCGGTCTCAGTCCCAGAAGCCTCCACCCTCCTCCTGCGTGTGAGGAGCGTTTGTGACGGCGTGCCAATAACAGCCATATCAAAGATGATGGAGCGCTGCTCGCATGCCCGCCCGGCACACACAGAGAGCCGCGGAGCCAAGCTCACAAGTTAACACGAGCCCTTCTGTATCATACCAGGGATTCCTCTCCGCTCAGCCGGATGATGAGGACCAGAGTACCGCGCGGCACCAGGGAGCCCCTGTCATCCAGACAAGATATCATAAAAAATACCCTGGCACCAGGGAGGCCCTGTCATCCTAGACAGATGTAATCAAAACACCCTGGGCCGTTTTGCACGAGTCAGAGGGAACACATGAGGTGTTCTTTAGTCACCCGTGGGTTTATTATGTCAACTGAAGAGGAAGTGCAGAAAGCACCGGACACACTTTGTTGTTGTTGCCTGAGATACTAAAACGTTTATCCACGGTGACGGTGCTCCACTGTAGCCCAGAGATGCTTACAAGTCTTTTTTTTTTACAAGTCCAAAAGTCAAATCTCAAGTCTTTGAGGGGCAAATCTCAAGTCTCTTATGATGAGTGTTCTTCTCATCTGCTGCATCTGGTAGAACACTGCATATAGACTGTATCTAAGGAATTCAAAGCACGTACTGTGTTGTCCTCCTCAGTCCTTTATCTATTAGCACACTATCAGCATTGATTAGTTGACATTAGGGGTGCTCCAAAAAATCGATTCTGAAAGGATCGCGATTCTTAATGCCACGATTCCTGGATCGATTCCAAACTCCCAAGAATCGATTCTTCTTCGTATTGTAAAATTATTATTATTATTTTTTTTACAGTGCACCTGAATGCAACATGCAAGATACCGGCTGAATAAGTGTCCAAATGTTCATGTCATTTGTGTACTGTACTGCCACAGTGCCACCACCTCTTGCACTTAAGAACTCTGGTTAATGTATTCCCCCCAAAATCTATAAATCCTTCTCAAAGTCTACAGATCCCCCCCAGCCTATAAATCCATCTCATCTGAAGAACATATGGGGGGAATTCCCCTCTAGTTTGCAAAATGAATGTAGGCCCTGTGACTGTAATACCTCAGAAGTTGAATTTGAAGTTCAGCATTAATACATTTGTCATTTTTTGTCTTAGATTTACCTTTGTGTGTTATTGCAATATAAAACTACATAATTGAGAATCGATTCTAGATTCTGGAATCGAGAATCGTTGGAATCGAGAATCGATTCTGGAATCGGATCGTGACCCCAGGAATCGGAATCGGATCGGATCGTGGCTTAGCCGGATCGGAGCACCCCTAGTTGACATACATTTCCTTCATGTTAAAGCACCAAAAAAAAATAAGATTGTTCACGAGTCCCAAATGTCGAGTCTGAGTCAAGTCTCAAGTCAAGTCTCGATTGTCACATGCGTGTGCGAGTCGAGTCCAAGTCCAAGTCCCCATCTCTGCTGTAGGGTACATTTAATCTCTACTGTAGGGTACATTTAATCTCTACTGTAGGGTACATTTCATCTCTACTGTAGGGTACATTTAATCTCTACTGTAGGGTACATTTAATCTCTGCTGTAGGGTACATTTAATCTCTACTGTAGGGTACATTTAATCTCTACTGTAGGGTACATTTAATCTCTGCTGTAGGGTACATTTCATGTCGACTGTCAGTTGTTTAGGGTTGATTCTAGGGATGAGCGAGTACACCATTATCTATCTGTATCTGTTTTAACCAACTAAGTGATCTGTATCTGTACTCGGAGGGGGCGTGGCCGTGGATTAAAGCAAAAGTGGGTGGGGCGGTTAGACTGAAAGTGGGTGTGGCTTAAGTTTGTTGTTGGCAATTCAGCGTGCCGAGATGCCACCAAAACGTTTAAAGTATGGCTAAAAAAAAGGTATAGAATGAAGTACTCTGTATCAGTGTCACTTTAAGGATATTGGTATTGGTACTGGTGTTTGTATTTTTTAAATGATACCCAGCCCGAATCACGAGTACAGATACTGACACATTGTACCTCAGGACCACAATGGAAATAAGTTTAACGACTTTATTGTGATATCCTGATTAATTATTTTATACTGTATGCTTGTTGGTGTGTATTGTATTTTTTTTATAATTCATTCATTCATTCATTCATTCATTCATTCATTCATACATACTCGGATGATACTGGTACTAAAAAGAACATTATCTGTACCGGATACTAGTTTCATCAGAGTACTCGGCGTATTCCTAGTTGATTCCCTTGAGCTGCTTTCAATGAAGTGAGACCTGTAAATTGTACGTACGTACAGTACAAACGCACACACACACACGCGCACACATGCACACACACACGTGTGCACATGCATACACACACGTGTGCACATGCACACATGCACACGCACACACACACGTGTGCACATGCACACATGCACACGCACACATGCACACGCACACACGCACACACACACAAACGCACACGCACACATGCACACGCACACACACACAAACGCACACACACACATGCACACGCACACACACACACCCTGACACAGTTAGTTGATGCTCCTTTGAACTGAGAACTGACAAAATACTGTCTTTAAAACTTGAGTCAAATAAAGCCGTGTTCCACCGTCTTCTGGCTCCAGAAGAAACACTTTTCTCTTTCATATCTAAACTCTGGCTTAGGATGACATGTGAGTCAGTCAGTCAGTCAGTCAGTCAGCTACTGTAGCTCAGTCATGTCCAGGCAAAACCACGGAGGAAAGCCTTTGAGTGGTGCCCTGCTTCAGGTCATACAGTGCGTCTACATTATAGGGTTCTATAACGACAAAAACAAGGCTGTGACTTGGGAGCAGATCTCGGCGCTCGGGTTTCCACGAGTGGCTGCCGACTGTGTTTCAGTTCCCAGGCTTCTCCATTGTCCCTCTCAGTCAGAGTGCGAGCAAAAAACAAGCTCCTTTATAGCTCTGCGGCTCACAGGACACCGCAAAAGACAATAGCAGACGGCCCTGAGATCCAGTTACCAAACAAGGTGTAGGCCCACCTCTGCCCGCAGGGTCCCAACACGCTGCTGCCTCGGCCCCAGAGAGGAGGCCCACCTCAGCCCGCAGGGTCCCAACACGCTGCTGCTGCCTCGGCCCCAGAGAGGAGGCCCACCTCGGCCCAGGGTCCCAACACGCTGCTGCCTTGGCCCCAGAGAGGAGGCCCACCTCGGCCCAGGGTCCCAACACGCTGCTGCCTCGGCCCCAGAGAGGAGGCCCACCTCGGCCCAGGGTCCCAACACGCTGCTGCCTCGGCCCCAGAGAGGAGGCCCACCTCGGCCCAGAGGTCCCAACACGCTGCTGCCTCGGCCCCAGAGAGGAGGCCCACCTCGGCCCAGAGGTCCCAACACGCTGCTGCTGCCTCGGCCCCAGAGAGGAGGCCCACCTCAGCCCGCAGGGTCCCAACACGCTGCTGCCTCGGCCCCAGAGAGGAGGCCCACCTTGGCCCAGGGTCCCAACACGCTGCTGCCTCGGCCCCAGAGAGGAGGCCCACCTCGGCCCGCAGGGTCCCAACATGCTGCTGCTGCTGTGGCCCCAGAGAGGAGGCCCACGTCTGCTTGCTTTGTGAATGGGTCTGTTTAGCTCCACAGGACAGCCCAGCCTCTGTTTGGAGGCGAGGCGACACCGGCACCTGCCCGTACGTACGTGGCTCTCTGTCTGTAGACGGAGACAATGAGAGAGCCAAGCCTGAGTGGTCAGATGAAGCTCTCGTGGTTTAACGCTTTTGGAATTTGATGTGCGCGTTTAAAAGGAAATAAGATCTCACCGTCACGACGAGGCACATTTCCTCTCGTCAATATTCCTTTGAATATATGAAAGCCAATTTGGGGTTTGACCAATTTGGGGTTAGTTTTTAGTGGACAGTTTTATAGTGGAAAGAGATGGGAGAAAGAGAGGGGGATGACGTGCAACAACGGTCCCAGGCAGGATTTGAACCCAGCAGGCCACCATCACAGGCGCACGCACAGTATGCACCTTCACCAACCCTAACCCTATAACCCTACCATCAGAGGTCAATGTCTAAATCCTATGGGAAACAACTAAATGCGATATATGCTGGATCAGTTCTGATCTGGAAATGTTGCTGATTATTACTTTAAACACAATCTCCATTGTCATTGCAAAAACCAATTAACTAAAACATACTGGGACGGTGATTTGCGTTTGATTTTTCTTTCCTACAGTTGTATATTTATTCTTACTGAAGACTTACCAGAGCTTCCCCATATCCCACTGCAACCCCTTCCACTGATTCCACTGATGTATTCGTTATTTTCCACGAGCCAGGCCCAGGCATCAGATCAAGTGCCTGAAATGAGAGAGGGCTAAATGAGTTAAATGTGTGTGAGATGTGCGCCTCGTCTCCAGATCACTTGGACCGTCTGTCTTAGAGTCTTAAATTACAACACAGTTCTTTAGCTTCCGTCAAATTGTGTTTCTGTAAAGCGGTGGTTCCCAACCTTATGGTCGCGACTCTGAGTAGGGTCTCCTGGAATTCAAATAGTGTCACCTGACCTGAATCTTCTTAAAAAAATAAAGTACAGTGTAAAGCCTCGACGAAGAGGACATGGAACATTTAATCATATGACTCCGGTTCATTTGCATTTCACCTCAAACAAGTCAGGACGCTGCTTTCAAGTCTGACATTTACCTCGATTTGCTAGATGAACAACATGATATTCCTTAGGTCAGTGGTTCTCAAAGTAGGGTCCAGGGACCCCCGGGGGTCCTTGAGGGGCGTTCAGGGTCTCAGAAAAAAGGGGAATCATTTATTTTCACTAGTAACACAATGAATGTATGACTATTTAGTCATGGGTTTCATACACTCTGTAACAAAACATCTAAAAGCTCAAATCTTGACAGATGGGGCACCCTGGGACAAAATCGTATCAAATGGGGGTCCGTGGTCTAATTTGTGTCAGGGAAGTTTGACGTGAAAATGTTGCTAGAATGCTAGAATTTCTCTAAAAAGTATAAAAAGACAATCACCTAATATCAACTTCACTCAATCGAGTACGAAGCCTGTACGAAAACGCTGTCGACCGACTCACCCAAACGACCTGACCGAAACGCTGATCCAGGTCAGCGCACCAAACTATAGTACACACGTTATTTGTTTATATCGATTTTTCATCAGCATCTCCCAGCCTTCAAGAATCTCTACTACGTCTATAACTGAGGTATACTAAAGCTAGAGCTGCAGACTGAAGACGAGAGACCCAGAGAGAGACCAGTGTCAACCTTCTTTTTGTTTTGTTTCTATGTATTCCTCCCACTGAAGCGGGTTGCTGTGACGACTGCGGTCAGCCGGTGAACCAATGAGACCTGAGCAGTGACTCTTAATGGAAAGAACAGGTGAGCCGTCACAGAGATTCACCATGGCGATGCTTTAAAGGACACTTAGGGCTCTGAGACAGTAGGCTCTTTGTAGCACTGCCTCAGTTTCTTTTTTCATGTCCCTCTTTGGCCTGCATGTGAAATAACAGAGAGCACGTCAGAGCAGGAGAGCTGTTTATAACAGAGAGCACGTCAGAGCAGGAGAGCTGTTTATAACAGAGAGCACGTCAGAGCAGGAGAGCTGTTTATAACAGAGAGCACGTCAGAGCAGGAGAGCTGTTTCCCCGTTGCATCACGGCAGACTGGACGCGGGCAAATGGAAGCACGGAGGAAGAACTCGCCATCTTCCTCTCTGAACTTCCCTACAGCTGTGCAACAATCTCTGACACACGGGGGACAATTGTTGTCAATAAACTCATTCTGCAGAAATGGAAGTCCCCCTCTCCACCCTCTCTTCAGTTGTGGTTTGGCGGACGTGATCTCTTGTTATACGAATGGAGAGACTCAGGCTCTCTTGAGGACCAACTCACCTGGGAGATTTCAGGGACTGCTCCGGAGACGTCTACAAAACACTGAAGGAAAAAGTCATAGTGAGGGTTTTCATCCAAGATGTTCAAATCCTTCTTGGAGAGCGTAGAAGTAACATGTCGGCGTGTACCCACGTATGACGACATTTGGAGATATTTGAGCTATATGGTTCTGTGACTGCTCTCCTGAATTTTATTGATGATCTCAAAGTAAAACAGCTATTTTCAATTAAGTTAAGTTAAGTTATCCTTTATTTATCCCCATGGGGAAATTCATCCTCTGCATTTGACCCATCCTCTACTAGGAACCTTCCTAGAACTAGGAGCAGTGGGCAGCCACAGTGCAGCGCCCGGGGACCAACTCCAGTTCTTTTTGCCACTGCCTTGGTCAGAAGCACTGACAGGAGTATTAACCCTAACATACATGTCTTTGATGGTGGGAGAGGAAACCCACACGAACATGCAAACTCCACATAGAAAGGACCTGGGATGGACCGGGGGTTCGAACCCAGGACCTTCTTGCTGTGAGGCAACAGTGCTAACCGCTGAGCCACCGTGCTGTCCCAATATGTGTAAAGGAGGAACAACTTAAAAAGGGTCCACCAACACGTAGTGGCTGAATCGTTTCTCTCTAAGGGAGACGGAGTTTGTAGCCAGGACCTATGAAGGGGGAGAATAGCCCGCGCTGACATTAGCTTGTTTGGGAAAATGCTCAGTGCAATCAAGTGTAGACCTGCAGGCAGTAATGTGATTACATTACGGAGACTTACCATCTTTAACCCATTGATACCTGATGCAGCATTTGCGTGTATATCCCTCATTTGTGTGTGTATCCCTTTAAGACACACACAAACGCTGCATCAGGTATCAATGGGTTAATCGCGGAAAATGTCAATAGACATAAATCTTCGGGGGGAACCGGTCCTGCGGGCTCACATTTATTTGGATGGTTTGAGTTTCAAGCTTGTTGCAAGTGCTTCAACATGTGGATGAAGTACGCTCATATCTACAGTACGTGTAATGTGTTGGAGCACCCCCCGCCTCGCTCTCTGAAATACAGTGGGTTTCTTTGTAATATCTTAATGAGCGCCCCCTGTTGTTTGTAAGATATAGTGCACATTGGGAAGCATTGTTGTGGCAGAGAGACATTTTTTGTCAACGTGCGCTTTTTCTCTCGTGTGTCCCTCCCGCCAGGCTGACAGCCTCCCTCGAGTTCCCAGCACCCACTAGGGGGGAGAAGTTATAACGGCCATGTGGGACCATTTTATACGAAACACCTCTTTGCCTTCTAGGCTCATAGTAGTTAAAGCCCCTCTGCTAGCACTGATCCTAGCAGTCCTTCCTCTAAAGCCCCCCTACCGGGGTCAGGGACTAAGGGTCGCAGGGCTCCGGGGCAAAATGTAGGTACTGCGAGGCCTGCTGCCCGTGGTAAACGAACGGGGGAGGTGTTCTCTTTTATCTCGTCGACTTTGCCTGCATGGTGTGCGCAGAGCGAGGGGGGGGGCCCACGGGCGCAGCAACACGTGCTCCGAGGCAAAGTGAAAGCGCTAATTAGCAGGTAGCTGCAGGTATTAGGGGCTTTATAGTCACTATCTGAAGCTCAATTTAAAATGTGTTGAGTGAGCGGTGCGGTGCGCTGCATGCTGGGGCATGTGGGGTAGTTTACAGATGTTTGCACCATACTGCGATGGTGCCACACTCGCTACACATCAAATATGAAACAAGGAGCGATCTGTTGCCGCTGTGACTTTGCGTCATAATCTGTATTTAGAGTGATAACGACGGATTAACACGCTAATCCAAATTTCATGACTACGTTTGCTGAAGGATTTACGGCTTTTTCCCCCCATTAAGAGCGAGCCTTCTGTAAATAGCACGCTGGGATGTGTGCCGCGCTCACTTCCCAGCGAGAGCAAAGAGCCGGAGGATATTTTGTCAGAAGCCGTCTTATCTTCTTTGCCTGGCAGCCAGGATTTGCGAGGCCGTGTTTACACTGGGACATGGTTTCTGCTTTGAGAGCTTAACCTAACGAGAGGTTTTAAGCGAGCTGTCCTTTATAATGTGTGACTCATGGAAGGAAAGCCGGTGCTACTTAATCTGCCATAAGTGGAAGAAGGGTTTTGTGCTGTCAAAAATGCAAATAATGGCTTGAGGGCTCAACAAAGTAAAACCACTGTGTAGTCTGTAGAGAGGCAAAGTGAACGTAACTTCCTGCTTCAGCACTGTACCAGAGATTTTCATCCGCCATCTATTTTCCCATAGACGTTTCGTAAAATGCGTATAAAAAATAGTTTTACTTGGTCAAACCAAACGCTTCAGCTATATTTAGAATCTGGAGAGACCATTTCACTTGGACCAAAACTTAAAAAAACAACATTGAAAAAATGTTTTTTTAAACCCGCTATTTTTTTATGTTTTGGTCCGAGTGAAATGTTATGCGGTCTCTCCTGTTTCTAAATATATCTGAACCGTTTGGTTTTCAACAAGTAAAACTATTTTTATATGCATTTTACGAAATGTCTATGGGAAAATAAATGGCAGATAAAAATCTCTGGTACAGTGCTGAAGCAGGAAGTGACGTTCACTTTGCCTCTCTAGCGTGCTTTGCATGAATAGTAGTCTCGTTTGCCAGACTATCTCTGTACCAGCGCAGGAGAGAGTCTGGCTCCTCTTACTCTCACTCTGGTCTAGCGGGGGGGAAAGGCAGTGGCCAACCTCCCCCGGCTTCCCTCTGATGACACGGAAGTGAATTGAGAAAATGTAGTTCCTTTAATGGCCACTAGGCGTCAGGGGCAGTAGGCATTCCCCCCATGTTAAAATGCCCGACTTTGTAACAGGATTAATCATCTAGGGGCAAAACATGGTTTTGGTCTATATACTGTAGCTAATTTCACCTTTTCATAACAACTGTAGGGGGAGTAAAATAGATGATAGAAAAGGGGGTGATTGACGTGTGAGTAAGTGTGCATGCACGGCATACGCCAGAGTCAGGAACTGAAACCAGGAAGTAGTGGTGACCTCTGGCGATCTTTAACGTAACGACAGTCTGATATTGAAATAGCCTGCTGACCGTAGGGGTGGGGGATCGGCAGCGTCCCTGCCTCTCAACTCCATCGTCGCATCCCAACCTGTTCCGTTTTAAACCGTAACCCAAACCGTAACCTGCGGCACCGACCCGCGAGCACCGAGCGAGCGTCCCCCCGCTGCGCCAGTGATGTTGAAAAATAACGAAAAGACCAATGTCAACATTGGAAATAGACCTACTCTGTCGCTTCAGTACGAGGACGTGTTGGATCTGTTTATGATTTACAAAACGCATGCATCCCTGAGCAGAAAGGGGGTCACAGTTGAAGGATACGTGTTTGCTTTGGGGCTGAGATTGTAGTTAGCCTGTCAGGAAACATTCCTTTGGCAGCTGATTGGACTTTCCAGAGCCGAGAGAAGCAGGCTGTCCTGGTGGATCTGTGGATGCTGCTGCGTGGAGGAGCCCACCCTGCCACTGGTGGTCTGGTGACGAGCTCCAGCAGCCTGGATCTCATCTCCTCATGGCCTCAGCAACACTTCTCCTGTGAAGGAAAGCAGAGCCTGATCGCTCTCACACATGCCACTCATTACAGTGACGAGACCTCAGAGATCCTCTCTCGTATTCTTTCCTTCGTCTCTGTGGGTTTCTTTAGCGGCTCTTCTCCTGCTTGAACTGCCTCAGTGTTGTCACAGCACAAACCTGAGATCATATGAAAAGTATGGACCGTGACGACGTCACCCCTATTGGTTTGTGGACGTGAAGCCTTGAGTTTGGCAGTTTGATGGTCACCATCTTGGTTATTTGGAGCCAGAAGCAGCTAGCGCAAGACCAGGGCTTTCCCACAGAGCCTCAGCGCGGCGCCCCCCTCTGCTATTGGTCTGCGATTGGCGAGCTGCGTGATCACTGGACAGGTGACCTGTCAGTCCCGCCCCAAAGCATAGTCTGCTTTATCGTCTATTTTACAATCAAAAAATGAGACCATAATGGACTAAATGAACATCAGGCTGTTTTGAAGAAGACTTGAAACTAACGAGTGAGACCATCAACTCATTAGGAAAGTGTTTCCTGAGGTCATACAGTAAATCAAGTGAGAAGTAGGGTCATTTTCCCATTGACTTCCATGCAATCAGTGTTCTTTTTGGGGCCAGTGGAGTCGCCCACTGCTGGCCATTAGAAAGAATGCAGATGCCCAGCAGCGGCACTTCCGACTTGGTCTGACGTTCCTACACACAATTGGCCGTGTCTGTGGGTGGGAAGCTGGTGGGGTATGAGTCCTGGTCATTGCACTAGTGCCTCCTCTGGTCAGTCGGGGTGTCTGTTCGGGAACTGGGGGGGAACAGACATGGGGTATTCAATTAAGAGATCCAGTTAGAGAAAATTTCCTCGAGCAAAGGTCCGGAACATCTAACTTTTGTGATGATTCAGTGCTATATATATATATTGAAGTCGCCTAATAATTCTATCAACGTCTGCATGTAGACAACAACTGAGTTGTCTACATGTAATTCAGTATTTCAATGTTTATTTTCAATTTTCACGTTTAACTGGAGGTATTACGTAATTTAATAATAAATAAATGTTCTTTTATCTTTCAAGTAAATTGAGGGCTGCATTGAAAAAGTAAAATACATATCAGAAAGCTTAATTTGAGAAAAAATAAATAAAAAGTGTACCATAAGTTCCCCTTTTCTTTTAGTTAACTCCACTTGATATTTGAACAGTCTCAACCTAAACAATCTCAGCACATTTTAACAATTCCCCCACGTCCTCTTGTTCAATAGGAGAAGTGTAGCCCAGCTGGCCCGGCCTGGTAGAACCAGCCTGGTACAACCAGCCTGGTACAACCAGCCTGATAACGTGATCTCACACAATCGTATCAGTCTGAACCATTGGTCTGGACTGGACTATCAGCCTCCCACAGTGATTTCAGTGGGCGGGAGTACTTGCCTTGACAGACAACTCATTCAGCCAATCAGTGTCACCACATGCAGTCCAAGTCCATCCATCTGAGTAGAATAGTGAGCCAAAGTGGAACGTCACTTCCTGCTTCAGCACTGTACCAGAGATTTCCATCCGCCATCTATTTTCCCATGGACATTTCGTAAAATGCTTATAAAAATAGTTTGACTTGTTCAAACCAAACGGTTCAGATATATTTAGAAACAGGAAAGATCGCATAACATTTCACTCGGACCAAAATGTTTAAAAAAAAGCGGGTTGTTTGCATTAGTGCACATTTACGAGCGTGCAGAGGTCCTGCCTCTTCTGTGGTTTCAGCGAGTGTTTTAACGGTTTATTTTTGGCTTAGAAATCTCAATATGCCTGCAGGTCCAAATGATACCACATAGTCAATCTGTCTGAACATGTAATAGATCCAGTAAGTCATAGGTAATAGGCCGCTGGAAATTTAAATAGTCTAGAAAAAGCACTAGTGTCTCAGTCTTGAAACGTAACGGGTATACTGTTAGACATTTAGACTGACTGGATATTCCATTGCAATAAATAAATACATAAATAAATAAATAGCCATAATGAGAATCCAACAGTATTTTCTAGTAGCTGAGGTGAACAGTGTTTTCCAGTATAGAGAGCTGTATCCACTGGCTCTCCCATATGATGGGAATGTGTAACATGTGTTCTTTAGTTTCACCTCACGACTCGTGTGATGAACATCTTCCATCCTGAAGACTGGGACACCATAATGAGACAGGAAATGGCTTGAAGAAGGAAGCCTGGCGCTGTCTTCAGTCCCTACCTACCTGTATGAGCCTGGCACTGTCTTCAGTCCCTACCTACCTGTATGAGCCTGGCACTGTCTTCAGTCCCTACCTACCTGTATGAGCCTGGCACTGTCTTCAGTCCCTACCTACCTGTATGAGCCTGGCACTGTCTTCAGTCCCTACCTACCTGTGTGAGCCTGGCACTGTCTTCAGTCCCTACCTACCTGTGTGAGCCTGGCACTGTCTTCAGTCCCTACCTACCTGTGTGAGCCTGGCACTGTCTTCAGTCCCTACCTACCTGTGTGAGCCTGGCACTGTCTTCAGTCCCTACCTACTAGGGCTGTCACTTTTTCCTCAAAATAAAATTCGAACGAACTTTAATTGCCCAATATTCGTTCGAATATATTCGAAGTTTTTTGATTAATTAAAAAAAAAAAAAAAAAAAAAAAAAAAAAAAATCTTTTTTTTTTTCAGTCCAGCAGCCTCTTGCACCAGCTGAACGTAAGTTCTGTCTTAAGTTAGGGTGTAAAGTCCACACTAACTGCTACGTTCAAACTAGTTAGTTTGACACTAAAGTTGTGTCTTTGTTTGGTTGCACCACGGAGACGTAAGGTACATCTTAACTAGTAGACCCTAAAGTCCATACTAACCAAAATAGTGTCGCAGACAATGACGTGTACAGTATCTGTGACCAATCAGTGAAAAGCACGGTGGAAACGGTGTTTATTTACGGTTGTTTAAGTGGAGTGAAAACAGGACATGTTGCCCACCGCAAATTAGTGCTTTCATATTTCATCAACACTAATCAAATGAGAACGTTATTGAGTAACGTTCGTTTAGGTTCATATTACTGTTAACGTTTATCTGTGAGCTCTTCATCAGTATTGTAGGCTATACCACCATCCTGCCTCACTAAATTGTTGCGGTTATTTTAATTTGTATGCAGTGCTGCAGCTTGTGGGAAACAAAAGCGTGAGTCATAAATATCAAAGGGTGTAATTTATCACGGAGAGCGCGTTGCGGACGCAAAACAATGATGCGCCACGGTGCCAAGTTGCAATCCGTGCCAACTGCTATTTTACGGAGGACTTTACACCTAGTAAGACGTAGGTGTAAATTTTAAGTTCTAACTTATGCCTACGTTGTAACTATTTCACTTGGTGCAACCCAAATATTTTTAGTAGTGCGTAAACTCGGACTTAGTGAGACTTTACGTTCAAACTAGCTTACGTTTCAACTTACGCACAGCTGGTGCAACCCACTGCAGCCCACCGGGCATCAGCCCGACGTGTTAGCTTGGACGCTCACAGTCACAACACTGCCTCACAAACTTGGCTGCATCCAACTCGAGACAACTTTTCAGACCCTGGAGACAATCTTTCTCAGAAGAGACTAACGCGACAAATCTGGAGACTTTTTCTGACATGGGATTAACATTACCAGCAAGCAGCAGTTGGTTAATTTTGGTTAATAAAAAAAAAAAAAAAAAAAAAAAAAAATTAATAATAAAAAAATAAATAAAAATTCGAACATTCAAATTACATTTCGAAAACGAACCCCTTCCCCCACATTCGAAGTTGCATTCGAATTTCGAATGAAAAGTGACAGCCCTACTACCTACCTGTATGAGCCTGGCACTGTCTTCAGTCCCTACCTACCTGTATGAGCCTGGCTTTTCCCCCCCCCGTTTTTGAGGTAGTTCAAAGCGCGTGTGCGTGCGCTGTCGTGTTCCAAAAACACTCAACTCATTTTGACACATGTATTTTCCAGCAGCTCTCTGAGCCTCACCAAGAACAGGCTGTTTCTGTCGCTGTGTCTTTAAAGGGCAGTTTGTAGTACAGCCATAATGAGAATCCAACAGTATTTTCTAGTAGCTGAGGTGAACAGTGTTTTCCAGTATAGAGAGCTGTATCCACTGGCTCTCCCATATGATGGGAATGTGTAACATGTGTTCTTTAGTTTCACCTCACCACTCGTGTGATGAACATCTTCCATCCTGAAGACTGGGACACCATAATGAGACAGGAAATGGCTTGAAGAAGGAAGCCTGGCACTGTCTTCAGTCCCTACCTACCTGTATGAGTCTGGCACTGTCTTCAGTCCCTACCTACCTGTATGAGCCTGGCACTGTCTTCAGTCCCTACCTACCTGTATGAGCCTGGCACTGTCTTCAGTCTCTACCTACCTGTATGAGCCTGGCACTGTCTTCAGTCTCTACCTACCTGTATGAGCCTGGCACTGTCTTCAGTCCCTACCTACCTGTATGAGCCTGGCTTTTCCCCCCCCCCGTTTTTGAGGTAGTTCAAAGCGCGTGTGCGTGCGCTGTCATGTTCCAAAAACACTCAACTCATTTTGACACATGTATTTTCCAGCAGCTCTCTGAGCCTCACCAAGAACAGGCTGTTTCTGTCGCTGTGTCTTTAAAGGGCAGTTTGTAGTACAGCCATTTATGATGGTCCACCGACCATCATCACATTCTATGGACATCCATGATAGAATATCATTTCCAATGGACATCGATGATAGAATATGATCATGGCCGGCGCTGGCGTCCATCATAAATCACTGTACTATGACCTGCCATTAACTCATTGAGTGCCAATGACGACTTTAGTCGTCAATTGCTTTAGTGACGTAGAGTGCCAAAGACGACTAAAGTCGTCAATTGCGTTTTTTGACGGTGGGACGTGGATCTAAGCCTCTTACATCGCCTCTTACAATATGGGAGCTATTGAATGTGTGTAACCTATTTTACAGAACCCTTAGGTGGCGACAGTGCTCTCCAGATTACAGAAAGGCGATGAAAAAACAAAGAAGAAGTCGTTGGGGAAACGGAAATCGCATCGCATCCGTATGCATCGATATGCTGAAGCATAACGTTAGCTGTGCCTGCAGCAGCCAATCTGCTCCCACAATTGAGCTCCTCCGTGTCCGCTGCGACAGCCCATCCGCATGATCAGCCGTGGAGTTGTTATTATTCTCAACTGGAAGCATAGGAGCCGGTGACAAACACACGCGGAACGCTGTAAAAAAGCTGGATGTCGCGCACCCTTCACTGTGCACAGCAAACTCAGCAGAGAGCCACCAGAGACACTCCCATACGGAGGAGTGTGCAGTTGAGGGGTGGGAGGGGGGGGGGGCACGCAGAGCAGCACACAACACTGACCCAGACAGCAGGACAGGATTGGCAAACGCAAGCCAGAATATCCGATGCCCACCAGCAGCAAATCAAGACCAGCAAGAAGCTGCAACCAGCAGCGCACGCAGGGGCCAGCGCTGCTGGTTGCAGCTAAAAAATATTATTCTGCCAAACAAAATTCCCTGGCCTTCAATGTTTTATTGAAGGAAATTACTTTTGAGGTGTGACTACATTAGAAAATATTAGCTTCAGAGTCAGTGATGTGCTTGAAATGTTTAATTTCACAAAAGGCTCATTATCTCAGCTTCTAGAAAAAAATGGCTGTTTTTGGTTAAATCAAGCTATCTTCTCCGGCTCATAACTAAAGAACGGAAAATGGGATCAATAAACTATTTTTTGCAGATGATAGAAGAGAGTCTCATCGTTCTTTGTGCGTGTTCAGTGTTTACATAGTAATATCACACAATATTCTGTGGGCCTCGAGAAATCACTGAAAACGCTCTGAAACTCTGGCACTGGGAGCGTCCGTTCTCCAAAAGTGGCTGGCACTCAATGAGTTAAGGCTCATTAATATTAATGACCCTCTGTTCTGATTGGCTAAGCATTTGATGAATGAACTGTCAGATGCCGCGCGGCCTGGCAGCTGGTGGGGAGAACTGTCCGGTAATAAACAATGACCAGCGCTTTGAGAAAATACCTTGTTTTCGTTACTTCTTACAAAAATGATCATGAGCGAACATTTGTGACGCTCGTTTAGAGGCTCGTTTAGAGGCTCGTTCAGAGGCTCGTTCAGAGGCTCGTTTAGAGGCTGGCTTCTCTAATATGGATTGTGTGGATTGAGCTGGCAACCATGCGGTTTGATACGTTCACCATGTTTAGACAGACCGCTGTCGTTTCATATGCTATGGGATCTTTAATGCTCAACTCTGTTTTTGTTTGTTGCTCAGATCTGTTTATTTACTCTGAACTGTTCTGTTATGTGTGACCAGCCTGTTCCTTCTCTCTCTCTCTCCCATGTGCTCCTGCCAGAACCTTCAGGCTAATCAAGTGAGCAGAGCAGTCAGGCCTCCTGACATGAATGGAGTTTGGAGGAGCAGAGAGGGAGAGGCCACAGCTGCTGACAGCAGCACCTGGGAGGAACCTTTCTCTAGCCAGCTCTCTTTGGTTTGTATTGATTTTGACCTTTGAGTGGTTTTGTTTGTAATAAACCTCTTTACTTTTGCAGAAGCTCATTTGACATCTTCAGTATGTTTTAGTCTGCTGTTGAGCCTGACATCTTCAGTATGTTTTAGTCTGCTGTTGAGCCTGACATCTTCAGTATGTTTTAGTCTGCTGTTGAGCCTGACATCTTCAGTATGTTTTAGTCTGCTGTTGAGCCTGACATCTTCAGTATGTTTAGTCTGCTGTTGAGCCTTTCTTGTTTTGGAGACGTAACAGTTCTCATTCGTATTTACGAGGCAGCACATCATGGAAGCTGCGTGGTGAAATTGCAGTCTGCGATTTTCGTCCCACATTCTTCTTCTTCTGTGGTGTTTTATGGCAGTTGGCATCCTTTATGTTGCATTACCGCCTCCTTCTGGATTTATCCATCCATTTTTTCCCTAGATTCTGTAAAAAACGATCCATCCCCTTGGTCCCACATTGTGATATCTGTGATGATTTAGGTCAGTAATGATGTCACTGATGTTGTCACAATGTCTATGACATCATCAGTGATGTCACTCGAGCACTCGATGATGTCATCAGTGATGGTCATTTGAGCAATGGTGATGTCATCATGTCTATGACATCATTAGTGATGTCACCCGAGCACCCGATGATGTCGATGAAGTCTATACAATGTGCAGACTCTACTCTACTCTCACTACTCATCAGTGATGTGAAGTTGAGCAATTTTCCGCTGAGTGATGTCACTCGAGCACTCCATGATGTGATCAGTGATGGTCACTCGAGCAATTGTGATGTCATCAGTGAGTGATGTCATCAGAAGTCGAGCAATTGTTCGCTGTGCATGCCAATCAGGAAGTGAGGCCACGCAGCAGCCGAGCTGCGGGCCTATGCGAGCCCGCGTTGCGGGCGAGCTGCAGGGCGGGCGATTCTAGTTGTTAATATTTCCATTGTTTGTCCTGTCCTCCACAAACAATGTATTTTTCTGTCCTCCATCTTACAGGTGCCAGTGCAGAATGACAACATGTTACTGTGTCGTTACGTTCAAGACCCCCAGAGGCCGCCGCTACTTCCTGGTTCCTGCTCCCGACTCTTGACGTATGCACTGCACACATGCACTTACTCATAGGGATGCAACGATTATTTTTTTTGATCCACGATTATAGTCTGAGAAAAAACCACGATTATCACGGTTTCACGATTATTGTTATGGACGTATAAAAATCACATGAGCATTCTCTAAATAGAGGTTTTATTGTATTTCCCCCACAATCTTAACAGTTGCTGCCTTCCGGAATACTAATGCACGATATGGATTTTTACAGCCGATAGTATAGGCCTACGCTAACCGATAAATATTCTCCTGGCCAATAACCGATACGTTAAACATACTATTGTTACTTTTTTCACATTTTTGTATTTAAAAAAATAAGTTCTTAACCTGTATTTTATGCACACCTGGGATTAAAAAAAGAAGAAAGGGCAGATGTAGTGAGCAAAGATGGATGATTTAATATTCCATGGCTCTGACCTAATCAAATCTAACTGACATCACTATTGTGAACATAAAACAAACAACATTTCTGATATAATATATATAATATATATATATATATATAATACAAAAAATATTTTATTATTATTTTATAGAAGCGAAAGCCTATAGCTGCTTAGTCTGCAGAAAAAAACACAAAAGGCATAGTAACTTAGACTCTTATTGGCATCTTACTGGCAACTAAATGTGCCGTCTGAAATGAATTTTGCATTGGGGTCAGTTCTATTGAAGTGATGATGGGGCAGGCATGGAAAGCCTCACTATAAGCCATCATGTGTCGTTTCACTTTTTACTGGAAAATGCTCCCTCTGGATTAAAGAAAGGACACTCTGTGGTGTTGACTGGTGTTTGTTATGTAAATGTGCGCATTTGTTTTCCTTGTCTCAGTCAGATCATGACTGCCAAGCAGCTAGCTACGTTAGCTTCACGTTATTAGGCCTACATGTAACGTTAGCGGGTTGCTTTTGGAGTTGACACAAACCCTTGATGTTTCTTTTCGTGTAAAGCATGAGGTTCTCTATGGTTTAGGCCAGCGCTGGGAGCATGAAGTGCTTTAAATGCGGGGATGTTTGGTCACAACGAGCTTGAGGAACTATGTACGCTAGGCTATGGCCAGCTAGCTAACATTAGCCACAACAGCTAACGTTAACGTCAATGACTGTATGTTAACGCTAAACAAATCCGCTGCCTCTTCCCCACGTTTGGTTTAACGTAACACCAGCTCAGACTTTCCCCTAATCTCAGAAACCTTGCGGGACATGTATTGCAACATTTATGTTGGGCTGGCATCGATGGCTAGGCTACAGACTGGCTACTACTGGGAGACATGGCAGCTGCCTGTGTTTGGTGCCTCCGCTAAATAGTCCGTGCGGAAACGAAGCGAGAGAGACAGGTTCCTCTCCTTCCAGCGCCGTCTGCGCCGCATGGGAGTTTAAACTGACGGACTGTTGTGAAACAAAACACTCGGTGTAGCGGAGCCTCTGCGGTTATATAACCGTGACGTTTTAAATCGCGGTTAATAGTCAAACCGGTTAACCCCTGCATCCCTACTTACTCACACGACCACAAGAGGTCGCATTCATAAACATCGGTCGTTTTAACCATGCAGCTTGAAAATCAACCAATGTTGTGGTTCTCCTTCCTTGTGAGGACGGCTTGTTACTCTTACAACACATTGGTGGATGGAGAGATTATGATGGTAAAATAACATCAGCGTGGAGTCTGTATAGCTCAGTGTTAAGAGCATTGCAGGCGTGTTAGTTTTTCACTTCCTGAGCGGCAGGTTCATGCTTGTCTGCAGACAACACAGAGACATGTGACTTCCCTCTCTCTGCCCGCAGCCAAACCAGGCCCATTCCTCAACCTCTCACCTGTGACCCCTTCACCCGGACCACACATCCATCTTGCAGAGATGCAGACATCTGGTAGGTGACTTTAGAATCTCTGCATGGAAAGCTAAGTTGAGATCTTATTTGGAATATCCAGTCAGCAGAAATAACTTCGGTCTTCAAACATCATGGTTACTGGTCATATCTATACAATATCATGACATGGCACATAACTAGTGGATCTGGATATCTGGATATGACAGCTGTCCATTTCTGACTAGATATTTTCCGAATATGAGATGGCTTTATTGTGTACTATTAGCATGAGCTGACTCCAGATTCTAGCAGTATAAAGTGGTCCCATCCTGGAGATGGAATGGTCCAAACATGGAATCTGCGCCTCTCGTGATCAGAGAGTATTCCACTATGTATGATGCACTGTATATCATCATTTGGATCATATCTTGTAATATTTGGGCAAGACTATCTCTGTATTCTCAGGGGTTTTGCACAGTGAGAGACAGAGAGAAAGACAGACAGCAGCAGAAGAGTGAGAGGGAAAGACAGACAGCAGCAGAAGAGTGAGAGGGAAAGACAGACAGCAGCAGAAGAGTGAGAGGGAAAGACAGACAGCAGCAGAAGAGTGAGAGGGAAAGACAGACAGCAGCAGAAGAGTGAGAGGGAAAGACAGACAGCAGCAGAAGAGTGAGAGGGAAAGACAGACAGCAGCAGAAGAGGGAGAGGGAAAGACAGACAGCAGCAGAAGAGTGAGAGGGAAAGACAGACAGCAGCAGAAGAGTGAGAGGGAAAGACAGACAGCAGCAGAAGAGGGAGAGGGAAAGACAGACAGCAGCAGAAGAGTGAGAGGGAAAGACAGACAGCAGCAGAAGAGTGAGAGGGAAAGACAGCAGAAGAGTGAGAGGGAAAGACAGACAGCAGCAGAAGAGTGAGAGGGAAAGACAGACAGCAGCAGAAGAGTGAGAGGGAAAGACAGACAGCAGCAGAAGAGTGAGACAGAGGGAAAGACAGACAGTAGCAGAAGAGTGAGAGGGAAAGACAGACAGCAGCAGAAGAGTGAGAGGGAAAGACAGACAGCAGCAGAAGAGTGAGAGGGAAAGACAGACAGCAGCAGCAGGAGTCTTTGGGGGGAAAATGAGGATGAGGCCTGCATCACCACTGTGGCACATTCCTGCAGCTGTAGCAGTGCTCCTCAGGAGGATCAGTGCAGGAACAGTGTCCCTCCTGTCTGTCCCATCTGTCCATGTGTCCATCACTCTATCCTGCTACTGTTGACCTTTCAGATCCATTCATCATCTATTCAACATGAGCACATACTCACCTCAGCACACAGTCACACATACTGTATATATATACTGTATATACTATATATATATATATATATATATATATATATATATATATATATATATATATATATATATATATATAATTCTTTTTTAGCCTTATCTACTGATAGCGTACTCAATTGCTTTAGATTTAATTCATTTTTAAGGATCCTCTATTGGATGATGTTAGAAGAAACAGGCTGAGGCTTCCATAGATGACCAGTAATGATACCATATTATGATGGAAATTAAATGGAGAGTACTCAACATTCTGATTAGAATGTGAATGTGTAGTAGAGAGCTCGGCCCGAGCCCTCCCCGGCCGGTGACATGCAGGCCCGTGCCTGACCCGGCCCGGATGAGTTATGAAATTAATTGGCCCGAGCCCGTTGCGAGGCCCGACATCAATATCACGATATGATGACACATATCTCTCTCCCTCTCTGTGCATGCTGCCGCGCTGCTGAACTCGTTGGTCCAAAACGTTGCTAGACTGTGTTGCCTATAAAGACAAACACCACTCTCTCTCCCCCTCTCACACATGCTACCGTGGCCTATCAGCATTGTTTTCAACAGGTTCAAATGAGCTTTCTCTACTGTTTAACTCTCCCCTCGCAAACTTTGTTTTATGTCCATCGATCTTATTTCTCTCTCACGACACAGACACACGCGGCTTGTTTTGTTGTTGTTTTTGATGCTGACAGTGACAGCACGCTGACTGAAACATGTCATGACGTGGATTGTGGACTGGAGTGGCAGACTAACGTCACAGTGAGGGTGTGTGTGGGGACGGTGTGTGTGTGTGTATGTGTGTGTGGGGATGGTGTGTGCGTGTCTGTGCGCTCCTCCTCTTCTTGGTCTCACTCTGCTGTGTAAAATAAAGCGAGTAATACAGCTTCATTTTATTTTATTATTGAAACGGGCCCGACCCCGGCCCGGCCCGGGCGGCTCGGAGCAATTCATAAAAAAAAAGCCCGGCCCCAGCCCGTATTGGCCAGGCCTGGGTTTGCAGCTCTCTAATGTGTAGCATAAGAAGAGGGCCAGGGTCAATGCACTTTATTGAACACCTCTGGCCTTTGGGTCGGGCCAAAGCAGCACAGAGGCACTGATCTCCTCTGGCTTCTCCCTGTCTGAGGTCATCTTCTAAATCCCCCTGCTATTGAACTGGAACTCTGTCCAAGCCATGCAGACAGAAGCAAGTTTATACAGCCGTGATACGGATCAACGACTTGCAAAAAAAAAAAAAAAAAAAAAAAAATCCGATTTTCTTTTTCTCTCCTGCGGTGCACAGGCTGCTCTTGAGATGTGGATGGTCTCTCCTGCGGTGCACAGGCTGCTCTTGAGATGTGGATGGTTAATTTGAGTATATATTTTAACTAAAACTGTCGGCTGTGTTTTTTATGTGTGTTTTTTTATATGTGCATTGCTTTGCTGCTTGTTTTTTCGATTATTTTTTTGTAAAGCACCTTGAATTGCCTTGTGTATGAAAGGTGCTATATAAATAAAATTTGACTTGACTTGACTTGACTCTCCTGTGGTGCACAGGCTGCTCTTGAGATGTGGATGGTCTCTCCTGTGGTGCACAGGCTGCTCTTGAGATGTGGATGGTCTCTCCTGTGGTGCACAGGCTGCTCTTGAGATGTGGATGGTCTCTCCTGTGGTGCACAGGCTGCTCTTGAGATGTGGATGGTCTCTCCTGCGGTGCACAGGCTGCTCTTGAGATGTGGATGGGCTCTCCTGCGGTGCACAGGCTGCTCTTGAGATGTGGATGGGCTCTCCTGCGGTGCACAGGCTGCTCTTGAGATGTGGATGGTCTCTCCTGCGGTGCACAGGCTGCTCTTGAGATGTGGATGATGGGCTTTGCACTTTTCCCAAAGACTTTTCCCCATCACACCCCTAATTAGGTAGGAACTTTCCATGCTCATAAACGCCAATGTGACCATCAAAAGAGGAATGCTCGGAAACAGAGAGGAAAGCTCCAGGAATCACAATCTGCAGGCTGATGGAAGCCTCGCGGATGACTATTTACAGTGTCACAGGGCTGGGAAGCCAGGGAGGAGTGGAAACATGAAACGGAGTTCGGAGCAATGGATTAAGTCTTAGAACGTCTGGCCAGACCACTGGTGGGTGGTGACATATAGCATAACCTTAAACATGACATATAACTGTTGGTGACATAATGTATAACCTATAAACATTGGATATTATAACTGTTGGTGACATATGTATAACGTTAAACATGAGATATTATAACTGGTTGTGACACATGTATAACCTTATACCATGGTCTGGGTGAATACTCGATTCTGATTGGCTGCAAGGTGTCCATTAATTTGTGATAATGTACAGTGATAATGTACACCTAGCTAAATGGTCTGTTCACCGTTCATATCAATGTGCCAGGATCACGACAGAGCCGTTTGAGCTCTATACCACCGTTAACGCTTATTATGGCACTTTTATCGGTTTAGAAAAGAAATTGAGTCGGTCAAAGTAACTATTTAGATTACCCCTGTGTGCTCAGTTTATTAAAATAACGGCTATTTAGACATTTTTTCGTTCTCGTCAGCTGACAGAAGCCGGGCTCTCAGCTGTCAACTGTCAAACCATCTGTTTACAACTTGCAAGCCAACAGGCGTTCTGGGAGAGCGCACGCGGTCTGTATCAGCGATACAAATCAAATCGAAGAGGAAAAAGATTAGAACAAAACAATGAAATGGGCAGTTAACAGCAACACACTGAGAGACTTCCTCGTACAAAACAACCTGGACACCAACATTGAAAGCTTCAGATGGTTTTCAGTCTCACAGACTCACAGTAAGACTCAATACATACATGGAACACAACCACTTGCACACACAACAGCAAAAGCAACAAGACGCGTAAACACTAACTCAAAACCTGTATAATGTGTACAATAGCTCTAGATATAATTTCATCTCTTGAATACGTGAGGGAAAAAGAAATCACTTAGCAACTCATCTTCCAGGTATGATATATGTATATATATATATATATATATATATACACAGTAGGTCCACAATTGCCAAACCTATCCTTTAAGTGCCTGTTTACAGAGCCTCTCAACTGTAGTTATTGGGGGAAGTGAGAGCATAATCGATGAAACTTTTCCATGGGGATTTGAACTGGCAACCTTCAGGTCCCAGGCTCACTTTTCCTAACCTCTGACATCGCTTTCCTCCCCCATCTCTCACTGGCATCTAAGTATTATGAACTTTCAACTCGTTAGCTGGCTGTCTTGGCAGTGTTGTCGGTTACTACAGGTAAAGTAAAGTAAGTAATGCTCTTATGTGTATTAGTGGCATATTAGCGGGAGACTCCGGTGCAGAACAGATGAACCCTGCTGTAGTGCTCACAATACCTGCGTCTAGCCACGTACCAGGAGTAAGCCTTTTAAGCCTCATTACCTGCCCCGGGGGGGTGGAGCCTCATTACCTGCCCCGGGGGGTGGAGCCTCATTACCTGCCCCGGGGGGTGGAGCCTCATTACCTGCCCCGGGGGGTGGAGCCTCATTACCTGCCCCGGGGGGTGGAGCCTCATTACCTGCCCCGGGGGGTGGAGCCTCATTACCTGCCCCGGGGGGTGGAGCCTCATTACCTGCCCCGGGGGGTGGGGCCTCATTACCTGCCCGGGGGGTGGAGCCTCATTACCTGCCCCGGGGGGTGGGGGTGAGTACAGGAAATATGGCTGCTTGTGTGTAATGTGTAGGAAGCAAGGGGTCAGGGGTCAAGACAGCAGCTGATCTCCAATACCAACAATGGTGATGCAAGCAAGGCAGCATTTCTGGCCTGACTTCTAAGATTTTATACTTGTACATTATCATAGTTTGTGTGACCTTATGGGTCACACAACCCTAACCCTAACCCGAGATCGAAGTCCACCGTTAAACAAAACCTTAAACATGTTAAACATAGTCTAAATTAATTGGATAATGTGAAATAATGATAAAATAATAGTTTGTCTGGGGCCTGTCAGCATTGCAGCAGCCTCCAAGCTGTGTGAACCATACTGGCTCCTCCTCCTTTGGGCACCGGGTCAATGAGTGTGTACTGTATGTAAGCGCATTTGGCCGATTAAATATTTACTAAGCACGTGAGCTGAGGCTGATCTCTAATTAGTTTAATTCAGATTGGCCACAGGACGCAGATCTCAGCGACCTGACCAATCAAGTCTGTCCTGACAGCAGAGGAACGATATTGATTTGCTATGATTACAAGTGGGAGGACCAGCTTGCTGGAGTTTCAGGAAATGCGGAAATCAAATGGAATCAGACATTTGGGACTTATACGGTTTGTTTTTCTTACAAAAATACTCATTCACTGGAAGGGAAAAGACGGGCACAACACATGGGACAACATAATAACATCAACAGCATAGAAAATCAAATCCAAACACAGTAGTGCTCTATCAAAACACTATTATATAGCAGCTGCTGCTCACATAGTATGTGAAATAAGAAATGCATGAAATAGTGTACCGGCTGGACCTGCTAGAGCGAGTTGAGTTACTACCAATTCCCATATGGTAAATATGCTTGGTGCTTTGTGAAGGTGCAACATGTGAGAGCTTGCACAGTGTTTGACCTACAGTCTCTGACAGAGAAGGTGCATCTGGTCTGCTTGCATCTTGCTCCCTGTCAGTCATGAAGACAGATCACCCTGCACTCTGCTATGTGCAACAGTCAAACATGACCACAGTTTTTGTTTAGTTTTTTACCTCTGAAATGTACACTTGACCCCACTTGAATCTTTTTACCTCTGAAATGTACACTTGACCCCACTTTAAAGCCTAAACTTTCTGTCATTTTCTTATTTCCCATCGACAGCCCTTTCATTAACATTCCTTGGATTTTTTAAGCACGCTCGAGCCGAAGCTGGAAGCGTTTCCTATGTGGAGGCAGGCAGGCAAGCAGGCAGACAGACAGACACACAGGCAGACAGACAGGCAGGCAGGCAGACAGACAGACAGACACACAGGCAGACAGACAGACAGGCAGACAGACAGACAGACACACAGGCAGACAGACAGGCAGACAGACAGACAGACAGACAGGCAGACAGACAGACAGGCAGACAGACAGACAGACAAACAGACAGACAGACAGACAGGCAGACAGACAGACAGACAGACAGGCAGACAGACAGACAGACAGACAGGCAGGCAGGCAGACAGGCAGACAGACAGACAGGCAGGCAGACAGACAGGCAGACAGACAGGCAGGCAGACAGACAGACAGACAGGCAGGCAGGCAGACAGACAGGCAGACAGACAGACAGACAGGCAGGCAGGCAGACAGGCAGACAGACAGACAGACAGACAGGCAGGCAGACAGACAGGCAGGCAGACAGACAGACAGGCAGACAGACAGACAGACAGACAGACAGACAGACAGACAGGCAGGCAGACAGACAGACAGACAGACAGACAGGCAGACAGACAGACAGGCAGGAGCAGACTCATGAGGCTGCCACATAAGGAGAGCTGTGTAGACATCACATGACCTCCTATCATGACTATAGTCCTCCTCTTCCAGGCTCTGTCTCCATCCTCACTGCTCTGTGTGTGTCCTTATGCTCCCTCCTCTCATCAACACATTGTGAGTTAGCACAGGTGGCCTTCATATGATCTAAAGAGGATGTCGCGTCGCGCCGATGGTGGCCTTCAGGAAAACATCCATGTGATCTGATGGGGACGTTGCGTCGCGGTGGTGGAAACAGTGGCACCGTCACACTTCTTCACGTCCGCAAAGAGGAAAATTGGCCACTTATCACCGCAGATGTATAGAAACTCTTAAATCTCTTGGCCCTCTCTTCTCTCAAATGTCAACGCGATCTGATGACATGATTTATAACAGTCTCTGGCACATGTGGGATTCTCAAATCACGTTGCAGAAATGTGCGCGCTGGTCTCTGCTAACCATTGTGGGGTGAACTGAACGTTAGGAGAGAAGGTATCAGAACACAGGGTAACATTGTGGGGTGAACTGAACGTTACGAGAGAAGGTATCAGAACACAGGGTAACATTGTGGGGTGAACTGAACGTTACGAGAGAAAGTATCAGAACACAGGGTAACATTGTGGGGTGAACTGAACGTTACGAGAGAAGGTATCAGAACACAGGGTAACATTGTGGGGTGAACTGAACGTTACGAGAGAAGGTATCAGAACACAGGGTAACATTGTGGGGTGAACTGAACGTTACGAGAGAAAGTATCAGAACACAGGGTAACATTGTGGGGTGAACTGAACGTTACGAGAGAAGGTATCAGAACACAGGGTAACATTGTGGGGTGAACTGAACGTTACGAGAGAAGGTATCAGAACACAGGGTAACATTGTGGGGTGAACTGAACGTTACGAGAGAAGGTATCAGAACACAGGGTAACATTGTGGGGTGAACTGAACGTTACGAGAGAAGGTATCAGAACACAGGGTAACATTGTGGGGTGAACTGAACGTTACGAGAGAAGGTATCAGAACACAGGGTAACATTGTGGGGTGAACTGAACGTTAGGAGAGAAGGTATCAGAACACAGGGTAACATTGTGGGGTGAACTGAACGTTACGAGAGAAGGTATCAGAACACAGGGTAACATTGTGGGCTGAACTGAACGTTAGGAGAGAAGGTATCATAACACAGGGTACCATTGTGGGCTGAACTGAACGTTACGAGAGAAGGTATCATAACACAGGGTAACATTGTGGCCAACTCTTATGGGTACGCCTAAACCTAACCGCCCCTAGACCCTAAACATAACCTCTCCCACCCCCCACGCCTAAACCAAGTTTTTAGTTTATTTATTTTATTTATTTATTTAGTTTTAGTTTTTAGTTCAGCCTAAACCAAGGTTTTGTAATAACTACTGAATTATTATCATTGTATTCCTAATCATAGAGAACCAGCTGGTTTCACTGTGTCTCTAGGCCACATCAGGGGACCCGTTTAAGCTGGCAGACTAGGTGGCTTCATTTGATACATCTCCCTGTATCCCGTGACTGCGAACCAGAGAAACCATTTACACTTTCTGCTCCAGTGCACTTTGGAAAAATCACACATGGCAGTGTCACTCGTGTTACAGCGCACGAGCAGGAGACGCCTGGCCCATGTTGTTCTCACACTTCTTGAGAGCCGATTCAGCTCACAGGCTTTTCTCCTATTTTCATTGATTATGGACGTACGGCTCGTTGAGAAGGTGCCAAAGCGCACGCTGTAGTGAAGAGCTGTAAAGATGATATACAGTACAGTATACTATGTGTTGTGTTGATGCTTTCTCTAGCCCAGAGGGCAAGTTAGGCCATAAGGAAGGGAGAAAGAAGTGTCCATAAATTCACAGAAACAACTAGCATGATAATCCAGAAAGGAGTCACGGTGGTGTGTCCCTGTTTGTGCGCTGCTTCTTTCTTTCATTTGAGTCACAACACCTTCATCCTGTAGTCTGTCTACTACAGACTTTAACAGATCAGCTTTTCGATGCGTTCTCCTATCCAAACTGCCAAGTATTTCATTCTTTCATCACCGAAAGACAAAACTCTGTCTGCAAAAGGTCTGCTGCAGTCAGAAACCAGGATAAGGTGTATACAGGTACATGCAGCAGTATCCCGGGTTCCTCCAGCTAGCATTTACCAGGTTTCTCAAAACCGGGATAAGGGCTTATCCAGGTTTCTGAAATCGGGATATGATGTTTACATGCTCAAACACAAAAACGGGATACTCCAAAACCCCGACAGTAACCGGGATACTCAAGTCCATGTAAACACAGTCAGTGATTCAACCTGTAGCCAGTTGATGAAAGTGTTAACATTTTGTGTTGCTGGTGTCTGACCTGTGACCTGGTGTCTGGGAGGGGATGAAACGGGTCAGGGATGACCTGTGACCTGTAGTGACCTGGTGTCTGGGAGTGGATGAGATGGGTCAGGGATGACCTGTGACCTGTAGTGACGGAGTCGGTCCTGCCGGTTTATCCCAATCCCCCAGGAATAGCGCTGGGCTGTGAAGCCATTTGAACATGGTGGCGAAGCTCTGTATTGCAAGTCACGTGACGCCATGCAGCCCAGAAAGGAAAATTCCCATCCACTTGCATGGGGACCCCGGCAGCTGTTAAACCCAGGGGAATTTTTTCCGGGTGTCACTCGAAGTATAAAACGACTCTTTTAATTATCAAATAATTTTTTATGGGGCATTTTTTCTTCAGAAGCCACTAAGAGCCGTATACGGGTGTATTTTCTTCTTTTAATACATCCATGGGTGGGAGGGGTGGGAGACCTCATGAAATACGTCATGGCACACATGCGCACTTCGCCTTAGGCCGCATGGTCAGGAAGAAAACCCCCCCATGATGGCTTCATGCGCCAGTGAGCAGCCTCCATCCGAATGCATGGGTGGGCGTGGCTCGTCCCCTATCCAGTTCTTTTAATACATCCATGGTCCCCCCCCCCCCCCCCTCTAAACACTGCAGTTCTCATTCATAGAGTGGCCATCAGTGTAACATCATCCTTGGCATGGACATATCAATCCCTCCCCTTAACCGTGGCAAACTGTAATCTGTATGTGCTTTCATGACGGTGTCACTGTGTTAGGGTGTTCCCAGCTGATTTGAACCCGTTAGCATCTAAATCCATCAGAGGCTCCACTGAAGTGAAAACTGACATGAAATCTGAAAGTTGTCAATCAGTGCCTAAATGCTCCTTGTGTACAGTATGTGCTTGGACTCATGATACTTGCTTTATTGTGGCTCTCAGTGGTTTTCCAAGTCGGATCCAGGCAGGAACCCCAAGTAAATGAGAAATATTTCCATTCGAGGTCATTTAATTCACTAGAGAAGTAAAGGACAATGTAAAAAACAAAGAAAGAACACAACACATTTCAATAATAAAAGCCCCACACAAGGTACTGTAGCACACAATGTACTGCAGCAGTACCTTGGAAACGCAGCGGTTAAGTGGCCAAACTAAATGAATAACAACTGCAGTTTTAGGAAATGCAGCCCCCTGGGTCTGTTATGCAGCCCTGGGTCTGTTGCATGTTTTAACTCGTACAGGTGGGTGTTATTGCCTGCTGGACATTTCTGCCTGACGCGCTTCCCACACTCGCCGTCGGCTCAGATGCAGGGTCAGGTGCAAGGTCAGGTGCAGGGTCATCAGCCGAGGACCATGACCTGCAGCATAACAGCAAACAGCAAACATGTGACAGGGAAAATGAAGGTTCCTTATCATTCAGAAGAAAGAGAGTTTGATGGGCAGCTACAGGGGGAAAGTGATGCCAAGTTGAGACAAGACAAGTCAAGGTTCCTCAGCCTAAATGGATCAGCCTTTCTCCCTGGCCAAGATGACTCTACTTGGGGAAATGAGTACAAGTGGGTATTAGCACAGTGACACCGCTCAGCTCCTTCAGCTTACAAGCAGCTCTGAAATACTTTCTGGACCTCTGGCTCTGCAAGAGCAGCCTGGCTGGGATTAACACATCGTAATAACTGAATGAATATCAAGCTGCAGGAAACTGTTTGGTTGTGTTGACTTGTTACCTTTTGGGATTCAAATAAAAAAAACAGAGCCGTGTAGATAGAAGAGTCCTGACATCTCCATTCACTCCAATGGACCCATTTTTTACTCTCAAGAGGTCCAGGAAGTAAGGTCCTGGATTAAGCAGCACTGTTGAGTTGCAGCAAAATAGACAGTTTGTGTTGCACTCTGAAAGGGTTTTCCCCCCCTTGAATCAAATTGTACATTATCAGCTTTATTTTAGCATGCAAAAGTAGCGCGAGACCCATTCCTGGCTGTTCATTGGCTAATGAGTCTCGCATTTTGGTCCTCCGCTGACGCCACTCTCTCTCTAGAGGACACTAAAAAAAACTATATTCTATTGGGAAAAGCTGTGTCATGCACTTGAATAGCCAATATTGAGCTAAAATCACAGTCCATGACTACTTAGCCACGCCCCGTCCATTCACATTCCTTAATCTTGTTTTATTGGATCATTAAAGTTTATTGTGCACTTTCGTTCTAGTCTCACATGATTTAAATGTGTTTTTGTATTGTCACAAAATAGAAGTGATGGCGATAGCGGTCATTGGCAGTTAACAAAACGTGAAAGTTGCACCCATTATGCAAAAAGTCTTGTTCTGGATTCTGGTCTAATGGGACTGCTGTCAGTGGAGAAACTGGTCTCTCTCATTGTTTCTCAGTGATAACTGGTCTCTCTCAGTGATTTCTCAGTGTATGTTTGTTGAATGTCGGGGCAAAATGAGGGACACCAAACCCTGACGTTTGCTTTGTTTGAATGAGACTCTCCTTATATTTGATAGATTATCGAATCACCATATTGCTTATGTACATGTCCTAATAAATAGTGAGGACATGCCAGTGTGGGTGCATTATGTATCCATGTCCTCCTTCTGTCCAGACACAATGTTGCTCTTGCACACCGAAACAGTTTGTGCCTCAAGAAAACACAGATCCTATGTGCAAAGCTCTGTTTTGACAGCACGTATAGTGGAACTACAAACACTGGCACTGATAGATTGGCACTGGTTGACGCAAAGCGAAAGCAAGGTCCCGATAACCAGAAGAGCATAAGAGGGCCATGCATGGTGTCAAGAAGACCACCGCTCTTCATCATCGGGCCTCTAAAGGTCGGAGGGCGCTGTCGAGTGTATATGATCAAGGAGCCTTTTGTTGCCTTGAACTGGAAGGCCCCATGTCCCCTGTTTCCTTGAACTGTTTCCTTGAACTGGAAGGCCCAATGTCCCCTGTTTCCTTGAACTGTTTCCTTGAACTGTTTCCTTGAACTGGAAGGCCCAATGTCCCCTGTTTCCTTGAACTGGAAGGCCCCATGTCCCCTGTTTCCTTGAACTGTTGCCTTGAACTGGAAGGCCCCATGTCTCCTGTTTCCTTGAACTGTTTCCTTGAACTGGAAGGCGCCTGTCCCTGCGAGTATCCTCAGCGCCGGGCTCCCAGCAGCGCCGGGCTCCCAGCACGTGTCAATGTAGCACGAGCAGTGTGAGGGAAATACAGGGTCAAATAGGCAGCTTGCAAAGAACCACAGGGTTTGTTCACAGACAGCCTACAGAAAAGATTCCACATCAGTGACCATATGTAATTAACTGTTTTAGGTAGGTAGCAATAACACTGCATTTGTCCCTTTTCTGGAATGCCTCCTCCAAGCCACCGAGGCTGTCTCTCTATCACGCTGGCTTGACCCTCGGGTTGCCAGTTAAGTGTTTGTGTCTTTCTCTGCAGCTCTGGTTGCCAGTTAAGTGTTTGTGTCTTTGTCTGCAGCTCAACATTAGTCGAGCTCCTGCGGTTTGGGCCGCAGCTGGCACGCTAAGAGAGAGTAGGACTAGAGCCTTGTGGCCGTCCAGGGGCTGCAGCGGGGACGGGAGATGGATGCGGACATTGCGGAGTGGAGACAGATGGACGCGGAGTGGAGACAGATGGACGCGGAGTGGAGACAGGACAAAGACAGAGGGAGCGGTGCCCAACGAGCCGTAAACCAAACCGAGGTGAAGAGTTCATGCCAAGGAGGAAGGAAGTCTGGATCATTTCAAGTTAAAACGTCTAGAAATGTATAGAGAGGGAGAGGGAATCTCTGGCCACAAGTGAGTGAGATAAACGATACTCTTACTGCGATATCTCCCACCAAGGATAGGGATTTTGTTTCAGGAATACAGCATGATTCACATGTCTGTGAATAGCGCTCCACTAGTCTCGGCTCCCAGACGACCGGAGATCTCTGCGTACCAATTGTCTGGGAACTTCTTGTTAAAAATAGTAGTTTGAACGGCCGCTAACTAACCTACTTCCCCTTTGTCAAGTTACCGGAAACGACACTCTTCTGCCATCATCTTCATCCGTAGTGAAACAAACTGGAGATACAGAGAAGCACTTTGTAACAAGGAGATAACTTTTTAAAACATTGAAAAATGGATGTTCTGACTCGAATGGGTTTCCACCCAGTTTTAATGATGAACCTGGGGGAAAGTTCTCAGTCTCTAGAGACTGAGAACTGAGTCTAAAGATCCACACTGACTCAGTCGCTGAATAATACATCCAGTAAACACATGGTGCATCATTTTAGCATGTCATGAATAATACACCCAGTAAACACATGGTGCATCATTTTAGCATGTCATGAATAATACACCCAGTAAACACATGGTGCATCATTTTAGCATGTCATGAATAATACACCCAGTAAACACATGGTGCATCATTTTAGCATGTCATCCATTCATTCAATACACTTCTGCTCCTGGCTGAATAATACATCCAGTAAACACATGGTGCATCATTTTAGCATGTCATGAATAATACATCCAGTAAACACATGGTGCATCATTTTAGCATGTCATGAATAATACACCCAGTAAACACATGGTGCATCATTTTAGCATGTCATGAATAATACACCCAGTAAACACATGGTGCATCATTTTAGCATGTCATGAATAATACACCCAGTAAACACATGGTGCATCATTTTAGCATGTCATCCATTCATTCAATACACTTCTGCTCCTGGCTGAATAATACATCCAGTAAACACATGGTGCATCATTTTAGCATGTCATGAATAATACATCCAGTAAACACATGGTGCGTAATGTTAGCATGTCATCCATTCATTCAATACACTTCAGCTCCTGCCACTGTGTGCAAAAAGATATCTGCTATCACCAAAGTTTTTCGTCGACCAATGTCATCTCCCAGCCATCATTGTGCTTTGAGCCAGTCCTTTCTCCCCGCCACCCCTGCAAGCCAAATAATGGTACAGCCAATTTCTGGTCGCTGATGTCATCTCCACTGTGAATGATTGCCCTATAATCAGGCCCGTTCTGCTCTGTGATTGGAGCGGGCAGTTGGTTATAATCAGCCCTGTTCTGCTCTGTGATTGGAGGGCAGTTGGATTATAATCAGCCCTGTTCTGCTCTGTGATTGGAGGGCAGTTGGATTCTGGCCCCGGCCACTTCTGTGGAACTGAGAGCAGAAAAGCGAGAAGGCACATATGGCATCCTTTAAAAGTCAGTCCCTCTCTTAAACCTGTTGTGCAATCGATGATGCAACAAGATCGTTAGGAGCATTTTTTTTTATTTATTTTTTTATAATTAACCCCATCCCCCTCAAATAAAATGTAAGCTACTAATGAATGTGACTCTGCTTCTATGTTGCGGCGCCAACTGGATATGATTGCAAAGTTATTCCGTTCAGGCCCCGCGGGAGGTCGCAACATGATCTTGGTGGAATATTGAATATTGAGTTGAAAACACAAGTTAATAGTTGGGTGCTGCATGGGTGATGTCACCCAACCTGGGCAGTGGCGTGCCAAGCGGGGACTATTACCGCATTCAAGACAACTTGGACCGCCGTTAGTTTCAACACGGAACCTCCGGCCCGGACAGATTTGCGTTCAGGCTGCACCTCCCGCTCGGGGGGGGGGGGGAACCAAACTGTTGCTATAGCAACCCGCGTTAGCATGGTAGCTACCTACTAGCGAACAATGCTAACCGAACATTCTGAATGCTGAATTTCACACAGAGCGAACTACAGATGACACAAACACATATGAAACGTTAACATTACATAATTAAGACCTCAAATCGTGTGTTAAAACGTCTACAAACGTCTTTATAATAATTCTGTGATTATCATTAACGATGCAAGTTGCCATTTTGATGTGGCTTTGACGTCAACTCGGAGAAACCGGAGCTCTGGATGATACCCCGGATTTCCGAGCTGTAATTCCGGCCTGAACGACCGAACGTTCAATTCACTTTTAACATGTCGGAACCCATTTTTTCCGGCGGTCCGAGTTGTCTTGAACGGGGTATAAGTCTTCAAGCATCCACAGGCAGATACAATGCTGCTCTCTGCCCTCTGCTAAGCTGAGGACCAGGAACTACACTGGAACAGCTGAGGACCAGGAACTACACTGGAACAGTTGTGCTACATTGTGAGGACACAGACGTGTTTGTCCAAGCAGCTTATATCTCGCAACAACTCCGAGGTGATCTACTACTGCAAGCATGCGTTCATCAGCTCCCATGCCATGCTCTCCGACGAGGCTGCAGACATCATCATACTTCTCCATGTGTCACTGGCATTGACCACACCTCAGGGTTCTATGGGCACGGGAAGAAGGGAGAAGGTGATGACTGATCCTGAGGCAGGAGAGCTTCTGGGAGAAGTGGGTGAGAATCTGGAGTTAGAAGACCAAGAGTAGAGCTCACATGAAGGCATTTGTCCTGCATCGTCTTCATTATAGAAATGTGACTTTCATACAATATGAGTTTTCCATCCCCCCTCAACTTTCATGGCTTCTAGTCTGCCATGCATTCTGTGCCCATGATTCTGTGATGGGGCATCACTGCCCCCTACTGGCGCTTGTTAGAAATCTGTGTTGTTCTGTCTGCCTCCTCTTGTCTCTTTTCCCTTTGACTCCTCCCACCAACTAGACCTAATTCACAAGTTAGACAGCGGCATTTTTCATGATTCATGACTTGCAAATGTTCTCAAAGCCGAGTAATAAATAGCCGCAAAGACTTGAAAGAAATCACAGCTGATGGGAATGCCGATCCTTTTTCACACTCAATCATCTTAAAATAGGACTTCAGCCATGTTTCAAAATGATGATAATGGATGGAGAGGGTTGTCTCTCCTGCAGCCAGTTGCAAGAATGTCAGGGAAGATGACATGTTTTGAAGCCACAAGATGGCAGCAATACAGTATAATTTGACAAACTGCTCAGTGAAAGCCCCGTCACTCAGAATGGGAAATCATAACTTACTACAGTATATAACCCATACTGTATGTCATCTTCTAGTTTATATTGCTTTATCTAGTGGGTGAATGACTTACAGTAGATACAGCCTCTCCACAGGATCATCTCCTGTATCATACAGGAGATGATCCTGTGGAGAAGAAAGCCGCAACGCGTTTCTGGGATGCAGAATCTGTGTGGGGACCATCAATGTTTGGACTTAATGAGATGTAATGTGAGGGTAGAGCCTGGTGACCTTGTGGAACATAAACCAAGATGGGGTCAGATACTGTAGAAGCTGCCACTCAAAGCATCCATGCTGTACGCCGTCACTTTGCTGTCAACATTACATCATGTGAATCTAATTGATGACCCTCGTCAAGCTGTCTTTCCATGACTTGCTTTGACAAGCTGATGAGTGAGGATGAAGAAGACCGGTCTGCACACAGCACCATATGAAGTATTATTTTTTTATGCCTGTTGTATGTAACCGCTTGCTTTCCATCTGTGGCTCTGTTTATTACCGTCTGTCTCTTTTCCCCATAATTCTGCACGATATACAAAAATCATAACTTCCTTCCCTTCCATCTCTCGCCGAAGGCTTCACATGGGAAGTCGTGGTGTGATAGAACTCAAAAAGCAATTTGCTGTAATGAAAAAAAGATTACAGATATGAGCAATGAAATTGGTCATGCATTTCAATTACTGACGAGACGTGGCTGATAATATGTCTGGATTTGCCAGGTAAGTGGGAGATGAGATCTGAGCCTGGGGCTATATATTCTTCAGATTCATACATGAACATAGAGAAGCGAAGTCTTCTGACCTCATGTGAGGCCAGGCAACAGCTGTATGGAGCAAGGTCTAAACAAGACTCTACCACTGTTTGCTGGCCCTGGGGACAAACCATTTCAAACACCTTTTATTTAGTGAATTATGACCCACATTTCCACACAGTTTGTTGTGTGGCCAAATCAAACAATATTTAATATTCAATCAATTTGTATCATTTCATATGACTAACTTAGGAGTAGACAGTGTTTTATTTGACCGGGAGCACTTTGGCAACCTCACATGCATACAGATATATCATCAAGTTAAAATAATTTAGAACCATATCCATTTTGGACCATATAGACTTGTAAAAACACAATAAGACCAGAGGGAATAAGAGCAGAGGGAATGACATTATTGAAGAAAAAGAAGGCTTACAGTAATTGGATGTAATTGTGACGAGTCAGCCTCAGAGTGTCTTGGGAGATGAGGGGAAGGGGGAAGAGGCTGGTGGTTAGTAGCCGCTGGCTGGTTGTAGGGATGTACAGCCAGCGGCTGAGTGCTGACTTGGGACCCCAGAGGGCGCTCTTCAGTACTCTGTACTGCTTTGGTACTCAAGAGATCTCCTAGGGCTAAAACAAGCCATCTAATAATTAGCATCAATTGTGCCCCCTCCTGTGCCTGCAGTTATATAGCTCCTCCATTAAGCTACGCTGCTGTAAATACAGATACTGTTTGGATACTGTGTGGATACTTGATCCAGGGGGAGCTTTGGATACTATTGGCCCATTACCACCGCAGGTAGTAGCGCGGTCCCGCCCCGCTCGACTCGATAAATGGTCTCATTCCACCGGTAAAAACCGTCCCAGCCCGGGTTGAGTTGGGGTTGAGTAGTGCTACTTTTCGTCCCTGCTTCGTTGGGGTTCTAGGGCTGTGAACCCGGTACCATACGGTGACGTGAAAACATTGTTGACGACTGATTGGTCAGACAGAATCGTGTTTACTCTGTCTATCTACTGACTGTCAATGCAATGCTGCATACCAGTTTAGTGGGCTTACCTTCTCTTCTGTTATGTATATTTCCATCAGTCTTTTGTGTTGCTGCCTTCGCCGCTGGTGAAATAAAATCGTGGCGGTGGTTTCAATTGTTTTGAGAGTGAAAAAAGTCTGCTGCTCAGGAAGCCCTTGTAGTTGAGTGCAGCGCTCCGCTAGGCCGCAGGCGGGTCTTTGGTGAAGCCGCGGTCTTGCCTGGTGAGAGGCCGCCGGGGTACAGGCTTCACTCTGTAGCGCCTCTCCCGTGCCCGCGCAGTGCATGCATGTGAGTTTGACTAACTACAAAGTGATATCCATTCTCCTGGCCGATTGTCACATTTGCCCATGTACACTGTAGGTCATTTAGAGGCACCAGTATTTCATAAACAGTTTAAAAGTTCTGTGGATGGATTTAATTGTAACGTTATGTTATAGCCTACTTCGGCTATAGGCGGAGGACAGATATGCGGTCGCTATGACGACCAGCTGTGGGCGGGGGTGGGCGGGGGCAGATGATCGGCGGTCGAACCAGAACATCCATCGGGCCGAAACGAGTTGAGCCGAGTGGTGACGAGCTGTGCAGGGCAGTAAAATGTGGTGGAAATGAGCCATATGTGGATACAGAGTCTTGGTCCAGGAGGAGCTTTGGTCCAGAGAGAAAACCCCGTTGACACAGGTGTTCACGTCAGAGGCCTGTGTTTTGGGTTTTGGTGTAGCGCTCCGTTCAACACGGCCAGCTCTCCACAAAAACTCATGTTTAGCAGATGTGTTGTCGTAAGCTTTTATCTGCCTGGGCCCACGGGGGGCAGTTTGCATGGTGCCAGCATGGAGTTCATCATCACCCAGAGTCTCTTCTGCGATACTGCAAATGGTCGCCGCTTAAAAGAGACATTATAGAGACACTGCATGAAATAGGCCACGCCCATCACGGGGGAAAAGCTCCGTTCATTTCCACACACCAGCGTCATTTTCCTTGAATTAAACATAGCTAAAAGCTGTTGTGTGGTGGGGCTGCGCACACAACAAATGGTAAATGGTAAATGGTAAATGGCCTGCATTTATATAGCGCTTTTATCCAAAGCGCTTTACAATCAGTAGATAGTCTACATTCACCCATTCATACACCGATGGCGGCAGGCTGCCACGCAGGGTGCCTACACACCATCGGGAGCAAGGAGGGTTAACACATTGAGTGCCAAGGACGTCTGTGCACGTCCTAAAAAAATGTAACGAGGAGTGCCAAGGACGTCTGTGCACGTCCTAAAATCATAATTCATATTATTCCATAATTCTGCTGTTTAAGGTCGTACCCAGCCAGTGAGCATGAATCCCTTCAAGGGATCACACGGCGCCACCTTAAAACTCTATACGGGAGCTGCGCCACCCACCTCAGATCCTTCACTTTGTGCAGGAGAAAACATGGGGAACGCTGTGATCAGAGAGACACCGACGCATGCTGCAGCCAGCCAGAGCCACACAGATTGCTCTGTCCGCAGCCACAGTTGGCTGCGATCCGAGCCCACAACTGAGCTCCTCCGCCGCTGTCTATCCGCCTGCACACAGCCCCTCCACACGACCACCCGCCAGAAAGGCAGCCCGAAGCCGAACGGCTAAACCTTCTCCCTCAGTCCCGCCTGCCATTTCCTCGTTGCACTGAAATCCGCCCGGGGCAAAAACTGAGGCTGCGAAGACAGTGTGGGGAGGAGCCCGCAGCTCCGGGGTGGAGAGGGCGGGGGGGGGGGGCACGCAGGCTGCACACAGAACCACACCATGTCACTACATCAGAAAACACCAGCCAGAGTCAGTGAATGCGCTTGAAATTAGAGTATTCATAAAAGTGACTTTATTTCGAAAAGTAAAAAAAGACAGCAGAAAACCCTTGAAAGTGCGCTTTTTCAGAGGCTGTCATTTCATAATGGAACTGTCTAGAAACAAAATTTCTTCTTTGAAAGAAGTAGGAGTGTCCAATGTTTCATTAGAGTCCAACCCTGTTCATATAGCCCTAATATAAAAAATTCTATAGCTGTTTTCAACTGAATGGAAGTGAATCTGGCACAGGCTCCAGACAATTTTACTGAAGCGCTGTGGCACTCAATGTGTTAAGTGTCTTGCCCAAGGACACAACGACGGCAGCTGGGAGGGAGCGGGGATCGAACCGCCAACCCTTGCGTCATTGGCCGACCCGCTCTACCTCCTGAGCTAAAGCCGCCCCACAAATGTAAAAAATCACCAATTAAAGTGTTTTTGTACTCCCGAGGAAAACAAGGAAGCTATTGAGAATTGGCGAGAAGAAAAATGTGGATGTTGCTGTCAATGAAGTAAGTTGGAGTGTTCATCTTCCGTATATACAATCTTTTTGTGCAACACCCGACCGTGCACGCGACATAGGAGAACGCCAGGATTGGACGAGAGTTTGTGTTTTCCCCCGTTTTGGGCGTGGTTTCTGAATGATGACGCGCTCCGCAGTATCTCTATACCATGATGTGCCACCCAGCTGCGTAAAAAGTAAGACACCCAGTGGCGTAAGATACAGTCGTCAGGATGGGCCCCAGTGCAAGCTATTTTGACGGTCCCTAGTGCATGCTAGTTATTACTAGTTATGAAGTGCACATGTACACGCATACACGTTTTAGCAACAATTTGTTTGATTTTACAGTCGAATGAGATACTTAGGCTATTGTATTGGGGGAGTATACAGAGATCAAAGAGAACGCTATCAGAGATCATTATATACTGTAGCAAATGGCACCAATGTGATTGTAACAACAGGTGTATTTCCATGGTGGCAATCTGAATCACTCGCAAAGGGCCCGTTCTCAAGCCAACACAAAGTCTAAACCCCACTTAGAGCGGCCTTTATGGAGAAGACGGGGAGATTTGCGGCACGTCAATGAAATGGAAAGAGATCAGCTGCTTGGGTCAAACTGTATTGAATATCTTGGCACTTTGATTGCATCTGTTCCGTCACCTTCGTCCCATCGGTCCTCGTTGATGGCGCGGAATATGAGCCTCCATCGACTGGATAAAATAGGGATCATGAACTTCTTCACCGTGAGACGAGTGATGTGAAAGCATGGAGTTGGTCTTCTTGCGAGCGTGGATTTCCCAGAGGAAATTTTCCTGAGGACTTTGAGGGAGGTCTGATGAGCTGGAGATGACCTCTGCACTTTCCGTTGATCTATCTGTAAACCCCCCCGCCTTGAGAGGCAGGAGCCCCTCCATAGTACAGCCGCTTCAGTCCGTCAGAGACTCCCCACAGGCGTTTCCTGGCATGTCCATCATGTAAGGGAACCAGCGAAGTCACCCTCTGGAAAGTGATTACTGTACCAATTAGCTTCTGGCTGAAATGCATGGCTGGGCGCGTGAAGAAGACATCTCATCAGCATGTAGGGGATTTAGACGGGAATGGGAAATGAGAAAGCATTTCCATTTAAAAGAGGCCACTGGAGATTTGTGAAATAGCCGACGCGAGATCGACCAATCGACGCGGGGGGATTCTCCTGCAGGCTGACTGGTGCATTGGAATATAGGGGGGGAAACGCGTGCGTATTTCAAGCACTTACATTTTTAATCGCTTTGAAGGATGCTTAGAATCACCACTATGGTGATAATGATAGCACATAATGTATGGAAGTTAATAGAAAAATATTCCGTTTTGAAGTTCTAGTTGTTTTCTTCTTGCCTGCTGCGCATCAAAGGATGTTGGAGCTGATGATCTTCATGTGCCTGACGTGGTTCTTCTCTGTAGTCTGTACCCTCCTGACGTGGTTCTTCTCTGTAGTCCAGTGATACTCAACTTGCGGGCCGCATGGAATTGAAAAAAAAAAAAAAAAAATTACAGTGCACCTGAACGCAACATGCAAGATACCCGCTGAATAAGTGTCCAAATGTTCATGTCATTCTGGCCAGTACTCCACTTCTGTTATAGCATTTCAAGATTCAAGATTCAAGATTTTTATTGACACTCCGTAGTACAAGTACTTGTGCTGTAGGCTCCGTTACATAGTGCAAATAACAGTATAACAGTGCAAAAACAGGGCATATAGATGCAGTAAAACAAGAGAACAACAAGCAATAACGGTAAACTTTTCCTTTTCTTTTCTAGCGTAGACACCTTAAAACATGATTAGACATTCTGTTTGCACAGGTGCAAATAACATAGGCATAATTATCAATGGTAGCAGCTACTACATGATTGTTTATTTGTGTGTGTTAAGGAGTCTCGTGGCCTGCGGGAAGAAACTGTCCCTCAGGCGATTTGTTCGTGCTTTCCGGACCCTGTATCTCCTCCCTGAGGGTAACAGGGAGAACAGGCTGTTGTGGGGGTGTTATGTGTCCTTGATGATCTTTAGGGACCTCCTGAGGCACCGCTGATTTCAGTCTGGAATAAGGAATATCTTTCAATAATCTATGATTTAGCTGCTAAATTGTCAAATACTGCCGTCTGCTTGCTACCCAGGCACTTATGTATGTACTTAACCCAACTAACTTAACCTAACTAACTACCCGGTGTGCATAACATTGTCAGACCTTTCCTCCATGTCTTATTGCATGACATGCTGGGGGCAGGCTGGTGAAACAGCCATAAGACCTATTGTGTCCCTGTATAAACAGACTCTCAGAACTCTGGACAAGAAGCAAATGCATTACCATCACTGTAAAATTCTGGACAAACACAATCTACTGAGCTTCGACAATTTTAGATTATTTTCAAACTTGTGTCTTGTCTACAAAATACTATATGGCTCGGCCCCTCCTCCCCTTTGTGATTTTGTGTATGCTCGCTCAGCAAATTCTATCAGATCCACAAGAATATCCTCCACTCGAGATTGCTTCATACCATTTCGTCGCACTGTATTTGGACAATCTGCTTTCTCTATTAAAGCCTCAAATCAGTGGAACACACTGCCTGACCATGTGAGGAGCAGCACTGCCTGACCATGTGAGGAGCAGCACTGCCTGACCATGTGAGGAGCAGCAGCTCTTTCAGTTCTTTCAAAACTCATTTGAAAAGACATCTGAAAGCTGCTCAGCTCTGCACCCACTAATCACACATCTCACCTTATTTTATTGTATTTTACTGTATTTCAACATTGTATCATGGCGTCATCATCAGTATATGACAGCTAGCTAACCGCAGCAGTACTACGAGACTAACAAGAGTAACCTCTGTATGCCTACTTCATGGAAAACAGTGTAAATGCATTTTTTTAAACAAGATTTTCAGAAAACGTTTTAAGTGATAAAAGTGGTCCTTGTTTTTTGAAGAATATCGTGCTGCTGACATAAACTTTTATTAACCACAGACCTTATTTCATGCATTTAAGTGAAATATTGCTAAAAAAAAACATTCACTTTGCCCCTTATGATCCAACATGCTACTTCCGGACTCTACTGATCTCCCACTGATCCCTCCCTTATACATCTCTGTCTAAAGCACGTTGAGTTCTGCTTTAACACACGCTCAATATACATCTCTGTCTAAAGCACGTTGAGTTCTTATACATCTCTGTCTAAAGCACGTTGAGTTCTGCTTTAACACTTATACATCTCTGTCTAAAGCACGTTGACTTCTGCTTTAACACTTATACATCTCTGTCTAAAGCACGTTGAGTTCTGCTTTAACACTTATACATCTCTGTCTAAAGCACATTGAGTTCTGCTTTAACACTTATACATCTCTGTCTAAAGCACGTTGAGTTCTGCTTTAACACACGCTCAATTCTGAGTGAAACATTGTATGAAACATTTGATCTCCCAGTACTATCTGGTCTGTTTGAGAGTGGAGTATGTCTGGTCCTGATCCAGAGTGGCTGGACTGAGGCTCTCGTAGGTGGGCTCTGGAAGGGATGTGGAGGCTGGACCCCAGTTCTCATAGGGGAGACTCTGCAGAAGACATCATCAAGTTCTTCAACAATCAATACTTGTGGTCAGTATTACAGTACAGGACCAATGCACAATGTTCTCCACCCCCCCCCCCCCTTAGAAGCCATGTTGGAAACCAACAATGAGAGTAAAAAGAGATACAAAGAGTTAAAGAAAGTCACCTCCAGGTCTCCAGGTATGATGTCTGGGGTTCCCCTGGTGGCCAAACCTGTAGAACAGACAGTACAAAGCGGTTTTATTTGTGTGTGTGTGTGTGTGTGTTAGGGATGTTCATTTTGAAAATTTTCCAAAATCGATAATCGGTGAGAATTAACGATCAATTATCGATTATCGATTTTATTAATACTTAGAAAATTTTCAATATTTTCAATTTTTTTTTTTTTTTTTTTTTTTTTTTTTTAACAAAATGAATGCCTATGGCAGAAAATACGAAAGACAACGTGTTCTCCTCAATGAACTCTTTATTTCAATGTGTCTCCTCTCCAACACTGCTGTCCCCGGCGCATGCCGGTGTGAATTTCTCATGTTTAAAACAGTTTTGTTGGCACAAAGGCCCGTGCCCAGCCAGAAAACTAGAGACTATATGAAGCTCCACCTCACGTTAGTCGGCTGTGCAATGGAGTGGGGCGAGGAGGAACGAATTCCACCCAAACCTAGTCCAAAAAAAAAAAAAAAAAAAAAATTTAATAATTAAAAAATCGATCCAAATGCCACAGGATCGATTCCAATCCTTAACGATCGATTATCGATTTTCGATAATTGATGAACATCCCTAGTGTGTGTGTGTGTGTGTGTGTGTGTGTGTGTGTGTGTGCGCGCGCGCGTTTGCGCGTGCGAGACAGCATGGGAAGGGAACTCACCATCACTTTCCCTCTTTCTCTTCCATTTGTAGAGCACCAGCAGACTGACAGCCAGCACAAGAACCGCACTCCCAGATACAACCAAAATCTGAAAGCCACCTGGGTGAGAGAGATAGAGGGAGAGTGAGAGAGAGAGAGAGCAAGTCAGAAAGAGTGAAATTATAGTGATGTGCCGACACTTTTGAAACGGTCGCCGACAGAAATGAGGACTTGGGTCGACACTTTCAAGTGTCGGCGAGCAGCAGTGTCTGCTACCTGGTGAAATGTCTAGTGTCGCTGACTACGTCATAGTATCGCGCAAGTCTGATTGGCTATATAGACGGCACGCGCTTGACTTCCTTGTTTTGGTTTTCACTCGATTGAAATGAATGAACGTGTCTCCGCTATTTTTATCAGCCTGTCCTTGATGTATGACTTCGTGAAAATCACAAAGAACATTGTGACCAATTTCCCAGAGAGAGGAGGTGAGTTGTGTGTCGTTTATATGCGGCTGCAGCCAAGTACGTTACATCTTGCCTCCGAGGTGGTTTCACTGTGCATTTCGTTCCCTCTCTTCTCTTGGCTGTCTGCTAGCATTGGAGTGTCACGTGACCGTTGAACCGAGGTGAACGTTCACTGAAGTATAAATACAACACCATGAGCAACACTTTCTGTTTCGTCTGCGACCATGTGCTGAGCGACACTTTCTAATAAGTATAAATGAAGTACAGTATGTAACAGTATGTAATGAATTCACATAATAAAAACACAAATATGCTATGAGGTCAGAAACAGTGGTGAGTAGCAGTTTACGTCCATTGGCTGATTCTGCTGCCAATCAAACATCTCTGCGCTTCTATTGGCTAGTTTCACTGCCTCCTGTGTGTGCTCGTTCTGAGTGGGGCGCGTGCCTTTGTCCCACTTAGCCAGTCAGAGGGTCAGAGCCCTGAAACCCCGACAGTGTGACAGTGTGTATATCAAACAGCAGAGGCACAGTGTGAAGTGGCTCGCTGCTGCCCCCGCTGGACAGAAACACAGCGTGACGTGGCTCGCTGCTGCCCCCGCTGGACAGAGATGTGGCTCGCTGCTCGCTTGTTTATTCAATGTTTATTAATATTGAACATGTCATGTGTGAAAATTCGACACTGCACTTCCCAGCAACACACCCGCCAAGATATGCGATAAACACACACAGACACACACACACAGACAGACAGAGTTTCCTGGAATAGAGAGATACTTGTAATACATGAATAAAACATATTTCACTATGTGGAGAAAATATAACGTGTCTACAGCATGTGTAAAAGGATCTTACTTGTCTCATTTGCAGAGGATGAATCAGCTGTGGTTGTTGCAGGTAGGTCAGTTGAAGGAAGATAAAGGTGAAAAACATTCTGTTATGTTTTGTTTTGTTTTTCAATAGACTACATGCACAACTTCTTTACTTCCTGAAATTAGTACAGCTTCTTTATTTCCTGTCCTACACTATTGGATGAACTGATGAATCAGGTGTGCCTGATCATTGTTGTGACTGCAGCACACCTGACATTAATCACTTCATCCAATAGAGGAAATGCACCGACGCCACGCCCCCTCCCGAACACGCCCCCTCAGCCGGACTGAGCAGCACTGAGTGTCAAATTTCCAAAACAAACGTGGCTTCCGCCAGGGGTAGTAGCGAAACCACGGCTAATATAAATGATTATCTGCTTAAATTAAAGGCAGTTGGACTCGAATGTGACCCTTACAGCTTGCCAAAGAACCAGTGGTCCATGGACGTAGACATGTGGCCAGGAATAGGGTTTCCTGACATTTATCTGTACTTAATATCGATGCCGGGGAAATACACAAACCAAAGCATGAAAGCATACAAGACAAGAGCCTGGACGCGTGGTCGTACTTCAAGGCTGGATTTGTTGGCGACATTAAAGTAACGAGGACAGCAATGGATATTCTGGTTGTATGTGGAGAAGTAAATATTTATTTTATTACAACTTTTATTAAGAAAAATATAGCATACGCTGTCACTAACACACGCTAGCTTTGTTCATAGTGAACACTGTCACTCATGTAACGTTATATCTGTGCAGGTACTGTAAAACACAGCCAGAGAATGAATGAGCCCTCATTGAAACCCTGGATAGCTGCAGAGAAGACCGGGACCGTTTCATTAGCTTTCGGCAGCCTGTAAAAAGATACCTCCGACGCCTTGTTGAATCTATTTTTACAGTCAATGGCACAACAGCATTTTCCCATTTTCGTTGTTTTCTCGCGGAAGCTGAACGCTAAACACCGTGACCCGGCGGCGCCACCTGGCTTGTTTAGACGTTTTGACACTCACTGCAGCTGACTGGGCGTACCCGCACTGACTGTCGCGTCCGTGACGTCACGTGCATTCCCTCTATAGTGATGACAGGAAATAAAGAAGCTGTACTAATTTCAGGAAGTAGTGGAGTTGTGCATGTAGCCCATTCTGCCTTTAACGAGATTTTAACTGAAATTAATTGATGCATAACACTTAGATCCACTTAGCATATTCATCATGTAGTAATACTAATCAATAATAATAATAATAATAATAAAATCCCAACACTGCCACTGTTGTTAGATTTATGCATTATCAATTTGTTCCTTGCACAAATAAAACGTTGAATTTCTTGATATCAACCATTCAATATAATATCCTTTGCTCCATTTACATTTAAAGTGCCTATTTTCATTTCACACATACAAGTAAAGTAGCTGAGCTGTACAATGACAAGAAACACATGAACTTATTCATCATCAAGTATCACCTTTTGGACACGTTTTTCTTTTTTTCGGGCGGAACATCTCTAGCGAAACGTTCTCATTCCTCCTGCGTTTTTCACCCCATGAATGTTTTGGGGCTAAAAACAAAAACTTCAGCTGTCCTTCCATCGGCATGGGCGTGAGTAGATAATGGCAGGATTTTCATTTTTGGGTGAACTTTTCCTTTAATGAGAGAGCTGCCTGCACTTGAGAGGCAGAGGCAGAATATGCATCACTCTCACGGTCATCTGTGTTCTTTCTTTCTTTCTTTCTTTTTTCTTTCTTTCTTTCTTTCTTTCTTTCTTTCTTTCTTTCTTTCTTTCTTTCTTTTTTCTTTTTATTTTGTGCTCTTTCGGCTGCTTTATTTAGGTTTCCTTTTAACATGCATTTTCATAAGATTCTCATCTACTGTAGGATCACACCTTTCTCTCCCACTACAATACAGCTCCTCCTGTCTGTTCTACTGCATGTTTGAACTAATAGACTGAAAAAGACAATTATGCGCACATCCAAAAAACATACAGGTGCTGGACAAACGGTAACTATAACAAAAAGCTTGATGACAAAGATCCTGTGAAGATCGAAACGTTGCAAATAAAAACTTTATCTTTTTGAACTCATAGACTGCCATTGTTTTCCAAAATATATTAAAAGGGTCAGAGACAAACTACAGCCTTGACAAATGTAATACATCATTATTATGACTTAAGGTCCTTACACATCAAGAGCGATGCGAATATACGGCACGAAATTGCGATGCGAGTTTTGACCCACCTGTCAATCACAGCCACAGATGTGTAAACGTCGGAAGCGAATTTCTGAAAAATCGACCGTGGTTCGAAAAAATAAAATAAATAAATAAATACGTGCTCGGTGTGTAAGGACCTTTACAGTTAGGGGAGCTGCCTTGCTAAAGGGCACCACACAGTAAAAGAGGGGGATTTGAACCAGTGAGCTTCCAGCAACAAGCCCACAATCTCTTCCCTTTAGGATGGCATTGTTGTCCTGGATAAATTCACAGTTCAGTCCAACGTAAGGCACTGACTGTCAGTGTGCCAGAGGACGTAAAGCACTGACTCTGTCACTGTGCCAGAGGACGTAAAGCACTGACTCTGTCACTGTGCCAGAGGACGTAAAGTACTGACTCTGTCACTGTGCCAGAGGACGTAAAGCACTGACTGTCACTGTGCCAGAGGACGTAAAGCACTGACTCTGTCACTGTGCCAGAGGACGTAAAGCACTGACTCTGTCACTGTGCCAGAGGACGTAAAGTACTGACTCTGTCAGTGTGCCAGAGGACGTAAAGCACTGACTCTGTCACTGTGCCAGAGGACGTAAAGCACTGACTGTCACTGTGCCAGAGGACGTAAAGCACTGACTCTGTCACTGTGCCAGAGGACGTAAAGCACTGACTGTCAGTGTGCCAGAGGACGTAAAGCACTGACTCTGTCAGTGTGCCAGAGGACGTAAAGCACTGACTGTCACTGTGCCAGAGGACGTAAAGCACTGACTCTGTCACTGTGCCAGAGGACGTAAAGCACTGACTCTGTCACTGTGCCAGAGGACGTAAAGCACTGACTGTCAGTGTGCCAGAGGACGTAAAGCACTGACTCTGTCACTGTGCCAGAGGACGTAAAGCACTGACTCTGTCACTGTGCCAGAGGACGTAAAGCACTGACTCTGTCACTGTGCCAGAGGACGTAAAGCACTGACTCTGTCACTGTGCCAGAGGACGTAAAGCACTGACTCTGTCACTGTGCCAGAGGACGTAAAGCACTGACTGTCACTGTGCCAGAGGACGTAAAGCACTGACTCTGTCACTGTGCCAGAGGACGTAAAGCACTGACTCTGTCACTGTGCCAGAGGACGTAAAGCACTGACTCTGTCACTGTGCCAGAGGACGTAAAGCACTGACTCTGTCACTGTGCCAGAGGACGTAAAGCACTGACTGTCAGTGTGCCAGAGGACGTAAAGCACTGACTCTGTCACTGTGCCAGAGGACGTAAAGCACTGACTCTGTCACTGTGCCAGAGGACATAAAGCACTGACTCTGTCACTGTGCCAGAGGAGAGAAGAGAGTGGAAACATCACTGCCATACACTCATTGATGGTGTTACCTGCTGAGCAGCTGATCTGCAGGCTGAAATCAGAAATGTCCAACTCTGCTGCTACACACTCCCTCAGAGTCGACCCAGACTGAAGACAGGAGGGATGGGTCCTCCATACAGATCTCGCTGAGGAATTTAGCTCTCTCCTTTCTGTTGAAACGGCAGAGCCACAGTCCAGCTGTCGACACACTGCAGCTGCTGACTTCAGGTTCCAGTCTAAGGACCAGGCATCCACTGGTGTCCAGTCTCCACGCTTTTTCACCTCCAGTTCACCAGCACAGCGCCTTTCTCCTCCCACCAACCTGACATCATCAGGCTCTGAACAGAGACAAGAGTCATTAGTAAAAGAAGTAAAGTCACTTTGATTGGAGCAGAAATGAAACCAAATCCAAGCTGCTGCAGCTCCTACTTCTACCTGAGCAGGTGAGTCGAACAGCTTTGCCAGGTGAGCACGTTTTTCCAGCTGAGCCCAAGCTTGTACAGTCCAGGAGAACAGACTCACTGTCGTCACACTGGAGCTCTTCCCCCCCCTGGAGGACTGAAGGAGCCGCACAGCCAAGCGCCCTACAGACTGAGCCAAGTTCCGTACAGTCCACCTCTGCATTATCAACGTCAGGTTCACACACTGAGGACCACTGGTTAGAATTCATCTCCAGTCTACCTGAGCACAGACTAGTCCCATTCACCAGCCTCACACACTCTAGAGAGAGAGAGAGAGAGAGGAGAATTTGAACAGCTCTTTATTAAAAACAATTTAGCACATTACAAAAAAATAGAATATATTCATTGGTCAGTAACATAGATCGTGGAATAATATGGACATAGCCACCGTGTCGTCGCTTGGTTTTTGGACTCCCATTTCGAAGCCTTGGGTTTCATATGTTGACTGTGGCCATCTTGGTTATTTGGTGCCAGAATGGCAGCTCCCATGAGACTGTTTCCCACAGAGCCGCAACAAAGCCTGCTATTGGGCCATCCATGATCAGCAAGCTGCGCCATCATTGGACAGACAACCTGTCACTCACGCCCCAAAGCAAAGTTTACACTTCGACAGTCTAGTGAGCACTTCCTAAAGAAGTCCCTTTGTCTCCTATTCTAACGGCTTATCTGCTCTTTCCCCTGACTGATTTTGAATTTTCTTCTTTTTTTTAAAATAAACAATTAAATAAATTAAATAAAGAAATACATATTGATAGATTAATGTATACATTTTTTCTCCACATTTTTGTTGGCCATCTACTCCATTGCCCTCCTTGCGCTCCTCTGTAGCAGTTAACACATTGAGTGCCAGCGACGCCAAATGGCGTCAGGAGAAATTTACCGTAGGCTGCCAGCGACGCCAAATGGCGTCAATAACTCCAAATTCATATTTTGACGGGGGAATGTCGATCTAAGCCTCTTACATCGCCTCTTACAATATGGGAGCTATTGAATGTGTCTAACCTATTTTACAGAACCCTTAGGTGGCGACAGTGCCCTCCCGATTAGACAAAGGCAAGGAGAAAAGAGAGAAGAAGTCATGAGGAAACGGAAATCGCCATTGATATGCTTGAAGCATAACGTCGTTAGCTGTGCCTGTGAACAGCAGTCATCTGCTGCCACAATTGAGCCCCATCCGTGTCCGCTGCGATAGTCCATCCATATAATTTAGTTGCCGACACGGCGACACCAGCGTCTTTATGAAAAGTTACATTATTCTCAGCTGGGAGCCGAGGACACGCTGTAAAAAAGCGGGGGGTGCAGGCAGCGGACTTTTCAGTGCAGATCAAACTCAGAGCAAACCGCAGCAGAGCAGAGACACTCAACTCCTCCCACCACGGAGGAGGAGGAGGAGGGGGGTGGGGCACGCAGGGCACTAACAGCATACAACCATTGACAGTACACACACACCCAGGCAGCAGCAGGCTCGATGTTTGTTCAACTCAAAGCAGAATTCATTCTGTTGCCTTTCTAACATAAAGATGTGATTATCTCAGAAACTACGGTAATTTCAGCATGCTCTTTTCGGTCGAAAACACTCTTTTTCAGAGGGGTGTATTTCCAAAATGGAACGGTTTATAAACACAGTTTTTTTTTTAAATGAAACAGAAGGGTTCAAAGTTTCATTGAGGCTATTGGTTGTCCATATAAGAGGAACACAAAAAATTATATGGCTATATTAAAATGCATTGCGGCCTATGTGGCACAGTACAGCAACCTTTTGCCCAAGGGCCGTGGCACTCAAAGTGTTAAAGGGGAGCTGCCTTGCTAAAGGGCACCACAGTAAAAGAGGGAGATTTGACTTCTCTTCTCTTTAGGAGGCCATTGTCCTGGACAAAGTCACAGTTCAGTCCAATGTAAACCACTGACTGTCACTGTGCCAGACTGGAAACATTACTGTCACAGCTGATAAGTTAAGTTAAGTTATCCTTTATTTATCCCCTTGGGGAAATTCATCCTCTGCATTTGACCCATCCTCTACTAGGAACCTTCCTAGAACTAGGAGCAGTGGGCAGCCACTGTGCAGCGCCCGGGGACCAACTCCAGTTCTTTTGCCAGTACCTTGGTCAGGGGCACGGACAGGAGTATTAACCCTAACATACATGTCTTTCTTTGATGGTGGGAGGAAACCGGAGCACCTGGAGAAAACCCACACGGACACGGGGAGAACATGCAAACTCCACACAGAAAGGACCTGGGACGGACCGGATGTCATGCGTTACCTGAGCAGGTGATCAGCAGGCTGGAATTGGAAGGGGCAGAGTTTGGTTCACACTTCCTCAGTGTAGACCCAGGCTGAAGACATGTAGAACTGAGCATCCATACATCGCTTTCTGAGGAACCATATCTCCTTTCTGTTGAAAGAGCAGAGCCACAGTCCAGCTGTCTACACACTACAGCTGCTGCCTTCAGGTTCCAGTCAAAGTGATCCACTGGTCTCCAGTCTTCCTGGTGTATCATCTCCAGGTCACCAGCACAGCGGCTGGCTCCTCCCAGCAACCGCCAATCACCACCTGAACAAGAGACAAGAACTGAGACAAGAGAGTAATTTGTAAAAAAAAAAAAAAAAAAAGTAAACTTACTTTGATCTTTAAAGAAATAAACACAATCCAACAGCTGTTACTCTTATTTTTAATTGTCTATTTATTCTCTCTATTTACCTGTTTCTCCAGCCTGGAGTCCTGAGCAGAAAAAAAACAGACATTTTTTTACCGTGAGGAGTAGGCTTGGGCTGATTCACGATTTTGAAAATGTACTTTCAGAGGCTGTAGCCTCTGTAGCCAGAGCAAAGTGTCAAATGAAACTAGAAGACCTAAGGCATTGCTAGTAGTCCAGTTGTTTGGGTTTGGTTTACTCTTAGTGCAGTGCCCGTTCCCCTCCCTCCCTTTCCCCCCATCGATCAGATGAATGGTTCTTGAGATACCGTAAAACCGAGTCCCAAATAGATGCCGGGCCTGGCTACACAGTTTGGTATATAAACGCCCAGGCAACTATTGTAAGTTTTACGGTAAACCACTTTTTTGCGTTGCTAGTAGGTGGTGCTAACCAGTGTTGGGGGTAACTCATTACAAAGGTAACATATTACATGTAATATATTACTTTTAGCAGTAACTCAGTAATATAACTTATTACTTATAGGATTTCAGTAATATTATACCAGTTACTTTGTCAAGTAACTCAAGTTACACATTTAGTTACATTTGATTAAATCAAAGCACATACCGTATCTAAAAAAGATACAATCATTTCCTAATCAAACTGTGTGTTTTTATGCAAATAACCACTATAGATGACAATAACAACGGAAAAGAATAACATTTAGAATTTTGGATTGTTTACACTGACTTATTGTTTGGGATGGTTCCGGGGCAGCAATGTCATTCTGCTGCTGCTGTTGTTTTGGTAAAAGTAATGCAAAAGTAGTGTAGTAAGTAACAAGTTACTCTACACAGTAAGTAATATTGTAAAGTAACGTATTACATTCAAATGAAAGTAACTAGTAATATGTAGTATATTACATTTTGAAAGTAACTTGCCCAACACTGGTGCTAACACTATGTGTCTCTCTGAATTGCATGGAATTTGGCACTGCACTCCGTCGGGTTCCCAGCAGCGCACCCGCCAATTTTGGTGGCGCTATGACTATGCGCGTGTCCATAATTCGTCGCCGCACTCCGTCGGGTTCCCAGCAGCGCACTCTGAGTTTGAAGTCGATCGGATGAACGGTTCTTGAGATAAACCACTTTTTGTGTTGCCAGTAGGGGGCCCTATGTCCTAGGGCTGTGGCGATTCACTTATCTCCCGATTCGATACTATCACGATTCTTGGGTGCCGATTCGATTTATATTGCGATTCTTAAGTATTGCGATTCTACGATTATTGCGATTCGATATTACGATTTATTGCGATTTTTGTTTATTTTTTTCTTTTCTTTTTTCAGTTTGTTTGCTTTTTTACACTAGATTAGAACATGGGAAAAGTTGAATCATACACTAGAGACTGTATATTATATATCATGAGTAGGGCTGGGCGATATAGTTAAAAACAGGGGCGGACTGGGATCATAATTCAGGCCGGGCATTAGATACCAAGCAGGCCAGGCCGATATGGGCCAACGCGCGTGAAATTTGGGCCGTTTGAAGCCAGATTTGGGCCGTTTGAAGTCCAATTTTACAATGAGATGCACCCACTTTAACCCTGAAGTGTAATTATTACTTCAGACTAACTAATAAAGTAATAAAACCACTAGTAAACCAGTAGGCGGCGCCTGGCCTGCTGTTCAGTGAGTGGCCTGACTGCAAGCACAAAAAAAAAAAAAAACCCTTTTTTTTTTTTTTTTTTTTTTTTTCTTTTTTTTTTTTTGCGATTATCGATTCTGGAATAAAAGATCGATCCAAAAAATCGTGACATTAAAAATCGCGATACTTAGGTGAATGGATTTTTTCCCCCACCCCTACTATGTCCCGATTTCATTCAATTCGGCACTGCAGTCGGTCGGGTCTCCTTAAGCGCAGTAGTCGATCCGACGAATGCTTCTCGAGTTAGGCCAAGGACAGACAGACTGCATGCCTTTAATGCCTTTAAAATGTGCAAAATGTATAATGCATAAGAGCAGAATAAAGATCATCATTGCTCACCAGAGAAGAGGTAGCACAAGACAACATGGTGGATCTTCATTCTGAACTTGATCCAGATGAAGAAATATCATTGCAACTGCTGGAACTGCCTCTGTCACTTCTCTGTCTCCTTCTGTTTGATGTGGCAAATAGCTCAATGTCTTAATATGTGTCAACTTTTAAGTTCAACCTTCTCTCTCTCGCTCTCCCTCTCTCTCTCCCTCACTCTCTCTCTCTCGCTCTCCCTCTCTCGCTCTCCCTCTCTCTCTCCCTCACTCTCTCTCTCTCCCTCTCGCTCTTCCTCTCCCTCGCTCTCCCTCTCTCTCTCTCACCCTCTCTCTCTCCCTCTCGCTCTCCCTCTCTCTCTCACCCTCTCGCTCTCCCTCTCGCTCTCCCTCTCTCTCTCTCTCTCCCTCTCGCTCTCTCTCTCACCCTCTCTCTCTCCCTCTCTCACCCTCTCTCTCCCTCTCCCTCTCTCTCTCTCACTCTCGCTCTCTCTCTCCCTCTCTCTCTCTCTCTCTGGGTTTGAGTGAAGAGAAGGGATTGATACATCTGTAACTGTTGGTGATTATTGTTTTAGCTGCGTTTTTAAATAACTTACTTTCTATTCTGAGTATATTTGCAGAAGAGCTACTTGAGTAGATTTGTACAGCAGTAACTGTATTAAGTATATTTTCCTTTTCTCTGTCTACAACTTAACTACTTAATACCAGGATAATATTTCTTCCTGCGAGTGAACTGTTCTTCAACTTGGCCATAGTTATTATACACTACAGAGACCAGATCATAGTTATTATACACTACAGAGACCAGATCATAGTTATTATAACACTACAGAGACCAGATCATAGTTATTATAACACTACAGAGACCAGATCATAGTTATTATAACACTACAGAGACCAGATCATAGTTATTATACACTACAGAGACCAGATCATAGTTATTATACACTACAGAGACCAGATCATAGTTATTATAACACTACAGAGACCAGATCATAGTTATTATACACTACAGAGACCAGATCATAGTTATTATACACTACAGAGACCAGATCATAGTTATTATACACTACAGAGACCAGATCATAGTTATTATACACTACAGAGACCAGATCATAGTTATTATACACTACAGAGACCAGATCATAGTTATTATAACACTACAGAGACCAGATCATAGTTATTATACACTACAGAGACCAGATCATAGTTATTATAACACTACAGAGACCAGATCATAGTTATTATACACTACAGAGACCAGATCATAGTTATTATACACTACAGAGACCAGATCATAGTTATTATACACTACAGAGACCAGATCATAGTTATTATAACACTACAGAGACCAGATCATACTTATTATACACTACAGAGACCAGATCATAGTTATTATAACACTACAGAGACCAGATCATACTTATTATACACTACAGAGACCAGATCATAGTTATTATAACACTACAGAGACCAGATCATACTTATTATACACTACAGAGACCAGATCATAGTTATTATACACTACAGAGACCAGATCATAGTTATTATACACTACAGAGACCAGATCATAGTTATTATAACACTACAGAGACCAGATCATAGTTATTATAACACTACAGAGACCAGATCATAGTTATTATACACTACAGAGACCAGATCATAGTTATTATAACACTACAGAGACCAGATCATAGTTATTATACACTACAGAGACCAGATCATAGTTATTATAACACTACAGAGACCAGATCATAGTTATTATACACTACAGAGACCAGATCATAGTTATTATAACACTACAGAGACCAGATCATAGTTATTATACACTACAGAGACCAGATCATAGTTATTATACACTACAGAGACCAGATCATAGTTATTATAACACTACAGAGACCAGATCATAGTTATTATACACTACAGAGACCAGATCATAGTTATTATACACTACAGAGACCAGATCATAGTTATTATAACACTACAGAGACCAGATCATAGTTATTATACACTACAGAGACCAGATCATAGTTATTATAACACTACAGAGACCAGATCATAGTTATTATACACTACAGAGACCAGATCATAGTTATTATACACTACAGAGACCAGATCATAGTTATTATAACACTACAGAGACCAGATCATAGTTATTATAACACTACAGAGACCAGATCATAGTTATTATAACACTACAGAGACCAGATCATAGTTATTATACACTACAGAGACCAGATCATAGTTATTATACACTACAGAGACCAGATCATAGTTATTATAACACTACAGAGACCAGATCATAGTTATTATACACTACAGAGACCAGATCATAGTTATTATAACACTACAGAGACCAGATCATAGTTATTATACACTACAGAGACCAGATCATAGTTATTATACACTACAGAGACCAGATCATAGTTATTATACACTACAGAGACCAGATCATCAGTCATTATAATCAGTTTGCGCTCTGATCAGTTCAGTTCAGATGGATCAGACATTTATGATGAATAATAACAGCACAGTGATTTATGTCACATTTTTTTGTTATTTCATTTGTTTATGGAAGGCCTCATGACCTGGGCTGTCTTCTTCAAAAAGCTTTTAACAGGTATTTGGTTAGAACAAGGTGGCCTTTGGGCATTTTTTACTTCCCCCCTGTAACTCACCCCTGACCTCTTCCCCCTGACCCTTCTGACCCCTGACCCCAGCCCTCCACATCGGCCCTTTCACCCGGCCTCACCCTGACCAGCCTCACCCTGACCAGCCTCACCCTGACCAGCCTCACCCTGACCAGCCTCACCCTGACCAGCCTCACCCTGACCAGCCTCACCCTGACCAGCCTCACCCTGACCAGCCTTCACCCGGCCTCACCCTGACCAGCCTCACCCTGACCAGCCTCACCCTGACCGGCCTCACCCTGACCGGCCTCACCCTGACCGGCCTCACCCTGACCAGCCTCACCCTGACCACCCGGCCTCACCCTGACCAGCCTCACCCTGACCGGCCTCACCCTGACCGGCCTCACCCTGACCAGCCTTCTGCAGAATTGGAATCAGAATGAGAAAAGCTTTATTGGCAGGCAGATGGATGCTACAGTATAACAACAACAATAGAACATGCCCATGTCTCCCCCATTGTGCGCACACTGTGCAGACCCCCCCCCCCCCCCCCCACACACACACACACTCTGCGCAGACCCCCCCCCCCCCACACACACACACTCTGCACAGACACCCCCCCCCCACACACACACACACACACACACACACTGCACAGACACCCCCCCCCCACACACACACACACACACACTCTGCACAGACACACACACCCCCCAACACACACACACACACACACACACACACGTACACACAATAATTATGAGCGTAATGTTGTACTTTTCTACTGTCAAAACACTGTTGACTAACAGACTGTTGTAAGACGCTTACAAAAAGTCTGTTGTAAGAGTCTTACAACAGATTACATTACATTACGTCATTTGGCAGACGCTTTCATCCAAAGCGACTTACAATAACACATTTTTGTCAACAATAGAGAAATCAACTATGCAACACAATCTATGACAGCTACAACTTCTGAAGGAATAGAGTGGTAAAGTTTTGTTGTTGTTTTTTGAGAGAGAGAAAGATGTTAGTTCAAGAAGGGCCCAGGTGGATAGATAGATAGATTTTTCTGTTACATCTGCAATTTACTAATATTTTGCCATTTTGTACAATATTTATTTTATTTTATTTCAGGTTTATTTAACAGATCACTGTATAACAGGCTAAAAGTGACCTGCCCCATGTCAGAAACTGCCTTTTCACATATTCTCATGAGAATGAGAATGACACCAAATAGATTCAGTAGATAGACTGATCCATAGATGGGCAGACAGACATACATGTACATATAGCTAGATAGCGATATATATATATATAGATAGATAGATAGATAGATAGATAGATAGATAGATAGACAGATAGATTTTGCAATTCACTAATATTTTTGCCATTTTGTACCATATTTTATTTTATTTCAGGTTTATTTAACAACCAATAAATACATTTATTTAAATTTACCAATAAAGTAAAGCTATAAAGAGAAACATCAACACATGCAGTATAAGTCTAGGAATATAGCATAAGAGCTATTATAAAACAGTTAATAGACATAAAATGAGGACAGTATTGCAGAGTTAAACGAGACAGCAGTCAGCAACAAGCAACAAAAAGATTCAGCCCAGTTAAACAAATAGCAATCTATCACATGACAGACACGTCACAAATAAGGCTCATGATTCATAATGATAACTGGATCTCTTACATTTGCATGAATACATATATCTGTCTATTTAATGTTGAAGAAGGGTTCAAAACATAACGTAACAGTAGCATGTTTTTCCATGTTGAAATACTTCCTCTTCTTTCAGTTGACCCGTTTGCACCAACAACCACCACAAACTATTTTACAACCAGAGATGATTCACCCTCTCCAAATGAGACAAGTTCACATGTTGATTAAATTTAGTTTATTTTCTCTAAAACATGATTTATACACAGTGATGTGTTATACACAGTGATGTTTTATACACAGTGATGTTTTATACACAGTGATGTGTTATACACAGTGATGCGTTATACACAGTGATGTAGTGCTATTTGTTTAGGTACTGGAGCACGCCTATGACACATACACACACACACACATGCGTGCAAGTTGTGGCGCGTGTCAAAGGTCATGTACCGACCACATTTTTATAGAGAGGCAAAGTGACCGCCTACTTCCTGCTTCTGCACTGTACCAGAGATTTTCATCCGCCATTTATTTTCCCAGAGACATTTCGTAAAATGCTTATAAAAATAGTTTTACTTGTTCAAACCAAACGGTTCAGATATACAGTATTTAGAATCGGGAGAGACCATAGAACATTTCACTCGGACCAAAACGTTAAAAACAAATTGGGGATTTAAAGAAAGAAAAATGTTGTAGTTTTTTTTAAGTTTTGGTCTGAGAGAGTGAGATGTTCTATGGTCTCTCCTGTTTCTAAATATATCTGTACTGTTTGGTTTGAACAAGTAAAACTATTTTTATAAGCATTTTATGAAATGTCTATGGGAAAATAAATGGCGGATGAAAATCTCTGGTACAGTGCTGAAGCAGGAAGTAGGCAGTCACTTTGCTTCTTTATACGGTAGGTAACTGTCAGATATGTGCTGTGTGGCCTGACGCCTGCGGATCAAAAGTGCATCTTCTGTTTGCCTGTGGAAAATGTCACCTCATGTATTATATTCTCCTACAACATTAGGATGTAGAAGGTGTGAGCTGATCTGTGCGTTCCAGAGCCTCTCAGCTGGAACTCAGGTTTTGCCCGAGGACAACGGTGAACTTTGAAACGTGTTGCGCAGCACTCGGGTTTAAAAGGGTTCAGAGAAGCTCTTCGGAAATGCATCGGAGCGTGTTGAAGCTTTAATAATGAAACCTCTCATTCACACATGTTGCTCCTACAGTATGAACACAAACTTGACATTGCTGAGGGACAAATGCTGGAGGTGCTATAGAGACAGTCAATGTGAAAGCTACCTTCTGGAGGTTAATTTCTGCCAGGTGGCTGTATGGATTGAATAAAAAAATTGGGCTTATTTTTTAGTAACAAATCTTGCTTTTCCGTTAACACTCAGTGTGCACAGTGTGAGATGAAACTCACACCTCTGCCTGTGCAGTGGAAACAAGACAATCGAGAGGCTTCATTTATTTCAGATTGGAGATTAGAACATCTCCCTTCATATGTGATGGAGGAAGGGCTAGCCAATGTTCAGAGTAGCTCATTACAACAAGAGAAAGAGTTGCACAACAGCACATCAAAAGTTTCCAAACTCTATAGAAGATGCTGTAATACGCTGTATACCCACAGCTTTATAGGACATGCTGTAATACGCTGTATACCCGCAGCGCCAGCTATTCTCTTCCTTTTTCTTCACCTCAGTGTCATCATCTTTTTTTTTGTATGGCACTGTTGATTTTATGAAGGTTTTTCAATTAAAAAAAATAAACAAACGGCAAATAACACCTTCTTTGAGTTCATTACTTGATATGCACCATTACGCTACTGTGAAAGAAAGTTTGGAAGTTGGAATTGGAGAGTGTTCATCAGAATAAGATTATATTTCTTGAAGTCTTTATTATATTCCCCACCGAGCCCTTTTGCTATAGAGCTTATATCTTGAAAGGACCTCATCCAAGGAGACTATGCATATCTCCCCCGGTAGACGTTATATTGTATTTGTGCAGATGCAATTCTGTGATGGTAGACAGGCTCAGAGATGATGTTTCAAAATCCATGCTCTGGTAGTAGCCACCAAGGTGTCAGTCAAGAGCAAATCCAGACAGATCTCAAGCGTATTCCTCAAGGCTCCACCACGCCATAGGGATTTATGATGGTTTTGAAAAGTCACATCATGTGGTTGTGGAAAGAGAGCTAAAAGATTAGCTTTGATGAGCCTGCTGTGAGATAGCATTGCAACTCGCAATGCTATCTCACACAGCAGGCTAATTTGCGACTATAGTAGTCATCTCACGGGGGCTGAAATCATCACTAATTTATGATGCTCTGATGATAAGGCATATACATTCCCAGTAAGACATGACTAAAATGCATATTGAGGTTTTAACTCTCATTATCTGTACGTGTAGTCCTATAACTCATATGCTGACAATAATGCAATTGGCACATTTCTGCAGCAGCAAATTAACTAATTTATTTCGATAATATTGTTCAGAAAACAAGATATAATTTGTCGCAAGAAAAGCCCCTCCGCTGAGATGCTTGCTTCTGATTCAGTGAACAGGGAATGGTGTGTGCCACGATAATTGTCATTCTTGCCGCAAGCTAAATACTAACAAAAAAAACAACAATGGGAATTGAACAAAGTCACCTTTAACCCTTTTAAATGAGATTATTAGATTATGAGATTATATGTATCCTTGAACTCCTGAGAGGGACGGTTACATGAGATATGCGAGTATAGGCCGTATATGTAAATTATATCATATTGAAATTCGTGAGAGAGAAAGCAACGTCAACAACTAGAGCCGTGACGCCCACGCCCCGAAAGTGGGCCAGGGGCATAGAAATGAAATCGTATGAAAACGTCATATCACGATTATACTGTAGTGGCCAAAATGATCACGGTTATCAGTATTATTGCGGTATTGTTCAAATGTGCTGAAAATGTTCAAAAAGTACTGATACACACGGACGGACTAAATCATTTCACCAAGTTTTATATTGAAAACTCAGAGCCAAAAAGTAGCCTACTGATACACTCACTGAAACCACCTGGGTTGATGATGGACACTATTTACGGTGCTTTTCAAAGCGTTGTAATCACGCTAACACGTAACACGCTAACACGTTGTAATCACGCTAACATGTTGTAATCACGCTAACACGTAACACGCTAACACGTTGTAATCACGCTAACATGTTGTAATCACGCTAACACGTAACACGCTAACACGTTGTAATCACGCTAACATGCTTTGAATCATTATTACAATTTGAAACCGTAATAGAGCTCAACAGGCACGTGACTTTCCGTGACGTAATTTGCCCCGGGAGTAAGTTCCACATTCATTTTCTCCATTTCGATAAATCCTTATATAACGAGTTTTAAGGCTCGAACCAAGCCGACCCGTGACCTACTGAATCGTGAGTGACCATAAAACATAAGAAATAACAACGGGAAAATAAATCTATTCCCCCCCCCCCATTAGCTTATTGAACTAAACCAGTGGCTTTTGAAGTTACTGAGAATTCTCCCGAGCTTCATTATGAACACATTGCTGTGGTGAGATGTGTGAATGGCGAGCTCAAGAATGCTCAATAAAACGGAGCACATCTCTGTAGGATGACTGCTGCAGAATGACTCTTCATAATGAATGCTCATTACTGCCCTATACATGGCTTCCTCCAATATGGTTCCATTTGTAGTCTCTACCCTGTGGAGAAACCTCATTTCTTTTTTCTGTTTTTCCCCTTTTTATTGGGGGGGGGGGGCGTCGTTCACCTTGTAGCCATTGATGAGAGATGGAATGAAAATTGGAATGATAATTGCCTATTAAGTCGAAAGGCTTTTCTTCATGGCTCTCCTCTCTCTTGACCACGGTGGTCCGATTCAATATCTACATCACTTCAGCTGATGTACCTACAGCAGAGCCTGGGTAAAGCCAGCATCACTTCAGCTGATGTACCTACAGCAGAGCCTGGGTAAAGCCAGCATCACTTCAGCTGATGTAGTACCTACAGCAGAGCCTGGGTAAAGCCAGCATCACTTCAGCTGATGTACCTACAGCAGAGCCTGGGTAAAGCCAGCATCACTTCAGCTGATGTAGTACCTACAGCAGAGCCTGGGTAAAGCCAGCATCACTTCAGCTGATGTACCTACAGCAGAGCCTGGGTAAAGCCAGCATCACTTCAGCTGATGTACCTACAGCAGAGCCTGGGTAAAGCCAGCATCACTTCAGCTGATGTACCTACAGCAGAGCCTGGGTAAAGCCTGGCTCCTGTGGCTCACTTCAGCTGATGTACCTACAGCAGAGCCTGGGTAAAACCTGGCTCCTGTGGCTCACTTCAGCTGATGTGCCTACAGCAGAGCCTGGGTAAAGTCAAGTCAAGTTTATTTGTATAGCCCTAATTCACAAACATGTCCCAGAGGGCTTCACAGAAAATATGTCTAGCTAATTCTAGCTGACACAACAGTAGCAAATTACAGTAGTAATGATAACACATTGAACAATTGATAGAGAAATATAGAAAATGTAGAAATATAGGATAGAGCAGAGAAGAGAGAGAGGAGTGCAAGAAAGTGATGAGGTGGGGAGAGAATGGGAAATGTTGGGGAGTAGAGGAGGTGGGGAAGGGGGAAAGAGGAGAGGGGAGGGGGCCTTCTGTGGCTCTATGTGCTATCAGTCACCAAGGTCACGCTGAAGGGTTCACCCAGGCTACCTACAGTAGCGTATAATGCTTCTTACCCTCTCTCATCTGTAACCCCTCCAGATGGTAAATGGACTGCATTTATATAGCGTTTTATCCAAAGCACTTTACAATGTGCCTACATTCACCCAGTCACACACCGAGGGCGGCAAGTTACCACACAGGGTGCTGTTGCATGCAGCCATCGGGAGCAATTTGCGGTTCATTTGCCAACGACACTTCGACATGCAGAGCGGAGGAGGCGGGGATCGAACCACCGACCTCTTATCCAAAGTGACCCGTGGCGGTGCAATTTCGGCTCGGCTACCAGATCGGCTCGGGCACACATTGTGATTGGCTGTACGATTGGCACAAAGAGAATGAGAATGAGGTGAGACACACAGACACAAGGTGAGACAGCACAAAGAGAATGAGGTGAGACACACAGACACAAGGTGAGACAGCACAAAGAGAATGAGGTGAGACACACAGACACAAGGTGAGACAGCACAAAGAGAATGAGGTGAGACAGCACAAAGAGAATGAGGTGAGACAGCACAAAGCGAATGAGGTGAGACAGCACAAAGAGAATGAGGTGAGACAGCACAAAGAGAATGAGGTGAGACAGCACAAAGATAATGAGGTGAGACAGCACAAAGAGAATGAGGTGAGACAGCACAAAGCGAATGAGGTGAGACAGCACAAAGAGAATGAGGTGAGACAGCACAAAGATAATGAGGTGAGACAGCACAAAGAGAATGAGGTGAGACAGCACAAAGCGAATGAGGTGAGACAGCACAAAGAGAATGAGGTGAGACAGCACAAAGAGAAAGGTGAGACAACACAAAGAGAATGAGGTGAGACAGCACAAAGAGAAAGGTGAGACAACACAAAGAGAATGAGGTGAGACAGCACAAAGATAATGAGGTGAGACAGCACAAAGAGAATGAGGTGAGACAGCACAAAGAGAAAGGTGAGACAACACAAAGAGAATGAGGTGAGACAGCACAAAGATAATGAGGTGAGACAGCACAAAGAGAAAGGTGAGACAGCACAAAGAGAAAGGTGAGACAGCACAAAGAGAATGAGGTGAGACACAGACACAAGGTTAGACAGCACAAAGAGAAAGGTGAGACAGCACAAAGAGAAAGGTGAGACAACACAAAGAAAATGAGGTGAGACAGCACAAAGAGAATGAGGTGAGACAGCACAAAGAGAAAGGTGAGACAGCACAAAGAGAAAGGTGAGACAGCACAAAGAGAATGAGGTGAGACAGCACAAAGATAATGAGGTGAGACAGCACAAAGAGAATGAGGTGAGACAGCACAAAGCGAATTAGGTGAGACACACAGACACAAGGTGAGACAGCACAAAGAGAATGAGGTGAGACAGCACAAAGATAATGTGGTCAGACAACACAAAGAGAATGAGAAAGGAAGAGAAATCAAAGGCAGAGAGGGGTTGGGTAAATGTTGAAAGACATTGGTTCTGGCTCATTTGAGCGGCCAGCTCTCTGAAGCCTCCTCGCTCGTTCACAAGGAAAAGGTTCCTGTCAACAACTACAAAAGCTGTGGATTTCAGAGGAGAGCTATTACATAACACGGCACAGCAACCAAACAGTCCAATCTAGAGAAGATCCCAGTGCTCTTCAGCTGAAAACAGTTCAGCAAACAACCAACCTTTCATAAGAAATGAGACCAAACGGGCCTTTTTAACTCATTGAGTGCCAGCCACTTTTGGAGAACGGACGCTCCCAGTGCCAGAGTTTCAGAGCGTTTTCAGTGATTTCTCGAGGCCCACAGAATATTGTGTGATATTACTATGTAAACACTGAACACGCACAAAGAACGATGAGACTCTATTCTATCATCTGCAAAAAAAAGTTTATTGATCCCATTTTCCGTTCTTTAGTTATGAGCCGGAGAAGATAGCTTGATTCATCCAAAAAGAGCAATTTTTTTCTAGAAGCTGAGATAATTGGCCTTTTGTGAAATTAAACATTTCAAGCACACACTGACTCTGAAGCTAATCTTTTCTAATGTAGTCACACCTCAAAAATAATTTCCTTCAATAAAACAGTTTAGGCCAGGGAATTTTGTTTGGCAGAATAATATTTTTAGCTACAACCAGCAGCGCTGGCCCCTGCGTGCGCTGCTGGTTGCAGCTTCTTGCTGGTCTTGATTTGCTGCTGGTGGGCATCGGATATTCTGGCTTGCGTTTGTCAATCCTGTCCTGCTGCCTGGGTCTGTCTGGGTGTTGCGTGCTGCTCTGCGTGCCCCCCCCCCCCCCCCCCCCCCCCGCCCCGCCCCGCCTCGCCTCAACTGCACACTCCTCCTCCTGTCTGTGGTGGCTCTCTGCTGAGTTTGCTGTGCGCACAGTGAAGGGTGCAGCTTTTTTACAGCGTTCCGCGTGTGTTTGTCACCGGCAACGATGCTTCCAGTTGAGAATAATAACTCCACGGTGTGGATGTGCGGATGTGCTGTCGCAACCGACACAGAGCGGCTCAATTGTGGGAGCAGATTGGCTGCTGCAGGCACAGCTGCAGTAACGTGCTTCAGCATATCGATGCATACGGATGCGATGCGATTTCCGTTTCCATAACGACTTCTTCTTTGTTTTTTCCTTGCCTTTCTGTTATGTGGAGAGCACTGTCGCCACCTAAGGGTTCTGTAAAATAGGTTATAGACCTCCAATAGCTACAATAGTTGTACCAGAGATGTATCAGGGATTGATCCACGTCCCACCGTCAAAAAACGCAATTGACGACAACCGTCGTCATTGGCACTCTACGTCAGTATTTGAATTGACGACAGCTGTCGTCATTGGCATTCAATGAGTTAAGGGACATTTTTCAGAGTTGTGTGACATGTCACTGAATGAATGCAATCATTTGATGTTGGTCTGTAATAACACGTGGATGATGACCATAGTTTCCTGTTTTGCAGAAAGCTTTAGTGGAGTGAGGATACTAATGATGCTAAACAGATTTCTTATATGAATTTCCCCAACCGCCAATCTTTCCCCTCAATGAAGTTTTTATCAACGTTGCATTACTTATTACACCAAACAAATCAGTCATATAAAATTGTTCATGGCAGTTTTATTAAGCGTCTACAGCAGGAGCAATAGTCAAGAGTGTAGAAAATAAGAAAACAGCACAGAGGCAGGTAGCAGCTGCTGGGCTGAAGTGTTCTCGCCCGGAGACGCCTGGTAACTTGATGAATCATCGCTAATGAGACTGGATACTTTATAACAAGATGAATCATCCCTAATAAGACTGGATACTTTATAACAAGAGAGAAAATAACTGAAACAGCTGCGAGACGCCACAGCACTGATCAATGAAGGAATTCTCTTTGCCAGGATTGCTTTTGACAACGGTTTCCCTCGTTGATCGGCTGAGTGTTTGGTAAAGTTAGTTAGATAGATTAGTTAGATGAGATTTATTTTGAACATGGGGGAAAAACATAACAAAGATAAAGAATAAAAGAAATACAGGCAAGAAAATGCCAAGTGAGAATAATCAACTAGAATTCACAGTATACAGTATACAGCAAATTCTCAATCAATTTACATTTGTATATCATGCCCGAAAAGGAGTAGGAAGAAGTACAAAACAGTCGTCAGTCATCAGCACCTAATTAGGTGATTGGGAGTGAAGCTCCAGCTTGTTCAGCATATACACATGTCTATGTCACAGAAAACATTATCAATATATTCACAATTCACATTAAAACAATAACCTGCTTATGCAAATCAATTATAGCCCACTGAGGGCATCAGGTTGTTTAGACCGTTCATAAATCAGTGTAGGCTAATCATTGACAAAAAAATGGTTTACAAACAATAGACAAGACAAGAGGGTGAGTACATTTAGTACATTTAGACAGCTAACCCATTTGAAAAAGATCAAAGAAAGTAGCAACTCTGCTGCTGTGTGTCTGGATGCCCCTCATAGGGATGGGGATGGTTATGATGTAGCCTAAACAAAATAAATCAACTGTGCATTACAGCTTCACCCAAAGCCTAAGAAGGGTTGCCGCTGCGTAATCTCCCAATCTATTCTATTCTATTGTATTCTAAACTATTTTATTCTATATTCTATTCTCCATGGTTAAGGGAATTCACTAGCCTGAAAATCGTTTTGAAAATCGTTAAACGCAAAATTAACGCACGTTGGGAAGATCGCTCTAGGCTGGTATTTAAGGCCGAAACGCCCATTCTGGCCTATTCTGGCACTGTGCCACGCCTCTTCAGCGTAAAGCGCATTTCGGGGCGTAAAAACATGACGATATCTTCCCGACAGCCCAAACTGACGCGGGACGCAGGCGTAAAGCGCGTTTTTTGCGTTTAAGGCGAGCTTAGCGCCTAAGGCCACTTTAAGGCCAGTGGCAAAATAGAGCCAGTCTCCTCTGGTAACTGACCTTGTTACTCTGGAGTTAGTCTCACATAGTCAGACCCACCGTCGACGTCATCAAGCTTCCAGGGCGGAAGCGATCATCTACGGCTGGTACTGCGAGACTACTCTGGAGTCATTGTTCTTGATTTTGATGTAGGCATTGAGAGGGGGAGGAGCTAGTTCATTAAGGATTATAAACATAAGGCACATATCTGTATATAGTAGCTGTCCATATTAAATACTTAGTAATATGACAATGGTGGAAACTATTGGGTTTGGTATTGGGCTGGTTAGACAGTAATTAAAATGAGAGAGTATCATTGCATGCATGTATAATTTGGCTGCCTGCAGCGAGATATACGGTCTTATGATCCTAAAATTGGATAATCCAAATTAAACTGTTTTAACAACTTTGTTCACTTGTTTTTTAAATGTTAGATGAAAATCCAAAATTATACGAAGGTACTTAAAATTATCCACAATTTTTACGTTTTCCCCATTTATCTGGGTGTGCAGTACTATTGGACCGCTTCGAAAAGTACATGCATACAGTTTTACTAGTGTCGGGGCCCTAACGGCCTGGGACCCCAAGCAGTTGCTTGGGCTGCCCTGCCTGTTCACATGCTGGTGGCGTCTGGGTCAGATATGGAGGCTGGAGGGTTGAGTGGAATGGAATCTGCAACAAACAATATTAGTTAGCAGTTTATATAATGTAATTTTTCATTTTCCAAAAGTGTAACACTTAATTAAAATTACAGTGACAAAGGCAAATAATAGACCAGCTAGAACAGTCTGGTAAATTTAGAAAATTGCATCACTTTACTGTAATGCAGCCTTTAAAGCCAGGAAAATATTCATGTTATAAGTGTCTTTAAGTACGTAGAAAAGCGCTATACGAGGGATCAGCCGAGCAGCATTTTGGTAAACAAACCCTGTTTCCAGGTGGAAACTGCAATGCGACCCTATGGAGCTAGATTTGAGTGCTCACTCTAGCCCCAGCTGTGCGCTGTACATTTTAGAAACTGCGACAGTTCACACAACTTTACCATGGCATGCATATACATCAAACTCTATTGAGAGCTACTTCTGCTCTCACTCAGAATGTCAGCGATGTCATGTATAGTTTTTGAGATATTAACGTTTGTTTGGCACAACTCATACTGCCGCGGTTCCGGGTGTTTTGCAGTGATTTGTTGTTGTTGTGATGTCACGCTGATTCCTCAGATATCCTATCAATTATTATTACTAGGGGTTCAAGCCCCCGAAGAGGGCTGGAAGCCCTATTGTATTTGCTATGTTTATGCTTCCTATTATTATTATTATTAATTAGTGGCCGGGCCAGCGAAGCGGCAGGGCCACTTATTGTATTTGCCTGTATTCTTCTTCTTCGTCTTCTTCTCCCAGGAAGTTCGACTTCCCATGCATGAAAATAAACCAAACTTTGCACAAAGGTCCAGTCCCATGCCAAACGTCTTCGACGCAAATTTGGCGCCAATAGTTCTAATGGCGGCACTACAGTGACCGTCTAAAGTTTCAAACTTTGAAAATTTTGAACAATGCATCCTATGGCCAATTATGACGTCTAAAGACCGCAAAACTGCGAAAACTGTAAAACTAATTAAACCCTACTCCTCCCACATTTTTTCTTCAAACGACACCAAACTTCAGCATCTGCATCGTTAGACTGTCCTACACAAAAGTATCAAACAGATTTTCGATTGGTCAAAAATTGAGCCCACAGATGAGAGCATCTTAATTGCCCTAATTAGCTAGGGCAATTAGGTTGTATTTGTGATGTCATCAATCACTCGAGCAATTGTGATGCCATCACTGATGTCACTCGAGCAATTGTGATGTCATCAGTGATGTCATAAATCCTTCCTGGCTCACCCTATATAAGTGGAAGCAGTGTGTGTTTTTACACGCAAGCATCCAATCTCATAAAACACCACCAACAAGCATCCAGTCTGCAATGGGTCGTGCCCGGCCAAGCCTCTTTGGGGGCAATAGGCTTGAACCCCTGGTAATGTTGATGCTGCTAAAGGAGCCTTTGTACGATCCAGGGCAAGAAAATGGTGAGAAAAACACCACCTACTTCTTTGCACTACAAAAACGTAACTGCAAAAGTAACAATATTTCAACATTGAAAATAAACAATACTATTAGTACTAATCCCAGAGAAATAGAGAGCCGCAGGAATGAGTCCAGAAAACATGGATGCTAACACTTCTGGGTTCTTCACTGTTGCCGCCTATGGGATTTTTGAATGTGTTTTTGGCGCGATGCTTCAAATGAGGTCTGTGGTTAACGCAAACTTATTCAAACGTGAACCAGTGTTCAGCAGGATAATCTTCACATTCCAAACAAGATTTTCAAAAATGTTGATGGTCTCTATTTTTGACTTTCCTGTAACTTTAACATCACAAAACTACCTATAAAGTTATCTAAGTTTTACCAACAGGCAATGGTGTATAAAGTACTCGAAATCGTCATAGTCCTGCCACGAGCAATTCACACTTCCGGGGGATGAATGGTTGAGAGGATTTCCCTGATCCACTAGGAAAAATCCATAACGCACATCCATCCTGGATTACATTGGTGCTTGCACAGTTTTTCAGTAGACTTACCCTGCCGATTTTGGATTTCTTCCCCACAAAAGCGCCAGACTGGGTTGCTAACCCAACCTGTACCTGTATAGATAGTAATAAAAAATAATAAAACTGTCAAATTATACTGAGGAATCTTTTTTTCTTCTTTTCATTGTTACTTGATTCTCTGTAATATGTACCATCATGCCTATGTCCACTTTTATTTATTTTCTGCTTTGAGCACATGTCTGTTCTAATGTACACTTGTCTGTTTTAATAAAGTAAAAAAAAAAATATATATATATATATATATATATTAGGGCATTCACGACTAGTGAATTTTACTAGTCGACTAGTCGTCCCTAAAGGTAGTCGACTAGTCGACTAACCGTTTTTAATTTATTTTTAATTAAAAAAAAAAAAAAAAAAAAAAAAATTTTTTTTTTTTTTTTTAATCTTTAAGAAAGAACATGAGGTATTTACACGACATACATGAAATATCATATCCCATATCCCCCACAAAGAACATCAAAACACAACAAAACAAAACAAGAAAACTGCATAAGATACACAATAATCCAAGAACAAACAAGACTATTGGACAAACAACCAAACAAAAACAATGCATTCAGCTCCTATCCTGATAAGCCTAATGACACTGGGGTAAAAAGTTCTTAAAGTCAAACTCTGTATGTGGTTGCCATATTTTGGGGATGTCTAAGAATCTGCCTTTGCTCTTGTAGTAAATGTTATCCAACGTATGGTAGCTTGAGAGTTCATTCCACCAGTGAACTACAGCTGGGGGATTGGATGCTTTCCAATTTAAAGCTATGCATTTCCTAGCTGCCAACAGGGCAAGATCTATGTATTTACTTTGAATGCATTGTTTTTGTTTGGTTGTTTGTCCAATAGTCTTGTTTGTTCTTGGATTATTGTGTATCTTATGCAGTTTTCTTGTTTTGTTTTGTTGTGTTTTGATGTTCTTTGTGGGGGATATGGGATATGATAGTCCATGTATGTTCTTTCTTAAAGATATAAATTTTTTTTTTTTTTTTTTTTTTTTTTTTTTTTTTTTTTTTTTGCTAAAACGACTAGTCGACTACTAAGCACAGTGTCGACTAGTGGTTTTACTAGTCGACTAGTCGACTAGTCGACTAGTCTGTGAATGCCCTAATATATATATATATATATATATATATATATATATATATATATATATATATATATATATACCCAAATCTCTGATCTGTAATCCCGACCTGGATGACCGTTCAATTCACTTTTTACAGGTCGGAACGCATTTTTCCGGCGGTCTGAGTTGTCATAAACACGGTATTACAAACCAACTGGCAATGTGAGAGCTGCACGAGGCAGCAGCAGTCAGAGGGTGAGAATGCAGAGAGCAGCAGGCTGTGTCAGCGAGGTATAAGCTATCCGTAGTTTCAGTTTTGTCACACTACCTTCAAGAGCTTCAAAAGTGTATTTAGCGGTCGAATTTCACAATAATCTTTACACAGAATGAAAGGCAATATGGCTTTCTCAATATGGCTTTATTTAACTGTAATCTAAAGAACCCCCAAAACAGCAGAAACCAATATTTTCTGATAGAACTGTGTTTCAAACGGGGCAGTGCGACATCCGACGGATTTGGTCAGAGCATGTCAGTTTATGTTTTCTTTTTTGTATTTCTCTTTCTTGTAATTTTTTTGGATTCAATAAAAGATTGGGTAACACTTTATAATAACGTTCAGTCGTAAGTCATTTATAAGCCTTTAGTTAATGATGAACTAATCACTTACAAAACATTAATATACATTTGTAGATGATTAATAAATGCTATGTTAACATATCACAAAAAGTCATCTCTAAACTTTTAGTAAATTAAGTGTTCCTCACCTGTTATAAATGATGTGTTAGTCATTTACAATTAATTTACAAGGTTTTCTGCATCCCCTAATCTAAAGTGTAAACCATTCATCACACATAAATGTGTTACATACAAGGGGGTAGCTCTGTCAAAATTGAAGCCAATGTGGAAGTGCACTTAAACCTGCATTCTTTCAAATGGCCTGCAGGGGGCGACCCATTGGTCTGTGGCCAATGGGTCTGTTTTTTGATGCCTCACGTATGGCATTTTGGCCATTGCCATCTTGGATCCAGGGGTTTCCCACAGAGCATGGCCTGCTATTGGTCCGTGATTGGCCGTGATCAGTGGACAAGTGACCTGTCAATCAACATAGTCTGAAACTAGCGATTGAGACCATAAACACATTAGGAAAGTGTTTACTGAGGCCATACTTGAGGCTTCAAAACAGAAGTCCACAAACCAATGCCCCCTGCAGGCAAAGAGGACACTTCCGCATTGGCTTAAATTTTGACAAACAGAGCTACCCCCTTGTATGTAACACATTTATCTGTCATGAATGGTTTACACCAGGGGTGCCCAAACTTTTTTGACCCAAGATCTACTTTTCAAGTAGCCAGCCTCCCGAGATCTACCAGTCCAGTTTCAACATCGCAAACGCACACACATCGTTTCCAGCCTGCAGTAACTAACCTCACAACACTTTCTCGTTGTCCCACAACCACTTGACATTAGGGCTGTGAATCTTCACTGGCCACATGATTCGATTCGATTACGATTCAGAGGGCTACGATTCGATTCGATTACGATTATCGATGCATCTTAAATCGATGCATCACTTTTTCCCCCAATACAATTTATTTTTTCTCACTTTACAATACAATTGCATTGTATTATGATCCATAATTAAAATAAACAACTGCATGTACTTCCATTATTTATTTTATTATTAAAAAAAAAAAAAAAAAAAAATCCCCTCAATGCCATGCGATCTACCACACTACCTTCGCGATCGACCGGTCGATCGCGATCGACGTATTGGGCACCCCTGGTTTACACTTTAGATTAGGGGATGCAGAAAGCCTTGTAAATTAATTGTAAATTATTTACACATCATTTACAACAGGTGAGGAACACTTCATTTACTAAAAGTTTAAAGATGACTTACAACTCATTTGTATATGTTAACATAACATTTACTAATCATCTACAAATGTATATTCATGTTTTGTAAATGGTTAGTTAATCATTAACTAAAGGCTTATAAATGACTTACGACTGAACGTTATTATAAAGTGTTACCAAAGAGGGATAAAAAAGACGAGCAATAGAACCTCTAAAGGTGATGCACAGAAACCATGAAAAATAAAATCTGTGGTAGGTAATAATCACACAAATGGCATCCAAAACAGGAAGCCAACAGCCACTGATTGTGTTACCTTACCTTTCAACCTTTGCCCGCAACAGGTACTCCACCAAGAAGGACAACTTGGTTTGCATTGGTCAGGTGTAATCAGTTCATCAGCATCAATGTAGCGACGTTCTTCCAATTAATTTTCCTCATCATTTTCTTCATTGTTGAGTTTCCTTTCCACTTTTCTTTTTGCTGCTTCTCGTAATTTCTCTGCCACTTGCATTTCCTGCTCTTTCAAAATCAGTTCGTGGAATACATTTCTCTTGCAACACGTGTTGGATTTACTGCATGCTGCTGAGATGAAGGCAGTCAGAAGACTGAGACCGAGGACTATAAACAGGCCGAAATTCTGAAAAAGAAGCATTAAGGAACTGGTTGTATTAACACGGATTATGGTGTTTTTACAAATATTTTCCCACAGGTTAATCCAGTGCAATGAGGCCACACAGATTTAACGTGAAAAACACTCACCATGCTTTTGGCTTTAGCAGTAGCAGTAGTGGGGGCTGGGCACCCATGTCCGATCACACAGCACACATACCAGTCTCCATCAATCAGTACGTGTGCAACCCACAGTGCTCCTACACACACTGCTTTGAGTATGCGCCGCACTAAAACCCAACAGAAATTCAACCTGCAGCCACGTCCACATTTACATGTATACCTCCATGCTCTGCGAAATGACATGTCCAGCCAGAGTACTAAGACAAATATGATGAAGCATGGCAGAGTCATGTAGTAACTACACTCATCTACATCGCAAACGCATTTGAAACTTATCCTGAACACAACGTCGTGACTCAAAATCAGAACGATGGAGAGATAGATTTCTCCATAATTCCGAATTTGACTAACAAAAGTGTTGATTAAGTTGCCCGGGATGTTCATCTTCAGCAGGAAATCTCTTCATCTGTCACTTGGAGCCTCAAACTGAACATATAGAGAGCCAAAGCCTCAAACTGAACATATAGAGAGCCAAAGCCTCAAACTGAACATATAGAGAGCCAAAGCCTCAAACTGAACATATAGAGAGCCAAAGCCTCAAACTGAACATATAGAGAGCCAAAGCCTTGCATGTGGTTGCCAACTTCCTGAAAAAAGGGAAGTTTAAAATGTTTCATGTCCTCTTTAAAGGGGGCTTCTACTTGTTGACCCCTGCTCTCATCTCCACTCCCCCTTCCCTTCCCTCCTCTTACCCCTTTCTTATCACTTCCTTATGTTTGACCAATCAGCTTGCACAATGATCCAGAACCATCCTCCCATTCTATTCCTTAGTGGAACAGAATATAGGTGTGTAAGCCCTGATGAGCCTGACCCTGATGAAGACCTACAGTACGGTCGCAACGCGTTGGTCATTTGAAATCCTTTTTTTGCCATGTTAAAATAAAGGCATTTTCATTACACCAACTCACAGTGTGCCTTGGATTCTGTTTGAAGTCAACCTGCATTTTTTACATTTGACCAAGATACCACTTATGTAAGCATTCTCTTCACAAAATGAAATAAGCACAGCACAACACCCGAAATATCCAAAGAGCACCTGTAAGTGATCACTACAAGGACCCAGCAGCGCTTCCACTCTATTGTCTGCCTCCGGTATTCTACGGTACTTGATTTGAAAACTCTGCAGGCAAGATGGCCGCCTATACTCCCTTCTTGCACAATAAACCCCAAAATTGTGGTAAGAATATATTGTAATTGTAGGCCAATTTATTGAGTTGTATCTTAGCACAGTTTAGTTTCTCCACTTTTCTCCGCTTTTGGCTTTAGCAGTAGCAGTAGTGGGGGCTGGGCACCCATGTCCGATCACACAGCACACATACCAGTCTCCATCAATCAGTACGTGTGCAACCCACAGTGCTCCTACACACACTGCTTTGAGTATGCGCCGCACTAAAACCCAACAGAAATTCCACCTGCAGCAACGTCCACATTTACATGTATACCTCCATGCTCTCCGAAATGACATGTCCAGCCAGAGTACTAAGACAAATATGATGAAGCATGGCAGAGTCATGTAGTAACTACACTCATCTGCATCGCAAGCGCATTTGAAACTTATCCTGAACACAACGTCGTGACTCAAAATCAGAAGGATGGAGAGATAGATTTCTCCATACTTCCGAATTTGACTAACAAAAGTGTTGATTAAAGCAGCTACGAGCAAGATTTTCGATTGTTATTAACTCATTGAGTGCCATGGACGTCTTTCGACGTCCAATTAAATAGTGACGTAGAGTGCCACGGACGTCTTTCGACGTCCAATGCGTTTTTTGACGGTGGGACGTCGATCAAAGCCTTCCGCAGCTCCTGTACAACTATTGTAGCTATTGGAGGTCTATAACCTATTTTACAGAACCCTTAGGTGGCGACAGTGCTCTCCAGGTTAACAGAAAGGCAGAGAAAAACAGAGAATAAGTCGTTGGGGGAAACGGAAATCGCATCGCATCCGTATGCATCGATATGCATGAAGCGTTTTAACGTTAGATGTCCCTGCAGCAGTCAATCTGCTCCCACAATTGAGCTCCTCCATGTCCGCTGCAACAGCCGATTCGCATGATCAGCCGTGGAGACGTTATTATCCCCGGGCGCTGTACGAGAAAGCGACCACTGCTCCTGGCCTGCCCCAGGAGGAAAGGACAAAGCCAGGATGGGTTAAATGCAGAGGACAAATTTCACCGGCCACCGTCAGCATGTGTGTGTTGTGGCCCTCCGTGCATGTGTTGTAGTGTGTTGTGTGACAATAAAGACGGGCTGCCGTCTGAAATCGTCGTTTTATCGTTTATTCTCAACTGGAAGCATAGGAGCCGGTGACAAACACACGCGGAAAAAGCTAGATGTCGCGCACCCTTCACAGTGCAGAGCAAACTCAGCACAGAGCCACCTCCCATACAGGAGGAGTGTGCAGTTGAGGCGAGGCGGGGCGGGGGGGGGGGGGGGCACGCAGAGCAGCACACAGCCACACAACACCCAGACAGACCCAGGCAGCAGCAGGACAGGGTTGGCAAACGCAAGCCAGAATATCCGATGCCCACCAGCAGCAAGAAGCTGCAACCAGCAGCGCACGCAGGGGCCAGCGCTGCTGGTTGCAGCTAAAAATATTATTCTTTTTTTTTTTTTTTTTCCCCCGATTTTTTATCCCATTTTATCCCCCGTTTTAGTGCTCATTTGAATTACTCAATCCTGGTTGCTACTCCATCCTCTGCCGATCTGGGGAGAGCCGAGACTGATTCCATGCTTCCTCCGAGACATGGGCAGTCAAGTCAGCCGCTTCTTTTCACCTGCCAGAGGAAGCTTCACCGGTAGGACATAGCACGTGGGAGGTTCACGCTATTCCAGCCAGTTCCCCTCCCTCTGAACAGGCGCCCTTAACGATCAGAGGAGGAACCACATAAGCAACCAGGATGTTGCATGTTTTTGTGAAGGGGGTTCCTATATGAAGGAGACCCCCGGGAGGCACGGGGAGAACATGCAAACTCCACACAGAAAGGCCATTTTGCCGACCCCACCCGGGCGGTGGGCACTCGAGGACATGCGGACGGGCACGCATTCCTTCAGTGTTCACATCGGTCCAGGTGGGAATCGAACCCACGACCTTCGAGCTGTGAGGCGATAGTGCTTACCACTGCACCACCGTACCTCCCTAAAAATATTATTCTGCCAAACAAAATTCCCTGGCCTTCACTGTTTTATTGAAGGAAATTATTTTTGAGGTGTGACTACATCAGAAAATTAGCTTCAGAGTCAGTGTTGTGTTTGAAATCTTTAATTTCACAAAAGAGCCATTATCTCAGCTTCTAGAAAAAAACTGCTCTTTTTTGTTAAATCAAGCTATCTTCTCCAGCTGATAACTAAAGAACGGAAAATGATATCAATAAACCTGTTTTTGCTGATGATAGAAAAGAGTCTCATCGTTCTTTTTGCGTGTCCATTGTTTACATAGTAATATCACACAATATTCTGTGGGCCTCGAGAAATCACTGAAAAAAGCTCTGAAACTCTGGCACTGGGAGCGTCCGTTCTCCAAAAGTGGCTGGCACTCAATGAGTTAAACAGTCTAAATTTAATATCGATGCCTCACATCTTACCTCTAATATTAGACGAGACCAACGCAGAGTAGTCTCGCTTGAAAGCAGAGTGAATCGGCGAGTGTGGTCTTGATGATTAGTCTGTCTCATAGACTGTAAAGGTCTGTCTGCGGGCCGTTGTCATCAGGAAGTGAAATGAAACGGTTTGTGGCAGACACTTCGGCCATAACCACAAAATTACTAAATTACTTTCAAACAAACTGTTAGAATATAACGAGAGATGTTCGCTAGAGCAGAAAGTAGCAAGGGCAGCAGGAAAGGAAAGCCATCCTTCTTGTTTTGGGCCTGTTGCTAGGCAGAGCGAAATGCTTTACGGCAGCTGTAAACAGTTGCTAGACAGAGCGAAGCGGTCTACGGCCGTAGCAACAGACCCAAAACCCAAAACCCTTGCTACTTCTCTCGCGAACATCTCTACATATGAACTACAGTTAAAAAGACTCACTCCACTTTACAGGTCCGGTACCATCTAACTACTATGAACTACAGTTGAATAGACTCACTCCACTTTACAGGTCCGGTACCATCTAACTACTATGAACTACAGTTGAACAGACTCACTCCACTTTACAGGTCCGTTACAATGTAACTACATATGAACTTAATTTCTAACTATTGGTAATTACTGTGTAATTATATCTGGTGTTCATGTGTAATTACAAATAGTTCAGTAACTAGGGTACCTGTAAAATAAAGGGTTACCGAAGTTCCTTATCAAAAGTAGGATTTTCTGCTAAACTAAGTTTGTTGTTTACCTTTGGAATGTCCCTGTGGCCTCTGTTATGTGGGTAAAACCACGAGGGAACTAAAATTAGCATTTCTGAACATAAAAGTAATATTAGAAACAAAGATGAGAAGTCGTCTGTAGCCAGACACTTTAATTCATTTGGGGATGATGTGTGTTCTCTCAGGTTCCATGATGTGTGTTCTCTCAGGTTCCAGGGGATGGAAGCTGTTAAATGAGGTTCCAGGGGATCCAAGCTGTTAAATGAGGTTCCAGGGGATCGAAGCTGTTAAATGAGGTTCCAGCAGCGACCAAAGCCTCTGAGCCCCTCCCCCCCCCCCCCCTCCCTATCTGCCCACTTCCATCCCCATCTCTGTCTCGATAAGTAGTGCTCCGGTTCATCGCTAGTTGGCGGCCAATTTCAAAACAAAACGTCACTATAATAATGACTGAAGTTTGGCACCAATCAGAATTAAGCTACACTGCGGCCAACTTCAGTTACATGTTCATACAGTAGGGTTTGACAGAGAGTTAGTCCAACCGGTGTCAGCACAGCCAGCGCTCCCAGTCCTCGCTGCTCGTTAAAGATTTCCAAATAGGCTTGATAAACTGGTCACATATATGTTACGTTCTCACCCGAAAAATATTACAACTTTAAAACTTTTTTTTTTTTTTTTTGCTTGAAAACAGCTTTTTGGCAAGTCTAAAAATGACTACGGTAGGCGTAATCTACTTCCCTGTCTAAAACCGGAAAGACGATTACAAAATGACGACATGCAGAAGCGTCCTTGTATGGGCAAAGAATAAGGTGAATAGAGAGCTAAAGCCTTGCATGTGGTTGCCAACTTCCTGAAAAAAGGGAAGTTTAAGGTTTCATGTCCTCTTTAAAGCCTCTGAGCTCCCCCCCTCCTCCCTCTCTGCCCACTTCCATCCCCGTCTCTGTCTCGATAGTCACGTTCATGCAGGTCAAAACTGCGTGCAAACCAACTATCTAGCAAACTAAATAAATGGCTTCAATCGTAAACCATCAGTATTGTTCATTCATTGAATAATGAGTTGTACTAACAGTTCAATATGAGTTTAGAACACATGTAGTACTGTAGGAGAATCATCAACACGCATGAGTGACTAGCAGCAGAAATCAGAGGTTTGTATCCTAAAAATGCACCAAACAGTTCATGTACTAAAGTCCACCAGCTAAAAATCTGAAGAACTAGCAGCTATGCAACTCCCAAAGAAATGTCACCCAGACAGAGCAGGACTGTCCTGATTAAATACTGCAGTCTCCAGGATTAAATAGCCCACACAACACTGTCAGGCCCTGACTCTCACACAACACTGTCAGGCCCTGACTCTACACAACACTGTCAGGCCCTGACTCTACACAACACTGTCAGGCCCTGACTCTACACAACACTGTCAGGCCCTGACTCTACACAACACTGTCAGGCCCTGACTCTACACAACACTGTCAGGCCCTGACTCTCTCATAACACTGTCAGACCCTGACTCTCACACAACACTGTCAGGCCCTGACTCTACACAACACTGTCAGGCCCTGACTCTACACAACACTGTCAGGCCCTGACTCTCTACAGGATTAAATAGCCCACACAACACTGTCAGGCCCTGACCCTCACACAACACTGTCAGGCCCTGACTCTCAGGATTAAATAGCCCACACAACACTGTCAGGCCCTGACTCTCGCTGGGACTAATCAAGGCTTCTGGAGGGCACTCGTTAAACAGGACTGGGCTTTGGGACGAGGGGGACAAGATGGACTAAAGCAATTGATGTTCACGTCTTTGGAGAGCGACATTCTTACAGCCTATTTGAAGCGTCTCGTAAAGAAGCTGCCATGCTGTAGGGTAGGAGACCATTCTGAGGGCGGCCCTGTTAGACTGCTTTGATTGTGTGCTTGTGAACTGTGTGTGTCTGTGCGTGTGTGTGTGTGTGTGTACGTGCGTGCGTGCGTGTGTGTGTGTGTACGTGTGCGTGTGTGCATGCGTGTGTGTGTGCGTGCGTGTGTGTGTGTGCGTGCATGCGTGCGTGTGTGTGTGCACGTCGTGCGTGCGTGTGTGTGTGTGTGCATGCTTGCCCTGTCTCTCTCACTTAATATAAGTTATGCTCTGCTTAGACATTTTGTTTTACCAGCAGAGGAAAGACTGCTATCACTCACTGCCACTTGATTCAATCTGAGGGCTGTGGGGTCATTCGTCCATATGAGGAATATATGATCATGATATATATGAGTTTTGCCATTTATGCCATTCTGTCTTTTATATAGGTCCCACAATCTCCTTCAACACAAGTGTGTAATATGGTTTCATTCATAAATATGTTACGGACGCTTATGACCTGTGATTAACCACTGTGTGGATGCATAAAGTACACTGTAGTGCAGTAATCTAGTGTGGTCAATAGTTGTGCATGCTCCTCTTTGGAACTAGGTGGCATTACTTTTTTAATGGTAATTTTTTAATTGGTCACAGACATTTGTATATTTTACTCTCGTCAGTTAACAGTTAGTGATCTGTTAACGAGGGTCGGCTGTGGGGCAGAAAAAAGTATAATTCACGCCATCCCTAATAAGAATAAGTTATAATATAAGAAGTAAAAAAAAATCACTGTGAGGGTGTGAAGGAATTCAGCTATGATGTGTTTTCCTCAAAAGATTTATTCTTTCAGCAAAAACTAATCAACAACTCAATTTCCTGAAGTATGGAGTCGTGGAGCTCTGCGCTGTGGATTTAAGCATGTAATGAATAAAGGATTTGAGTGTTTAACTGCACAAAACAGGAGGCTCAGGGGAGCGGAAAGTCACAGAGTCAGGTGCTGAGACAGCATTTTGACCGTCAGAGGGTGAGATGTAGAGTGTGGGGCTCTGGACATGAGGGTGAGGTATAGCATGTGGGGCTCTGGACATGAGGGTGAGATACTGTGTGGGGCTCTGGACATGAGGGTGAGATACTGTGTGGGGCTCTGGACATGAGGGTGAGATGTAGCGTGTGGGGCTCTGGACATGAGGGTGAGATACTGTGTGGGGCTCTGGACATGAGGGTGAGATGTAGAGTGTGGGGCTCTGGACATGAGGGTGAGATGTAGAGTGTGGAGCTCTGGACATGAGGGTGAGATGTAGAGTGTAGGGCTCTGGACATGAGGGTGAGATGTAGAGTGTGGGGCTCTGGACATGAGGGTGAGATGTAGAGTGTGGGGCTCTGGACATGAGGGTGAGATGTAGAGTGTGGGGCTCTGGACATGAGGGTGAGATGTAGAGTGTGGGGCTCTGGACATGAGGGTGAGATGTAGAGTGTGGGGTTCTGGACATGAGGGTGAGATGTAGAGTGTGGGGCTCTGGACATGAGGGTGAGATGTAGAGTGTGGGGCTCTGGACATGAGGGTCAGATGTAGAGTGTGGGGCTCTGGACATGAGGGTGAGATGTAGAGTGTGGGGCTCTGGACATGAGGGTGAGGTGTAGAGTGTGGGGTTCTGGACATGAGGGTGAGATGTAGCGTGTGGGACTCTGGACATGAGGGTGAGATGTAGAGTGTGGGGTTCTGGACATGAGGGTGAGATGTAGAGTGTGGGGCTCTGGACATGAGGGTGAGGTGTAGAGTGTGGGGCTCTGGACATGAGGGTGAGATGTAGAGTGTGGGGCTCTGGACATGAGGGTGAGGTGTAGAGTGTGGGGCTCTGGACATGAGAGTGAGATGTAGAGTGTGGGGCTCTGGACATGAGGGTGAGATGTAGAGTGTGGGGTTCTGGACATGAGGGTGAGATGTAGAGTGTGGGGCTCTGGACATGAGGGTGAGATGTAGAGTGTAGGGCTCTGGACATGAGGGTGAGGTGTAGAGTGTGGGGCTCTGGACATGAGGGTGAGATGTAGTGTGTGGGGCTCTGGACATGAGGGTGAGATGTAGAGTGTGGGGCTCTGGACATGAGGGTGAGATGTAGAGTGTGGGGCTCTGGACATGAGGGTGAGATACTGTGTGGGGCTCTGGACATGAGGGTGAGATGTAGAGTGTGGGGCTCTGGACATGAGGGTGAGGTGTAGAGTGTGGGGCTCTGGACATGAGGGTGAGATGTAGAGTGTGGGGCTCTGGACATGAGGGTGAGATGTAGAGTGTGGGGCTCTGGACATGAGGGTGAGATGTAGAGTGTGGGGCTCTGGACATGAGGGTGAGATGTAGTGTGTGGGGCTCTGGACATGAGGGTGAGATGTAGAGTGTGGAGCTCTGGACATGAGGGTGAGATGTAGAGTGTGGGGCTCTGGACATGAGGGTGAGATGTAGAGTGTGGGGCTCTGGACATGAGGGTGAGATGTAGAGTGTGGGGCTCTGGACATGAGGGTGAGATGTAGAGTGTGGGACTCTGGACATGAGAGTGAGATGTAGAGTGTGGGGCTCTGGACATGAGGGTGAGATGTAGAGTGTGGGGCTCTGGACATGAGAGTGAGATGTAGAGTGTGGGGCTCTGGACATGAGGGTGAGATGTAGTGTGTAGGGCTCTGGACATGAGGGTGAGATGTAGAGTGTGGGGCTCTGGACATGAGGGTGAGATGTAGTGTGTAGGGCTCTGGACATGAGGGTGAGGTAGAGTGTGGGGCTCTGGAGAAATCGATGGAGAGCCTTCAGAAGAGGCTGCAGGTCTTCTGACCAAACGCAAACAAACAGCGCTCAGTGCAGCTGAGGGGGAGAGAAAGGGATCGATAGTAGAAGGGTGACCACTCAAGAGCAGTGACAGCTTGGACACGGAGCGTGAAGCAAACTATAGCTGCATGTTTTGTTGTTGTAGTTTTGTTTTACCGGAACCATTTCTTCACTACTTTCAGGTAACTGTAGAACAAGAACTGTGGCGTGGTGAGATTTCCAATTGTAGTGATACTCATATCAGTTTTGAGCTATAATCTAGCAGTGTGCACTATGCAGTTTCCACTTTGTGCATGAAAATAGCTTCTGTGTTTTCAGGCAGTAGCTTTGATAACGAGCAGCGAGATAACAGATAAGCTCAGAAGGTACATTTACATTTAAACTTATTCTGTCAACTGTAAACTGAAACTCAATCCATCAGTCGGCCATATTGAAAACTCACAACAAACTTTGTGGGTCAGATAAGAGCCGTATTTATTTATCTTAACACTTCTTAAACCACATGAATAATACAATAATACTTGCCTGTGGGTGTGCTGTTACACTGTAGGACTGTGAATCTTCACTGGCCTCACGATTCGATTACGATTCAGAGGGCTTCGATTCGATTGCGATTATCGATGCATCTCGATGCATCTTAAATCGATGCATCACTTTTTTTCCCCAATACATGATTTATTTTTTCTCACTTTCTTTTTTCTCACTAGCTGTGTTTCCATTACAGTTTTTCGCAAAAGAATTGCGATATTTCTACAACTTCGACAATGTACAATTGCGACTTGTAGGCGTTTCCATTGAAGTTGCGTTTGAGTGATTCCCCGTTGCAGCAGCTGCCACAGTGATTACGCACGGGGATCTGCCCCATATCCCGTCCCCTGCATGCTCAAATCCAACCAATGGTCAATGCAAATCCCAACATGAAGTTACAATGCATATAAACGAGCCTGATTATCAATTCAAAAGAAAATGAGTCGCAAAATGTTGCTGGCTGCGTGAATGCAGTCAGCGCGACAGGCAGAGGAAAAAAGGTAGCCTAATAGCCTACAACTGGTCCGATTTAGAGATGGAGGGGGGAAAAGGCTGATTTGGTTCTATAATTGCACCTGAAACGTGTGCAATGTATTACTCACAGTCACTGTATTCACTTCAGACAGCACCACCGCACCAGTGTGTGCTTTTCATCCTCTCATCTCGCCGCTGTGCCAAATGCGCGCACACAGGCAGCCTGCTGTCACCATGGACCGATTTCTGCCATTAAACATTATCTAATTTGCCCGGCTACGCTTTTGCATAACACTCGTCTTTCTGCTAGGTAGCGTTGCTTCAAAGTTTTCCACTTGCTGCGGAGGTTTTGACACGGCTTATCGAACCTTACTTACCAAACTTATTTTCCGCTCCTTTTCCAAGGGATAATATGGGTCACATGACGTGCAAATGCGAAAAATGTGTTTCCATTACACTTTTGCGATAAACTTCTATATCGACACGTCTGAAAAACCACCTCATGAGAGCGAAAAAACTTTTTGCGATATTTGGGAGGTTTTTCGAAATTCACGTGTTTCCATTACCCAATTTCTATTGCGATATTTAGATTTTGCGCATTTCTGAGGGTAATGGAAACACAACTACTGTGTGGCTACTTTTAAAATAAAAGTGCATTTGGAATTGCATTGTATTATGATCCATAATTAAAATAAACAACTGTATGTACTTCCATTATATTTTATTTGATTATAAAAAATAATAAAAATAATAATCGATTTTTGACATTTGTGAATCGATGCAGAATCGTGCACGTCCGCATCGCGATGCATCTTATAATCGATTATTTTTGACACCCCACACTGGGTGTGCCTGTGGGTGTGCTGTTACACTGTGCTGTTACACTGGGTGTGCTGTTACACTGTGCTGTTACACTGGGTGTGCTGTTACACTGTGCTGTTACACTGGGGTTCCATCAACTCATTTGCATGTTCATTGGGGCGCTGGCGCTGTCCACAAACGGATTACTGAACCGTTTGAAATGGAATTTGTGAAGCTCAGTCTGTAAATCATCTTGTAAGCTCTGTATGAACTGAGCTCCGTCTGTCAGCAAAGTGCACACATGGTTATGAGTTGTACTGAGTTGTGTTTGGGGATGTGGGGAGTTTCCATGCATTTGATCTATCTATAAAAAAAACTGCTTGTTGGGGACTGGATTGTAGTGTTAGAGTTTGACATAGGGCCCTATCTTCCCAACAGCGGTAATTTTGCGTTAGCGCCCGTTTTGGGCTGGAATAACGCGTGTCGGGCCGCTGCGCTTCACGTCATCTCAGCGCAAACCCCGATTGCCGTATTTATGCCCATATTAACAGGATTCACCACAAGTTGAGATCACTCCCCTTAACTCATTGAGTGCCAGCCACTTTTGGAGAATGGACGCTCCCAGTGCCAGAGTTTCAGAGCGTTTTCAGTGATTTCTCGAGGCCCACAGAATATTGTGTGATATTAGTATGTAAACACCGAACACGCACAAAGAACGAGGAGACTCTCTTCTATCATCAGCAAAAAAAAGTTTATTGATATCATTTTCCGTTCTTTAGTTATCAGCCGGAGAAGATAGGTGGATTTAAGGAAAAACACACGTTTCAATTTAGAAGCTGAGATATTCAGCCTTTTGTGAAATGAAGCATTTCAAGCACATCACTGACTCTGAAGCTAATATTTTCTGATGTGACACCTCAAAAATAATTTCCTTCAATAAAACAGTGAAAACAAAGGGATTTTATTTGGCCAAATAATATTTTTTAGCTGCAACCAGCAGCGCTGGCCCCTGCGTGCGCAGACCCTACACCTTCTTGCTGGTCTTGATTTACTGCTGGTGGGCATCAGATATTCTAGCTTGTTTGCCTGTCTCTGTCCATCGAGCCTGCGGTCTGGGTCTGTGTTTACTGTCAATGGTTGTATGCTGCCCTGCGTGCCCCACCCCCCTCCTCCTCCTCTGTGGGAGTGTCTCTGGTGGCTCTGCTGCATTTGCTGTGCGTTTGCTCTGCACTGAAAAGTGCGCTGCACCCCGCTTTTTCACAGCATGTCGCCGGCTCCCAGCTGAGAATAATGTAACTTTTCAGAAAGACGCTGGTGTCGGCAACTAAATCATATGGAGGGGCTATCGCAGCGGAGACGGAGGGGCTCAATTGTGGCAGCAGATTGACTGCTGTTCACAGGCACAGCTAACGTTATGCTTCATGCATATCGATGCATACCGATGCCGTTTCCGTTTCCATAACGACTTCTCTGTTTTTTACTCAACTTTCTCTAATCTGGAGAGCACTGTCGCCACCTAATGGGTCGGTAAAATAGGTTATACACATTCAACATGCCCCAAAATTTTACAGGAGATGGATCTGGCTTTGATCCACGTCCCACCGTCAAAAAATGCAATTGACGACTTTAGTCGTCATTGGCACTGAACGTTACTATCCGAATTGACGACTTTAGTCGTCATTGGCACTCAATGAGTTAAGGCCCACTTCTGATCGTTAAGATATTTCCAAGGACCACCTTCCCAAATAAAGAATACTGATAACAATAATAAAAATATATAAATAATACGGCACGACACCAGGGGTTTCCCAGAGCCGCAGCTCCGCCTGCTGTTGATCAGCAAGCTGTGCCATCACTGGACAGGTGACCTGTCAATCACGTCCAAATCAATCTTTTCTTTAATTTCTTCCTTTATCGGTGCCAATTGCCAACAGCTGATTTCCTAGATGTTTCAGTTAGACATTAGGTGTTCAGTTACGTGTATTTTAACACCTTTCTATATAGTTGTGATACTGAAAGGTACATATTTTGTAAATTGTGCTTCATTTGGTTGGTGTGTCGATGAATGTTGCTTTATTGTAGTTTCACTCCGCTCTGTGTACAGTATGTGACCAGGGAGTGTGACTGGGTCCAGGTCTAGAGGAGTGAAGGTATGACCACTTTACAACACACCTGTTATGGGCTCTGTGATGAAAGGAGTCTATTTCTTTGCCATGAATATCATCACTCATTTAATTTGTAATAAAGGACAAAGTAAAGAGAGAGAAAACTCTTTGAGGTACAACACCCTAAAACTGTGATCAGGAAAGTGTTGGAGAAGCACACGACGTGTGACAGAAATATCATCAATTTTGAATTATTGGGAACTGAAAATCTGGACAGAGGAAAGTGCATTGATGCATCTCCATGACTCAAAGACTTATCATTGAGGTGGCAAAGCCTTCACTCCCTCAAGCTTTGACTTTTTATTATGAAAGATATGTACATATTAACCTCTTTATGTAAATGTTTCTAATAGAGTACTTTGAACATCTGTATTTTATATTGTATGCTTCTTGACTTGCAGTACTTACCTTTTACATTGATCTTACTATGTTTATTGATGTTATGCACTGAACACCAAAGTAAATTCCTTGTAGCCTGTGTGTAAACTTACTTGGCAATAAAGACATTTCTGATTCTGATTTACAGACGTCTATCAGAGGAGACGATGGCTGGAAGAGTTTTTTTTTTATAACAATCTACTGTAGAATATTGTGATCCATGTGTGTGCAGAAAACAAGGAACCAACTTTTCTTTTTTTACGAGCAGAGAAACATTGGCTATAATGTTCAGCAAAATTGTTTCATTTCCTCGTTGGTCTGTAAGTTGACTTTTGCAATCGGCTTGTTGTTCAAAAACGGCCGTCAGACAGCAGCACTGCAAAGTTGCTTCTGAGTCAGGTGAACAGTTCCATGAAATTCCCTCAATATATTTGTCTTTTTATTTGTGAGTTTTGAGTTGGAAGTTAGAGAAAAAAGAGAGAAATTAACTAAATAAATTGCACAAGACAGGTGGACAACGTTTTACCTATCAATATGAAATACAGATATTACAGATAATACAGAAAATACTGATATCCCACACACACACACACCTATGCACCTTTGAAACTTTATGATGGAAACAATGATCTTTAGCATGGTGTTTTTGATATGAGGTGCATTCATACCCCTATAGCTCTGTGTGTTAAACCTAAAATGGCATTTGTAGGGCAGTAGTGGCCTAACGGTTAGAGAAGCGAGCAGGATAAATCTGAGTGGGGAGATTGAAAAGCAGTGCTTGCCCCTCCCCTCATTCCCACCAGAGCATGTGAGCGGAGCGGAGCGGAGCGGGGGGATTTTGGCTTGAGCGGTGAGCGGGGACCAGAGTGGTAGCGGAGCGAAAGTTGGAGCGGCACCGATCACCCGCTCAGTACCATTCAGTACCGCTGCAGTTTCGATCACAACATGTTCGAAACAGAATGCATCGGTGCGTGACCATGTGCACGCCCACTATTTTCTTGCCAGCTGCGGCAAGACGAGAAGGAAGAGAAACGAACATGCAGCCGACTCTGCTGAGCTCATGTTATTTGTAGTGAGCAATGCCCATTGCCCAGGCGTTTAAACGCAAATTAAAACAACCTGGCCTTTTTATCTCTTTTATTCTTTTGAGTGGAGCGGAGCGGTGAGTGCGAGCGGGTGAATTCTGTACCGAGTGGGGAGCGGTCTGGAGCGGAGCGGCCGTGAGCGCTGGAGCGGGTGGAAAGAGCCGCTCCGTGAGCGTGGAGCGGTAATTATCACCGCTCCACTCCGCTCACATGCTCTGATTCCAACCACTGAAGTGCCCTTGAGCAAGGCCATTAACCCCGACCGCTCCAGTGGAGCTGCTCAGTGGTCAGCACATCAGACTGTGGTTGTACTGGTCAGCTTCCAGGTATGAATGTGAGTGTGAACAGGGCGCTCCTGAAAAAGAGAGCATTGCTCAGAGATGGGCAGTATTTTAAATACATGTATTTAAAATACGTATTTCAAATACATTTGTGTATTTTGTAATTTGTATTTGGCTGGACCGAGAAAAATAAGATGTAATTTGTATCAAGATACTTTCAGACCTTGTATTTTGTGTATGCTGCCTGTAAGTCAAAAGCCCTCACAGAAGGTGATTAACAGCTGAAGTGAGGGAGAAATTAGCTGTGCTGAAAAACAGCTAAAACTGAAATGAAAGAACTTTAATGTGTTAGGGTACACAATAGGGTTGTGCGATGTCACCTAAATAACCATCGCGATGGACGTTGGCATCGTCGTTGACGGGGGGGTGGGGTTAATTAATGATTTATGAAGTTCATGTGGTGCCGTTTGGCTGCGCCACTGCAATGTACGTTCACGTTTACAACAGGGCAGCTGAGCTCTACATGTCATGAGAGACCAGCAGGCTTGGATAGGCTACTACTACAGCACAGAGCCAGGCAATTCAAACAGTAGGCTATCACTACCAGCAATATTGAAAGGCGCAAAACAATCAAACGTTAACGTTACAGATCGTGACCAACAACGTGTGTGTGTTTAATTTAGCTAGCTGGCAGAAAAGGGGCAGAATTACTGGCAGCTAACGTTAAATTTGTGTGGGCTCAGTTTTGAACCTAACATTAGGTTACGTTAAGGAGAGATAGAAACCCAGCAGCAGGCAGCCTACACAGTATGTAATGGAGAGAGTTCCTGGAAACAGGCGAGTTGAATTCACAGTTGAAGACTTGTAACATTACTCACATTGGGTTGCAAACAGGAAAGAACGTGAAGTTTCTTCTTTCTTAACATTTTCACAACACAACCGACTTCTGCTTATCTTATCTTCCTCTGCGCTTTACCACTTCTCTGAACTGGGGATAAGGTACGCTTTGCCGCTTGTTTAATGCCGCCTGTGCGTCCCCCGTGTGTCGCGGTTGAGTGGAGTTAGCCTTTTTTATTATTAAATCTGCCAAATGTTTTATTCGAACAGATAATCACGATGGTCCGATGTAGAAGTGTCAGAGGTCGATGGGGGTCGGCCCATCGACGATGGTCGATGCCATCGTCCATGGTGCCAACCCTAGTACACAAAGGAGAATACTGTCACAGAGGACTAAGACATGATTTACCATCTAAGGAAACCAGAAAATGTCACATTTGATAAGCTGGAATCAGAGAATTAGGACATTTTCCTTACAGAAATGGCTGAAAATGATGAACAGATGATCAAAATAGGCAATTAATGTTATAGTGACGTCATCCTACTACAGCTTGATGTCACCCTACAGTAGGGCAGTGGTTCTCAAACTTTTTCACATCAAGGACCCATAAACTGACACAAATTAGACCACACCCCCAGTTACAGTAATATGATTTTGTCCCATGCAGGGTCCCCCTTCTAATACAATTTTTGGAAGAAGTGTATGAAACTCTGACCAAAATAGTCATATATTCTGTCCTTGTGTTACTTATGAATGGAATAGTGAAAATAAATGACCCCCCTTTTTGCTGGGGAACCCCTGGATCCTGCTCAAGGAGCCCTGGGGGTCCCCGGACCCCACTTTGAGAAGCTGCCCTAGGGCACCACGCTGTAGTAATCTTGGCCGTAGACACACACATAGACCAGACATAGACTGCACATCCAAAGCGTCAAGGCCGCGCCCCTTTTTTGGGGATAGAAAGAATGAATAGCGTTGTTGTGATGGTATTTTTGCCGTGTTTTTAGCTAGCATAGACAAAATACCAATTCATTAATTTCCGGTTCAAGTGTTTTTTTGGTTTGATAAACATGTCTACTAATTGTTTTGCGACCTTGCCCGAACCTGAACGGTCGAGATATATTAATAAATTAAGGTTGACTGGTCTGTCGTCATGTCCGTTCAGCCTGAGTCAAAGAGGATTTCCGCATTCCCCAAAAAAGGGGCGCGGTGGGGTGCGATGACGCGGTGCAGTTCTGGTCTATAGAGAGGGTAACAGTGATGGAGGGGCGGTCCTCACCTCTCTCTGCCTCTTGACTACACCCGTGCCCAAGGGCGGGCATTGGGGGGCTTGACCCGCCCACTGAATCAGCGGTGCCCGCCCTGAAATATTGTTGGCGTGTGGTTTTCTTACCCCCAAAAGTTGGTCGTTTATTATTGTTAATATTATTTTAGATTAAAATGGGGGGGGGGGGTTATTTTGAGGATGTAATTTAGGACCTGGGTTTGAGAAATGTGACAAAAGAAGAAGAGGAAGAACCTCAAACTGCTCAGGTCTTTAACGACTTCATTTTCTGTGACCTCACAGATTGTTTTCCGCTGTGAGCAGCAACACCCACAACTTCTAAAAGAATTCCCCTACATGAGCAGGTTGATGGTGTGAACTTGGTGACAGACATACTGTGACTGAGCTCTGCAGATCTTAAGGACAGCTGTGCCACTGAGTCATACAACAAAATAACAACTACAACCAAATCTTCAAAATCAGGACTTATCAAGGACAAACCTATAAAACATACAAACAGGACTTCACCCGATGTCACTGACATATCTTTGTCGTTAGATACAACTTCTTTATCCAAACAAGATGAAGGTGTTGGTTCTGTTGCTCCTCTTCTGTCACGATGCATCTCCAGGTAAGGTATCACATAATTAAAATATTTCCTTTAAACATGCAGTTGTTATAACTGAAGTTTGATTAGTAGACTGATATCATCTTAAGATTAATTCTATTCACACCTGCTTTTAAGTTTATAAACGTGAATGCATTTTAATTTCAAACATTTAAGTTAAATGGAGAATTTGTATGAATTATTTTCTATGCTGTTGATGCTTTCAGATGATCACACTCTTGACTCACATCACATAGTATTTCATCTGACAATGTCTGTCTTACCACCAGCATCGTTAGATTAATCGATAAGAAAATAATCGTTTGGGACAGCCCTAACTTATGAACATTTGAATTGCAAAAATTTAAGGTAAATGGAGAATGTATATGAATTATTTTATAGCCTGTTGATGCTTTCAGATGATCACACTCTTGACTCACATCACATAGTATTTCATCTGTCTGTCCACTTACCACCAGCATGACTTGACCCCCCCCCCCCCCATTTAGACCCCCCCACCCACCCACCCACCCACACACACACACACACACACACACACACACACACACACACACACACACACACACACACAGGTTTTTATAAATCTCACAAGTAAAGCTGCTGTGGCTCAATGCTCTGCTCTGTCACTGTAAAGTCGTTCAAATCTCTAATAGTTTAAAGAGTGCACTGAATTCAGTGTGATTTGGCTACATGAACAGAGATTGGAATTCTTTGTTGTGTCGTTAGTGTACAAATGTATTTAAAGATGTAAATCAAAACTTGAGTTCATTTCCTGTTTGTCCCACAGTGACTCACTCCCTGAAGTATCTCGAGACTACATCCTCTGGAGTCACAAACTTCCCAGAGTCTGTGGATGTTTGGTTTGTTGATGGATTTCAGGTGTTTCACTGTGATAGCAACACCAAGAGAGCAGAACCCAAACAGGACTGGATGATCAATGCAACAGCACATGATCCACAGTACTGGAAGAAGATGACTGAGACGTGTCTGAAGAACCACCAGACCTTCAAAAACGTCATTGAGTTCATAAAGAAGCACTTTAACCAAACTGGAGGTTTGTTTATGTTTCACTTTATTCTGTTTACATGTTTTTCATCCTGCTGTGTTGTAAAATAGCAGAGAGATGCAGCCTTCATCACACACACACACACACACACAAACACGCATGCACACGCACACACACACACACACACACACACACACACACACACACAACTAAGACTACTGGATGCTCGTCGGGTGTGCTGATACTTTACATTTATTTCCATGATTCTGTCCATCCCATAATAACCAACAGAGATTACATTATCTCTCTCTCTCTCTCTCTCTCTCTCTCTCTCTCTCTCTCTCTCTCTCTCAGGTGTCCACACCTACCAGAAGATGTATGGCTGTGAATGGGATGATGAGACAGGAGAAGTTAATACTTTTAAGAAGCACGGTTATGATGGAGAAGACTGGCTGGTGTTGAACATGACGACATGGACATGGATCGCTGCTAAACCAGAGGCTGTCAGCACCAAAGACAGGTGGAATAATGACAGAGCTGGGTTAGCACAGGACAAGAGGTTTTATTCACAGACCTGCATTGATAACCTGAAGAAGTTTGTGTCCTATGGGAAGAGCACTCTGCAGAGAACAGGTAGAGTCACATGACCTGATGTAGTTTCATCAACACAACAATGTTCATCTGTCTCTTCTGTTTCTAATGTACAGAAACATGACAGTGAATATCAACCAACAGTTTGTTTGAGTTTACACACAGTTTCTCTCTCTCTCCCCCTCTCTTCATTTTTTTCTCTCTCCCTCCCTCAATCCTACTCTGTGTGTGTGTGTGTGTGTGTGTGTGTGTGTGTGTGTGTGTGTGTGTGTGTGTGTGTGTGTGTGTGTGTGTGTGTGTGTGTGTGTGTGTCCCTCCCCCCCCCTCTCTCTCTCCAGTTCTTCCCTCGATCTCTCTCCTCCAGAAGTATCCCTCCTCTCCAGTCACCTGCCATGCTACAGGCTTCTACCCTGACAGAGTCATGTTGTTCTGGACCAGAGATGGAGAGGAGCTTCAGGACCTTCAGGATAAGGGAGAGATCCTCCCCAACCACGATGGAACCTTCCAGACGAGCGTTCGGCTGAACGTTTCATCAGTCAAAGCTGAAGACTGGGGGAAGTACGAGTGTGTGTTTCAGCTCGCTGGTGTCGAGGAGGACATCATCACCAAACTGGACCCAGCAGTGAGCAAGACCAACAACCCGGGTAAGACTGTGATCAGAGCTGATGGAGGAGGAGAGACTCATTTAGTTTACTTCTTACAGCTGACTTGCAGTGTTTGAATGTATTAATTCAGCTCTTCAAAGAAAAAGACACTCAAGCAGTGAGCGCCGTTCTTGTTCTACCTTCTGTCATGTTTTGTCTCTCCAGTGGAGCAGGCAGTAAAGACACCTTTGAGGTTACAAAGGTCCAGGGTTCAAATCCCCAGGTGGCCAAGTCCTACTTGCCAGTATCACATGTCTACTTCTCCCTTTAGTTAGTTTCTCCTCGCTAAACTTATAACAGGTGTTTGGCTCAGTAGGTAAAGCCTCAACCTTTCATGTGGAGGTTTGTGAGATCTAATCCAGACTTGTCCTTTCCAAACTCATTACATTAGTCATCAAAGACTAATAGGATGTTTGTCAGTTGTGAACAACTCCATAATGTGACTGTAATGAAAAGATGAACTAGACAGAAGTCACGGGCCGACATTAAAGAGACAAGTAAGACAATGCACATGCTGTAAAAACATTGTCACATTTTTCACAATGTAAAATGTTTTATAGATTTATTAGCCTATGAGTAAAAATGACATATTTTTGAGGAATTTACAGTACAGTAACACAAGAGATACACATGTAGTTTAGGATGTGTTGAAAATTTTTACCATTGTTTCTAAGTATGAGTTAAGCTATAGATGAATCAGAAAACGTCTGGCCAGGATTTCCAATTTGTCTCCCCTTTAGTTGATTATACCAAACTCTTCAATATTCACATAAAATATGACAATTTTCTCATTTATATTATTCACGTTATCTTTTTGGCCCTGCACCCCCTGATTCTCTCTCAATCTCTCCCTCCCTCTCTCTCCCCTCTTCCCCACTCTCCCTCTATCTCTCTCGCCCAGGTGACTTTCTGGTCGTGACTGTGTGTGTGACTGTTGTGGTTGTTTTGGTGCTGGTGGCTGTCAGTCTGATGCTGCTCTACAGATGGAAGACAAAGAGGGAAAGTGATGGTGAGTTCACCTGTCTCTCCTTCAGCACTACTTCAACACTGCTACAATTCCCTACACCCCCACCCACAGACACACACACACACACACACACACACACATAAAACCTTTGTACTGTCTGTTCCACAGGTTCGAACACCAGGGGAAACTCAGACACCATAAACCTGCAGGTGAATTGCTTTAACTCTTTGTATCTCTGTTTATTCTTATAGTTAGTTTCTACCATCGACGGTATAATATATGGACATCATATCAGCTCCCAAAAAGTGAAGCCAAAACATCTCTGGTGGCTCGCTGCAATATATCTCATAAATCCCGCCCCTTCATGTTAGCGGACGGGACACGAGCCAAACTAAATAATCAACATGTCAAATACATTTTCTCCAAAGATGGTTTCTGTCATTTTGTGTATAGTTCTTATCACGTTGACGTATGTTCAAGTGCTCATTTTTCTGATAAGTTTGTGTATAATTGGTTAAAGTTTTTTTTTTTTGGGGGGGGGGGGGACTCTGGCTGTAGTGCTTTTCTGCACCTTGCAGCCACCTCTCTTTGCTTTTAAGGAGGAAATGAGCTGCTGCTCAGAAAACACTATGGACACACAGCCTATAGATGTAGGATGCAAGATGGAGGACTGTTTCCATGACTACTGCTGGTGTGCTGCCCTGCCTTGTCACCTTGCTGAACTTGATATTATTTTTTACAGAATGTCACCTATGCAAACAGGCCTCCAGCCTCCAGATCCCAGCCAGACTCCACCTACCAGAACCTCAATCCAGTCACCATGGATCAGAACCAAACATCCTCTACTCTGCAGCCAGACTCCACCTACCTGAGCCTCCATCCAGCCACCATGGATCAGAACCAAACATACTCTACTCTGCAGCCAGACTCCACCTACCTGAGCCTCCATCCAGCCACCATGGATCAGAACCAAACATACTCTACTCTACCTGGCAAGTTTTAAGGTATTTTCAGACCAAAAGCAAATAATCAGTGTGAATAAATTGCATGGTGATTAAAAACAAACACACAAACAAACAAACAAAAAACTTTTATCTCTATGGGACTATTCACACCAAATACAAATTTGCTGTGTGGATTATTCCCCGCCCCCCGATTTGGTGTGAATAGTCCCAAAGAGATAAATGTGTGTTTGTTTGTTTGTTTGTTTGTTTGTTTGTTTGTTTTTGCAGTGCAATTTATTCACACAGGATTATTCTCTTTTGTTCTAAAAATACTTTGAGCTGATATATTAGGGTGGGCTGGTAGATTTGGGCGGTCAAGAGGTTTGAGAAGCGGACTATCCCGAAGGTTGCTGGGGAGGGGGATTAATAGTATTCTATTCTGGATTAAAAAAACTTATCAGGACAAGTCCATTAGCCTATTTCACAACCCACCCAAATCAGTGTCTAAAAGGCAGGAAGTAAAACACAGGCGCAAAGAAGGTCCTGTTTGCTCTTCCTCTAAATAAATACATAATACGGCACGACACCAGGGGTTTCCCAGAGCTGCAGCTCCGCCTGCTATTGGGGTTGGATCAGCAAGCTGTGCCATCACTGGACAGGTGACCTGTCAATCACGCCCAAATCAATCTTTTCTTTATTTTCTTCCTTTATTGCTGCGAATTGCCAACAGCTGATTTCCTAGATGTTTCAGTTAAGGAGCGTTCACACCGAGATATTTATTTTTCGCTCTGTCGCTCAAGTCAACCCTTTGGAATCGCTCTGTCGCTCTGTTTAAATCGCTCATCAACAGGCACACGAAATGACGGACATGTGGGGGATATAAAGTTACGCAATGTCATGCTGTTTGTCCACTACGAGCCACCGTCATTGTTTACAAGCTAAGCCTATCAGCGTGCTCCTAATGCGAGCTGCATACCGGTAGTACAGACTTCACTTCATGTCAGCTGTCAGGCTGTCAATGCGGTTTGTTGCCACACAATAAACCAGCGGTTTGTTCCAAGCCAGAGTGATCCTTGACTCGCTCTCACACAGCAGCCAATCAGCATTGAACAGCGAGCGACTGATGCCAGCGTATTTTTGCTCGAGTTGGAATATTTCATCTTGAGCGACGAGCGTATTTTCTCCCTGTCGCTCTGTCTCTGCCGCTCGGACGCCCAGCGATTATTCTCCCAGGCGAATATACGCTCAATCGCTCGTTTGCATTGACTTTGTATGTAAACTCGACGCCAGCGACCAACTTTAATAGGTCGGTGTGAACGCACCTTTAGACGTTAGGTGTTCAGTTAGGTGTATTTTAACACCTTTCTATATACAGTAGTTGTGATACTGAAAGGTACATATTTTGTAAATTGTGCTTCATTTGGATGGTGTGTCGATGAATGTTGCTTTATTGTAGTTTCACTCCGCTCTGTGTACAGTATGTGAGCAGGGAGTGTGACTGGGTCCAGGTCTAGAGGAGTGAAGGTATGACCACTTTACAACACACCTGTTATGGGCTCTGTGATGAAAGGAGTCTATTATTTTGCCATGAATATCATCGCTCATTTAATTTGTAATAAAGGACAAAGTAAAGAGAGAGAAAACTCTTTGAGGTACAACACCCTCAAACTGTGATCACCTGTGCTTGTTTCCTAACAAAGTGTTGGAGAAGCACACGATGTGTGATAGAAATGTCATCAATTTTGAATTATTGGGAACTGAAAATCTGGACAGAGGAAAGTGTATTGATGCATCTCCATGACTCAAAGTCTTATCATTGAGGTGGCAAAGCCTTCACTCCCTCAAGCTTTGACTTTTTATTATGAAAGATACAGTATGTACATATTAACCTCTTTGTGTAAATGTTTCTATATGATATTTGATATTGATATTATTGATGTTTGTCCAGAGTACCTGTTTCGAAATAGCCCATTGCCACAAAATGCCGTGGTGGTCGCAGCAATAATGGTGGTTGTTGTTTGTTTGCACTGAGAGTCCAACAAGATGTCAAATGCAGAGAATCCACAGATTCCAACAGTATCAGTCTGATCACTCTTACGAGCAAAACTCACTGAACTAGCAGACGAAGAACAACACTTAGTGTCGCGACTCGCGAGGGCGGAGGTACTAGAGTACTTTGAACATCTGTATTTTATATTTTATGCTTCTTGACTTGCAGTACTTGCCATTTACATTGATCTTACTAGTGTTGGATCTGGTTCTGATGAGATGAATGAAGAGTCTGGCCGACACGCAGTTTGATGTAAACAGAATAGCTTTATTCTCAAACAGCAAATACTGGTATCGAACACAACGCTGCAGACGCTGAGGAGACGAGAAAGGCCGAAATGCTCAAGTCTAGTTCTCTGGGCTGAACACACAGTTTTTATGCCCTCAGTATTTCCCGCCTAGTAAATGATGTCACAGTTGCTATCTTTCCCCTAAAAGGCTTTGTTTTTTCATTAAATGCCAAATGGTCGGTATGGATGTCTGGGCTGCGACTCGGCGCCAATGGTTGACACCTCCTAAGCCCATCCATCAACGCATCCTGCTTTAGGATAATAAAATGCCATCTGGAGATCATCTTGTTTATCCGTGAACCCCTTTTTTGACTGTCATTTCGTTATGGCGAGTTTACTCTAGGTCAGAGGTCACCAGGATGCTCCTATTTCAATTGCATTCCTATAGACCCTCTGCCCTCAGCCCGAGTGGCCTCCAAGCTGGTCAGTGTGGCCTTGTTCAGTCAGATGCTAAAAAGGAGTTTATTCTGAATTTAATATATTGTAACTATTTCACATAATCATATTTCATAATTAGTATGAAATATACAGCATTATGTTTATTGATGTTATGCACTGAACACCAAAGTAAATTCCTTGTAGCCTGTGTGTAAACTTACTTGGCAATAAAGACATTTCTGATTCTGATTTACAGACGTCTATCAGAGGAGACGATGACTGGAAGAGTCTTTTTTTTTATAACAATCTACTGTAGAATAATTTTGTGATCCATGTGTGTGCAGAAAACAAGGAACCAACTTTTCTTTTTTTACGAGCAGAGAAACATTGGCTATAATGTTCAGCAAAATCGTTTTATTTCCTCATTGGTCTGTAAGTTGACTTTTGTAATCGGCTTGTTGTTCAAAATACTACAGTAGTGACGTCATCCTAACAGTAGTGACGTCATCCTAACAGTAGTGACGTCACCCTACTACAGTAGTGACGTCACCCTACTACAGTAGTGACGTCACCCTACTACAGTAGTGATGTCACCCTACTACAGTAGTGATGTCACCCTACTACAGTAGTGATGTCACCCTACTACAGTAGTGACGTCATCCTACTACAGTAGTGATGTCACCCTACAGTAGTGACGTCACCCTATAGTAGCGACGTCATCCTACTACAGTAGTGATGTCACCCTACAGTAGGGCAGTGGTTCTCAAACTTTTTCAGATGAAGGACCTCATAAACTGACACAAATTAGACCACACCCCCAGTTACAGTAATATGATTTTGTGCCATGCAGGGTCCCCCATCTAACACAATTGTTGCTCTTAGATGTTTTATTACAAGAAGTGTATGAAACTCTGACCAAAATAGTCATATATGCTGTCCTTGTGTTACTTATGGATGAAATAGTGAAAATAAATTATCCCCCTTTTTGCTGGGGACCCCCTGGATCCAGCTCAAGGAGCCCTGGGGGTCCCCGGACCCCACTTTGAGAAGCTGCCCTAGGGCACCACGCTGTGGTAATCTGGGCCGTAGAGACACACAGAGGGTAACAGCGATGGAGGGGCGGTCCTCACCTCTCTCTGCCTCCTGACCACACCCGTGCCCAAGGGTGGGCATTGGGGGGCTGTGCCCGCCCACTGAATCAGCGGTGCCCGCCCTGAAATATTGTTGCCGTGTGGTTTTGTAAAACCCCAAAAGTTGGTAGTTTATTATTGTTAATATTATTTTAGATTCTAGATTATGTAAGCAATAGCCTATGATACATTTGGGGAAACGGAATGTTATTCTGAAGATGTAATTTAGTACATGGGTTTGAGAAAAGTAAAAAATTAAGAAGAGGAAGAACCTCAAACTGCTCAGGTCTTTAACCAGTTCATTTTCTGTGACCTCAATGCTCGTTTTCAGCTGTGAGCAGCAACACCCACAACTTCTAAAATAATTCCCCCTATGAGTAGGGCTGGGTATCGTTAAAATTTTTTCGATATCGATACCGTTTCGATACTTGGATTTCGATACCGGTTCCTGAACGATACTTTTTTCGATACCAATTTTTAGAAAAATCCATTTTAACAAAAATAAAACTGCATTACACATTGAAATTATTTTACAAATCTTTAGTTTTCCCCCCATCTTAAGTTTTACATCAGAAAAAAATAAAACCTACTGTATTTAACATAACTTTAAGTTCTCTAAACGTATTGCTGTCCCTACAAAAAATATTGGAGTACTACAAAGGAAAGAAATGTAGCTAAAACAAATAAATCAGTGGAATAGTTTTCAGTGCAAAACAGAGAGTTGCAAATCAGGGTTTAATGCTCACTGATGCAACAGAACTCTATTCTTGTCCAAACTGATGAGATGGCTCCACTTCATGCATGGAAGACTAGTTGAGCATTGACTAGCCTATCAATATAGCCTTATATGCCACAAAGTGAATCGCATTTATATTCAACAAACTATCATGACATCAGCGTTTGTTAACGAGTTGCTAAAAATACATGGGCGATAACTGCCCGCTTGCACATAACGCTAATTAATTAAACATTAACGCTAGCGTTGCAGATCAGTGTGCTCACTGCTGCAACAGAACGTCATTCTTGTCAAATCTGACGAGACAGCTCAACTTCACTGACTAGCCAATCAATATAAATGAATCGCATTTACATTCAACAAACTATCATGACATCAGCGTTTGTTAACGAGTTGCTAAAAATACACAATGCCCGCTTGCGCATAACGTTACGGCGGCAATTAATTAAACGATCTAATGCTACAACTCACAGCCAGATGCATGGATTTGTCAGACTGAGGGATCTGATAACCGCTAACTTGCGGTAAGCTGAGCTGACCCACCTCTCAATTATTTCTCTTGTCTGTGGAAACCAGTCCGTGTTGTTTCTGTTTCTTTTCCTGCTTTTCATCATCTTCGCCATATGGTACTCCAGGATAGGAGTAGCTTGAGTGGCTAACTTCTTGTATACTATCCGCACCGCACGCCTGGCTCACAGTCACAACAAACACACCGGCTAAAGTGGGCGTAACGTTTCCTGCATGCCTCTACATGACAGCCAATCACCAGCCGTATTAGAGCGCGGCGTGCAAGCATGTCGCATGCTTATAGGCTCAATGACGCTGTTTTGTTTTGGTATCGAAAATTGGTATCGATTGACAAGGGAGGCTTCGATACCCCTTAGTATCGATGTTTCCATTTCGGTGCCAAGTAAGTATCGAAACTCGATACCCAGCCCTACCTATGAGCGGGTTGATGGTGTGAACCTGGTGACATACTGTGACTGAGCTCTGCAGATCTTAAGGACTGCTGTGCCACTGAGTCATACAACACAATAACAACTACAACCAAATCAGGACTCATCAAGGACAAACCTATAAAACATACAAACGGGACTTAACTGAATGTCACTGAGATATCTTTATCGTTAGATACAACTTCTTTATCAAAACAAGATGAAGGTGTTGGTTTTGCTGCTCCTTCTCTGTCACGATGCATCTCCAGGTCAGATCACATAATTAAAATCTTTCCTTTAAACATGCAGTTGTTATAACTAAAGTTTGATTAGTAGACTGATATCATCTTAAGATTAATTCTATTCACACCTGCTTTTAAGTTTATAAACATGAATGCATTTTAATTTCAATACTTTAACGATAGCTTAAGACGCTGGGAAGATAGCAATGAGAGGCGCGCAAACGCAGCGCAAACGATAGCGCCATACAGTATGACGATAGGGCCCTATGTGACATGTGATGTATTGAGTAGTCCAAGTCACTGCAAGAACAACACAGTTAGAGTTTGACATAATGTGACATGTGATGTATTGAGTAGTCCAAGTCACTGCCAGAACAACACAGTTAGAGTTTGACATAATCTGACATGTGATGTATTGAGTAGTCCAAGTCACTGCCAGAACAACACAGTTAGAGTTTGACATAATGTGACATGTGATGTATTGAGTAGTCCAAGTCACTGTAAGAACAACACAGAGTTTGACATAATGTGACATGTGATGTATTGAGTAGTCCAAGTCACTGTAAGAACAACACAGAGTTTGACATAATGTGACATGTGATGTATTGAGTAGTCCAAGTCACTGCAAGAACAACACAGAGTTTGACATAATGTGACATGTGATGTATTGAGTAGTCCAAGTCACTGCAAGAACAACACAGAGTTTGACATAATGTGACATGTGATGTATTGAGTAGTCCAAGTCACTGTAAGAACAACACAGAGTTTGACATAATGTGACATGTGATGTATTGAGTAGTCCAAGTCACTGCAAGAACAACACAGAGTTTGACATAATGTGACATGTGATGTATTGAGTAGTCCAAGTCACTGCAAGAACAACACAGAGTTTGACATAATGTGACATGTGATGTATTGAGTAGTCCAAGTCACTGTAAGAACAACACAGAGTTTGACATAATATGACATGTGATGTATTGAGTAGTCCAAGTCACTGCAAGAACAACACAGAGTTTGACATAATGTGACATGTGATGTATTGAGTAGTCCAAGTCACTGTAAGAACAACACAGAGTTTGACATAATGTGACATGTGATGTATTGAGTAGTCCAAGTCACTGTAAGAACAACACAGTTAGAGTTTGACATAATGTGACATGTGATGTATTGAGTAGTCCAAGTCACTGCCAGAACAACACAGTTAGAGTTTGACATGATGTGACATGTGATGTATTGAGTAGTCCAAGTCACTGCCAGAACAACACAGTTAGTTTGACATAATGTGACATGTGATGTATTGAGTAGTCCAAGTCACTGTAAGAACAACACAGGCGGAGAAAGCATCAGCGTGAATGATTTGTGTATCCATCTCCCACGTCTCCCGGAGGAGAGATTTATCGAACCGACCTGCCCAGTAACTTGAGAACGAGAGGGGTTTGATGCAGATGCTTTCTGAGGTCTCTCTTTCAATCAGCCACTCTCCTTGACAGTTTTTTAATCTGCTGACCCCACTCACAAACTTCTCTCTGTTATTTTGAGTTATCGCTTCACCCACGTCCCTGTTGTTGTCTTCATCTCTGGATTGATTGTGTACTGCTGCCTTCCCAATGCCTTACTTTTTCAACTCTGCTTTGCCTACTCAGCCGCTGACACCTGTCAGCATCCCTCCTCCATCATGTTTGTTTACTATACTCTTATTATGGTGCGTTTATAATCCCCTTACTCACAACAGCACTACAGGCCGAGCACCATAGCTTTAACAATGTACATCACCATACCTACACCATAGCTTTAACAATGTACATCACCATACCTACACCATAGCTTTAACAATGTACATCACCATACCTACACCATAGCTTTAACGATGTACATCACCATACCTACACCATAGCTTTAACGATGTACATCACCATACCTACACCATAGCTTTAACGATGTACATCACCATACCTACACCATAGCTTTAACAATGTATATCACCATACCTACACCATAGCTTTAATGATGTACATCACCACACCTACACCATAGCTTTAACGATGTACATCACCACACCTACACCATAGCTTTAACGATGTACATCACCATACCTACACCATAGCTTTAATGATGTACATCACCATACCTACACCATAGCTTTAACAATGTACATCACCATACCTACACCATAGCTTTAATGATGTACATAACCATACCTACACCATAGCTTTAATGATGTACATAACCGTACCTACACCATAGCTTTAATGATGTACATAACCGTACCTACACCATAGCTTTAATGATGTACATAACCGTACCTACACCATAGCTTTAATGATGTACATAACCATACCTACACCATAGCTTTAATGATGTACATAACCATACCTACACCATAGCTTTAACGATGTACATCACCATACCTACACCATAGCTTTAATGATGTACATAACCATACCTACACCATAGCTTTAATGATGTACATAACCGTACCTACACCATAGCTTTAATGATGTACATAACCGTACCTACACCATAGCTTTAATGATGTACATAACCATACCTACACCATAGCTTTAACGATGTACATCACCATACCTACACCATAGCTTTAACGATGTACATCACCATACCTACACCATAGCTTTAATGATGTACATCACCATACCTACACCATAGCTTTAATGATGTACATAACCATACCTACACCATAGCTTTAATGATGTACATAACCGTACCTACACCATAGCTTTAATGATGTACATAACCGTACCTACACCATAGCTTTAATGATGTACATAACCATACCTACACCATAGCTTTAACGATGTACATCACCATAATACTGGAGAGGTCATTTCATCTGGAGCAGAAACGAGCTGCTCTGGCCTGTAGGGAACAAGTGGAGGCAGCCTGCAGACAACCTGCCATGATGGAGTGCAAACTAATCTGTGACCTGGCCGGACTCACACTGAATTGAGAATGTCTTGCCGGCTACCGGTGGGCCCTTGAGCAATCTGGGAACCCAGAGTCTATTTTTATTTGAAAAATAGACTCTGGGGCAGCTCTACCATTTTTCCCAGCTTCCTGTACAGCGCGCCTCTCCTGCCACCGTCACTTCCTTTTCCGTGCCCGTGCTCCACTGTAAAAGCGACTTGTGCCGTGACTTTCTACTACATTTTCCACTGTTGTTGTAAGACGCGTTGTGACGTCTTCTATGCAGTGTGTTTATGCTTTAACGTTAATAGTGAATAGTCGAAACGGACGCGGAAAAGCAAAGCGGAAGTGACGGTGGCTTTTTCCGTCTCTTTCGTTTTCCTTTTCCGCGTCCATTTTGGCTATTCACTAATAACGTTAACGCATAAACACACTGCATAGAAGTCTTAGAAGACGTCAACTCCTCAACTTTCTTCTTCATTTTCAAAAGTCAACAGAGTCAGGTTGGACACGCCTGATGGCTAAAGACGTTACCGATTGGTGCCCCCTGCTCTCCTTCCCCTGCACCCTCCCACCTCTCCTTCTCTGTTCTCTCCTCCTCCACATTTCCCATTTTCTCCCCACCCTCGCCCTAATCCGGGCCCGTATCCTACTCCCTCCCTCCACCCTAGACCCTACCTCTACTCTACCTCCCCTGTACCCTTCCACCTCTCCTTCTCTGTTCTCTCCTCCTCTCTGTCCTCTCCCCTCTCTCACATTCCCACTGCTCTTCTTCCCCTGCGCCCTCCCACCTCTCCTTCTCTGTTCTCTCCTCCTCTCTGCCCTCTCCTCCCTCTCACATTCCCCCTGCTCTCCCTCCCCTGCACCCTCTCCTTCTCTGTTCTCTCCTCCTCCACATTTCCCATTTCTCCCCACCCTCGCCCTAATCCGGGCCCGTATCCTACTCCCTCCCCTCCCCCAACCCTAGACCCTACCCCTACCCTGGCTCTCCCTCCCCTGCACCCTCATCTCTCCTCCCCTGTTCTCTCCTCCCCTCCCCCAACCCTAGACCCTACCCCTACCCTGGCTCTCCCTCCCCTGCACCCTCATCTCTCCTCCCCTGTTCTCTCCTCCTCCACATTTCCTATTTTCTCCCCACCTCCCCCCTCTCCTCCCTCCCTCCCTCCACCCTAGACCCTACCTCTACTCTACCTCCCCTGTACCCTTCCACCTCTCCTTCTCTGTTCTCTCCTCCTCTCTGTCCTCTCCCCTCTCTCACATTCCCACTGCTCTCCTTCCCCTGCGCCCTCCCACCTCTCCACATTTCCTATTTTCTCCCCACCTCCCCCCTCTCCTCCCTCCTCCCTCTCCCTCCCTCCTCCACTCTCCTGCTTTCTTCAAATGTTCAAATGTTATCTTTATTCTGTATATTCTTGTTACTGTGTGTTAGCTAGAATCAGCTAGACATACTTTCTGTGAAGCCCTCTGAGACATGCTTGTGAATTAGGGCTATATAAATAAACTTGACTTGACTTGACTTGACTTGCCCCCAGAATTTCGGGGGAACCAATCACTGGCCAGGGTTCCGACACCAGTTTGGAGCTAGAAGCGTCCCAGACCCAGAGAGAGATGTGCAGCACGCAGTAACGTAGTTAGCGTAGCTAATGTAGCGTATCAGCACAAGAACTCTCATGGGTCTGCTGGCGCTGAGACTACCCGAGCCTCAACCATTGCAGCACATTGTAAAGCTCGGGCTGGATCGTAGGAGGCTCTACGGGTCGGATTAATAGCCGTTGGGCCACACTTTATGAGCTGTGTGTCGCCTCATTCATGGCACGGAAATATTGGCCACTCAAACGCTTGATTAAAAAGGGTAAATTAAAGGTTGCTTCCGCAGTAAAAATGACTCTTCAGTTGAATCCCAACCCTGCCATGTGTAATAACAATGGCCACAGCGGCCCACATGTCTCTATCAATCAGCGTGTCTTTGTCATTGTCATTCAATGAAGCTGTTGTTTTGCCCTGCTTGTATTGGTTATCTGTCAGAGAGTATGAAGGCTAGGAGGCAGTGTCGTGCCTCAGTAGCTCTATCAGTCAAACGACTTAATGACACACTCCAGCAGAGGCCTAAGCAGGCAGGAAGACAGGCTGTCAAATGTAAAGGGTTCACACTGGTGGAAAAGCTGTATGTGACGGAGCCCAGTCCTGTGATGTGCTGAAAACCAAGGGGGTTAGCTCGTAGCTCCGTTCATGAAGCCAATGTGGAAGTAACTTAAACCTGCATTATTTTGAATGGCCTGCAGGGGGTGACTCTGCTGGCTGAAAAAGAAGTCTTGATTGTACGGACGTGAATGGGGAAAATGACTGTACTTCTCACTTGTTTTATATGCCCTGCAGGGGCCAGTAAACACTTGATGGTCTCAATCGCGAGTTCCATGTCTTCTTCAACACAGCATGATGTTCATTTAGGACATTATGGTCCCATTTCGAGTAAGATAGAGCAGTGGTTCTCAAATGGGGGTCCGGGGACCCCCAGGGGTCCTTGAGGGGGGGTTCCAGGGGGTCCCTGGCCAAAAGGGGGGTAATTTATTTTCGCTATAACTCCATTCAGAAGTAACACAATGACTATTTTGGTCACATACACTTTCTGTAATAAAACATCTAAAAGCATCAATCTTATTATCATATGGGGGTCCGTGGTACAACATTTTATCAAATGGGGGTCCGTGGTCTAATCTTTGTCAGTTTAGGAGTCCCTCATGTGAAAGAATTTGAGAACCACTGAGATAGATGATAGCTATCTCACGCGCTGTGTTCTCTTAGCTTGTGTCTAGCACTCAAAATCTCACATCTTGTTCTTTGAATGACCACTGGGTCGCTGAGGCGTGATTTCTATTCGCACATAGGATAAGCAATAACCACGCCCTGTGGCGCCGGGATTGGCCAGGAGCAACACTGGAGGGCACTGAATAGCTCTTGAGAACGGACAGCGATTTCGAGAGCGGACATTGAGAGCGGACATTGAAATGAATTATGGTCACCTACCTTCCTTAGCATAGTAATAATAATAATAAGCATAATAATTGTTTTTTAGTAGTAGTTTATAGTTTTTTAAACATATTTATTTTAAAAGATGAAAAACCCCAGGTGCTTTAGTCCCAAGCTTCAATGCTCCTGGCCAATCCCGGCGCCACAGGGCGTGGTTATTGCTTATCCTATGTGCGAATAGAAATCACGCGTCGCTGAGACACCTCCTTTGCTGTTCTGGCCCAGGTGAGATGAGGCCGTGGGCCGGGATGAAGTTAGGTAGCCTTGGTCTGAGAAAATAAAAAGTTTCCTGTCAGAGTTGTTACACATTCCACGATAGATGTGATGAATAGCCGGCGTTCAGACAGCCAGACGAGGAGGAGCAGCAGCTTAGACCAATGGCTGGTATATCGAAAAGCTGAAAGCTGAAATATCCGAGGGCTCACTCAGACACCCAGTAATCTGAAGCCCGCGCGCCCCCTGATACCCCCGGTGGATTTATCCCACAACATGGTGACACTCTCTGGCCACTGAACCAGGTCGAAGATGTGCTCTGCTATTTGCTGTCTGTGAAAAGTGGGCCTGAGTTGACTGACTCCCTGGCGGATAAAAGGCTTATGCAGCATGGCTTGGAAATAAGCCAAAATAACCCGCTTTGCGTGAATGTAATGCCAAAGCAAAAGAACACTTTCAGTGAGCTGTCAGTGGTTCGAGATAGAACATTGGCTGATATGAGAAGCAGTTGCAAACACTGCTGAGTTTGCAGCATGCATTTTATGGTTAAGTGGCACAAAGTAAGGCGAACGGAATCGCTTGCAGCTGAGTAAGCGGGTGTTGAAATGATTTCAATCAACTCTCAGGTACAACATGACTCTGAGCTCTGGAGAAAGTCAACTCTAACCAAGTTGGAACTGTGTATATTTTCTCCCACCAACAAACTGCAGACAAATCACTAAGGCGCTGAGGAGGCTAAGTGACAGAGCGGAGAGAGGCTTGTTAAAGCCCTAACATATTTTGAGTTAAAAGTGCAGCAAGTCACATCCGTAAACAGGAATTGCTGATATAATTTACGATGAAATAAACACTATGTGTCGTAGAGCAAAAATTGTATACAATATTTAAATCAACGCTGACAGTAAAAACTTCAGATAAATAGGAAAGGTGTTGACATTTAAAAAAATATGATTTGACAGCAGCTTATTTGTGAACTCCAGTCATATTGAGCAGGATTCTCCCCCTGGAAATAGCAACTTGTCAAAAATGATCCTCCTCAATCATTGGTGCAGTAGTGTGACTGTAGTGTGTGACTGTAGTGTGTGACTGTAGTGTCTGACTGTAGTGTGTGACTGTAGTGTGTGACTGTAGTGTGTGACTGTAGTGTCTGACTGTAGTGTGTGACTGTAGTGTGTGTGACTGTAGTGTGTGACTGTAGTGTGTGACTGTAGTGTGTGACTGTAGTGTGTGACTGTAGTGTGTGACTGTAGTGTGTGACTGTAGTGTCTGACTGTAGTGTGTGTGACTGTAGTGTCTGACTGTAGTGTGTGACTGTAGTGTGTGACTGTAGTGTGAGACTGTAGTGTGTGACTGTAGTGTGTGACTGTAGTGTGTGACTGTAGTGTGTGTGACTGTAGTGTGTGACTGCAGTGTGTGACTGTAGTGTGTGACTGTAGTGTGTGACTGTAGTGTGTGACTGTAGTGTCTGACTGTAGTGTGTGTGACTGTAGTGTCTGACTGTAGTGTGTGACTGTAGTGTGAGACTGTAGTGTGTGACTGTAGTGTGTGACTGTAGTGTGTGTGACTGTAGTGTGTGACTGTAGTGTGTGACTGTAGTGTGTGACTGTAGTGTGTGACTGTAGTGTCTGACTGTAGTGTGAGACTGTAGTGTGTGACTGTAGTGTGTGACTGTAGTGTGAGACTGTAGTGTGTGACTGTAGTGTGTGACTGTAGTGTCTGACTGTCTGCAGGCAACCTGCCTGGACTTTCTTATTTCTGAATGTTCGGGACGTTTCTGGGCGTCAAACCTTTGGCAGCAGGTGAGTCCACCTGCAACCAAAACCACTGCTGAATCCTTTTATAGCTAAAAGAATCTGTGGCTACGGTGGCAGTCCTGAACTCTGATACAGAGGAACTGGAGTTCTGGTCTGAACTCTGATACAGAGTAACTGGAGTTCTGGTCTGAACTCTGATACAGAGTAACTGGAGTTCTGGTCAGAGCGAGTGTGTGTCATGAGGCAGCTAGCTACCGTTGTAGGAAAGCTAACGGCACCTACCTGTCCAACAGAAAACAGGTCAGCCACGTCGCTCTTCTCCTTCTCTCCTGCAATACTCACCAAGCCAAACTCACATTCACTCTGGTTTTGGAACGAGACTTGTGTGCTTGCTGTTTCACCCAGCTGGAGGTGACTTTATTTTTTATTTTATTTATTTAAAAAAATTTGGGGGGAGGCATCTTTTTCCTTTATTGGATAGGACAGTGGCTGGACGGGCGAGGTGCGGAGAGAGAGAGGGGTGGTAAGGGACCACGTGTCAGATTTGAACCCGGGTCGGCCACGTGAACTGCCTTGGTGGTTGGTACGCACTCTAGCAGGTAAGTCACCAGGCTATACTCTCTTTTGTTTTATTGCTGTTTTTCTTTGAGCGTTGTGTTCTGGCAGCCACAGGCAGGAGGGTCAACTTTGAAAGTTGGGGATGTTTACAAGCCCCAGGCAGCAAAGTGGTAGACATGACAAAGTGGTGCCGAAAAGGCCAGAGAATAAGAAATGTGCCTTTAGCCTAAAGACAGAGATGCTTCTACAGTCGCAGCAGCTACAAAGGCAACTGTCAGCAGCACTGTAGACCAAACCATTGAAAATATAATTTCCAACATAGCCGATGGTAGCCATTTTGGATTTAGGGCTCCCATTTCCGCGAGAAGCGTGGGGGCTAAATTTGTTTTTTAAACCTCATAGATCATCACAAATAAATGATAAAGGCGATCACGGAATTGCTAGAGGTGGCCAACTATATGAAGAATTGATAACTGAAATTGATTTTTGAATTGATCATTTAAATTCAAATGTGGTCATGCATGGAAATAATTTTGATCAGCAACAATACCAGTGCACAAGGTAAAGAATATGTACTATTAACATGCATACACATCCATACACACACACACACACACACACACACAAACATACGCATGCACGCATATGTAACCGAGGTGAATCAGCGCTGATTCCTCGTGAGTCCAGTGTGGTAGCGAGTGGATTGGTTAACTCACTCCCCCAGTATAAAGGCATGTTAATCAGCTCTGCCAAGGGAGCTATAGCTCTCTTGGTGTAGTGGTAGTGGTAGTGGCATGTCTGACTCCCAAGCCGAAGGTCGGCGGTTCGTATCCACCCCTGGGCAAGCCCTTAACATGGGCAAAGGCCATGGCCATGGGTAAATTGAAACATAGCATGTTATTCATTTTCACTATAGTTTTTTGACACTTCATTAAGATGATAAATGTGTGGGATGTGAGTGGTACGGCCTTATGGCAGCGAGGCTCAAAGATCTTTGCTTACTGCACATGATGGAGATAGGGTATAGAAGGCAGCCCCATCATAGACTCAAATCACACCTGAAGCCTCTGCAACACGTTGAGCCAGAGGTGCTGTAAATGGAGATGGATCACATTGGTACCGTACTGTAGCAGTGACTGATATCACCTGGGCAGCCCGGATGTCTCGCACTAAGCCAGAGGGATGAAAAACACCTGCTAAGCCTGGGCCACCGGGCTGCACTCCCAGCCTGGGCCACCGGGCCGCACTGCCAGCCTCAGGCCAGCTGTAGGCTATTCACCTTATCATTTGCCCATATCAGGACGCTTCTGCATAACATCATTTTGTAATCTTTATTCCGTTTTAGACCCAGAAGTAGATTTCTTATATATAATATATATAAGTATATATATATATATATATATATATATATATATATATATATATACACATACACATATATACAGTATATATATATATGTATGTATATATATATATATATATATATATTGCGTCTGCCAATAAAGGTTTGATTGATTGATTGATATATATACATACGTATATGTATGTATGTATATATTAGGGCTGTGGCGATTCACTTATCTCCCGATTCGATACTATCACGATTCTTGGGTGCCGATTCGATTTATATTGCGATTCTTAAGTATTGCGATTCTACGATTATTGCGATTCGATATTACGATTTATTGCGATTTTTGTTTATTTTTTTCTTTTCTTTTTTCAGTTTGTTTGCTTTTTTACACTAGATTAGAACATGGGAAAAGTTGAATCATACACTAGAGACTGTATATTATATATCATGAGTAGGGCTGGGCGATATAGTTAAAAACAGGGGCGGACTGGGATCATAATTCAGGCCAGGCATTAGATACCAAGCAGGCCAGGCCGATATGGGCCAACGCGCGTGAAATTTGGGCCGTTTGAAGCCAGATTTGGGCCGTTTGAAGTCCAATTTTACAATGAGATGCACCCACTTTAACCCTGAAGTGTAATTATTACTTCAGACTAACTAATAAAGTAATAAAACCACTAGTAAACCAGTAGGCGGCGCCTGGCCTGCTGTTCAGTGAGTGGCCTGACTGCAAGCACCCAATTTTTTTTTTTTTTTTTTTTTTTTTTGCGATTATCGATTCTGGAATAAAAGATCGATCCAAAAAATCGTGACATAAAAAATCGCGATACTTAGGTGAATCGATTTTTTTCCCCCCACCCCTAGTATATATATATATATATGTATATATAATCTGAATATGTCACCATTGTTGCTGTGTTGTATGTATATATATATATATACAGTATACGGGGGGTACGGTGGCGCAGTCGGTAGCGCTGTCGCCTCACAGTCAGAAGGTCCTGAGTTCGATTCTTGCCTGGGACACTGTGGGCGCTGTGGTTGTGTTCCCCCCCATATCTTCAGTGCTGCCCAGGTGGGTTATCTCGTCGTAAGGGCCTTTCTCTCTGTGTGGAGTTTGCATGTTCTCCCCGTGCTCCCCCAGGGGGTTCCTCCGTATATAACCCCCCCACTAAAAACATGTAGAAGATCAGGGGCCGGTTGCACCAACTGGTCTTACACTGGTCTTAAGCTAAGTTGGTCGTAACTTTACGACCTACAGCTACGCCGGTTGCACCAAGACGACTTAAGCCTTATTTTCACTAAGACCAGGCGTAACTCCTACGCCTCGTCAGGAGGAGGCGTAGAGCCTGCCTGTAACAGAGATCTCCGCGGAGACCTTTTTGACCGTCATCGTCGTAACATCGCCAGTTCGCCGTCTTTGAAAGCACGATGTTAGATTATAACTAACTAGTTGTGTGGCTTAGCCTTCCCAAATGTTGGCGTTAATTCTTTTAGAATTTAATACATAGAATTGGGAACGTTACATTCAATTTCATTCAGACTCCCTGACACTAATCGCCGCCGCCATTTTCCCCCGGGGCTTCCACAGGAGGAGGGGGGTGGGAGGAGGGAGGGTGTAGTGACGCACATACAGTAGTGGGTGACGGCGCGAGGCACATGTGGGCCAATCAGAGGGCATTCCCCGACAATTCACATGAACGCGCATTGCTATGACCAGCGTAGTTAAGACCAGAGTAAGCCGTGTTGGTGCAACAGGCGTAAGTCCATGGTCTTACCTAAGACCGACGTAGGAGTTACGACCAGGCATAGTTAAGACCAGTTGGTGCAACCGGCCCCAGATCGTCATCGTCATCCGACCAGTGACGACAACATCCGAAGTTGGTCCCTGGGCGCTGTACGAGAAAGCGACCACTGCTCCTGGCCTGCCCCTCGGAGGAAAGGACATGCCTGGATGGGTTAAATGCAGAGGACACTTTTCACCGGCCACCGTCAGCATGAGTGTGTTGTGGCCGCATGCATGTATTGTGGTGTTCGTGTGACAATAAAAGACGGGCTTGTCCGTTACGAGAGTTTTTTATATATATATATATATAATCTAAATATGTCACCATTGTTGCTGTCCACATATATAAAGGGCGGAATGTGTCTTAAAAGGTCAAAGTGTCATTACTAATAATGACACAGGGTCCTGCAGGGTACAGATCACACCAAACAATGTCAGAAACGCTCCACTAACCTTTAGCTAATGAGGTGCTAGTGGCTCTGGATGGAAATAACTGTTGACAGCCTGCTGTGGTGTCTATCTTTTAACAGCCTGCTGTGGTGTCTACCTTTTAACAGCCTGCTGTGGTGTCTATCTTTTAACAGCCTGCTGTGGTGTCTATCTTTTAACAGCCTGCTGTGGTGTCTATCTTTTAACAGCCTGCTGTGGTGTCTACCATTTAACAGCCTGCTGTGGTGTCTACCTTTTAACAGCCTGCTGTGGTGTCTATCTTTTAACAGCCTGCTGTGGTGTCTACCTTTTAACAGCCTGCTGTGGTGTCTATCTTTTAACAGCCTGCTGTGGTGTCTATCTTTTAACAGCCTGCTGTGGTGTCTATCTTTTAACAGCCTGCTGTGGTGTCTATCTTTTAACAGCCTGCTGTGGTGTCTACCATTTAACAGCCTGCTGTGGTGTCTACCATTTAACAGCCTGCTGTGGTGTCTACCTTTTAACAGCCTGCTGTGGTGTCTATCTTTTAACAGCCTGCTGTGGTGTCTATCTTTTAACAGCCTGCTGTGGTGTCTATCTTTTAACAGCCTGCTGTGGTGTCTATCTTTTAACAGCCTGCTGTGGTGTCTATCTTTTAACAGCCTGCTGTGGTGTCTACCATTTAACAGCCTGCTGTGGTGTCTACCTTTTAACAGCCTGCTGTGGTGTCTATCTTTTAACAGCCTGCTGTGGTGTCTATCTTTTAACAGCCTGCTGTGGTGTCTATCTTTTAACAGCCTGCTGTGGTGTCTACCATTTAACAGCCTGCTGTGGTGTCTACCTTTTAACAGCCTGCTGTGGTGTCTATCTTTTAACAGCCTGCTGTGGTGTCTACCTTTTAACAGCCTGCTGTGGTGTCTATCTTTTAACAGCCTGCTGTGGTGTCTATCTTTTAACAGCCTGCTGTGGTGTCTATCTTTTAACAGCCTGCTGTGGTGTCTATCTTTTAACAGCCTGCTGTGGTGTCTACCATTTAACAGCCTGCTGTGGTGTCTACCATTTAACAGCCTGCTGTGGTGTCTACCTTTTAACAGCCTGCTGTGGTGTCTATCTTTTAACAGCCTGCTGTGGTGTCTATCTTTTAACAGCCTGCTGTGGTGTCTATCTTTTAACAGCCTGCTGTGGTGTCTATCTTTTAACAGCCTGCTGTGGTGTCTATCTTTTAACAGCCTGCTGTGGTGTCTACCATTTAACAGCCTGCTGTGGTGTCTACCTTTTAACAGCCTGCTGTGGTGTCTATCTTTTAACAGCCTGCTGTGGTGTCTATCTTTTAACAGCCTGCTGTGGTGTCTATCTTTTAACAGCCTGCTGTGGTGTCTACCATTTAACAGCCTGCTGTGGTGTCTACCTTTTAACAGCCTGCTGTGGTGTCTATCTTTTAACAGCCTGCTGTGGTGTCTATCTTTTAACAGCCTGCTGTGGTGTCTACCATTTAACAGCCTGCTGTGGTGTCTACCTTTTAACAGCCTGCTGTGGTGTCTATCTTTTAACAGCCTGCTGTGGTGTCTATCTTTTAACAGCCTGCTGTGGTGTCTATCTTTTAACAGCCTGCTGTGGTGTCTACCTTTTAACAGCCTGCTGTGGTGTCTATCTTTTAACAGCCTGCTGTGGTGTCTACCTTTTAACAGCCTGCTGTGGTGTCTATCTTTTGGAGTCAACACAGCTCGCACAGGTTGGTGTTAAAACACCTCTGCAACCGCCCCCCCCCAACATAACCAGAGTGTTTAAACATCACCAAAGTTTGTTTTATTTTCATTGTACGTACATATTGAACATTAATGTTGTAAAGGGAGCAAGGTTTGCAGAAACATATACATAAATGGTATGGTTTTAGAAAGGTAAAAGACATTACATACACACGTACATATCAAATCCACATTATACATACACGTACATATCCGTGCACAAACCAACAATTTAGACATTTTATTCTGGCAATTGGGTTGAGAGAAAACAAAGCTTCCAAAGAGATGGGAGATCATTGCAACAGAAGATACATACATTATCTGGGCCAGCATATAAAATAACCATCTGGTCCAATTACCTCCGGGTTGCTACTGCATAATAACTGCTGCAGCTCCTGCCAGAATCTCAACTGTTTTCATTTCATTAAGCTGGTTCCACTCCACCGCCAACGCTACTGACAATTGAACTTCTCTCTCTCTCTCTCTCTCTCTCTCTCTCTCTCTCTCTCTCTCTCTCTCTCTCTCTCTCTCTCTGCTGTCACACCTCTGAAATAGAAAGGTGTGACTGTGATGTGGAACATTGTTGGCTCAGGTATATGCAGTTAATTCCCGTGCTTCCAAAAAGTCCAGCAGATCAGATTGATTGCGTGTAGAAACATGACCGTGCTCCAGTGTTCTCATATCAGTCCCCCTATTAGCATACTGTAGCTGACATTCGTATAGTGCAAAATGTAATTCCTACATTTACGCAACCATTGCTATACTTGCAAGAGTCAGAGCCATTCTGTTCTGCGCCTGTAGGAAAATGAAATAAGAGGTTATACGGATTTTATAAATGTTTTGCCTCAAGACGAGCTTGTATTCTGAGCTGTTAATGTGTTTCTTACCTGCCCCCCTCGCTGCTACTTTGCATTATTCCCGTGCTTATGTTAATTGGTATAGTGGTACAGTCGCCTATAGAGGAGGAGGACACCTCCATGTTCCACTGGCTGGGTCTTCTTCACATCGTTTGCTTTCATCTGCTCATATTTCCAGCAAAAGGGCTGAGTATAATATACAGTAGATAGAGGTCATCTACAGTCACAGTGCCATGATATTGTGGGTGGAGCTTCCAGCAGGCAGTATATGACCGCTTGCACAGTAAGGCATTCATGACTACTGAATTTTAGTAGTCATCGACTACTGCCAAAAGATAGTCAACTAGTCGACTAGTTACGGGGGTTAAAGGTAGTCAACTAGTCGACTAGTTACCGGGGTAACTAGTCATGATGGTCCCATCATGTGACCAGTGATGGTCACTCCATCATGTGACCAGTGATGGTCACTCGAGCAATTGTGTATGCGAGCCCACCAGCGGGCCAGCTGCAGGGCGGGCGAAGCGACTAGGAATCGAGTCTAGTTTTATTCAAATGTAGTTCATTTAAACATGGATTTTAGTGGGGGGGAGTTTTCTTTCTTCCTAAAATGACACAGAAGAGATGCCACAAAACTACCAATGCAAAACCAACCGCTTCAGCCTGCTTGAATGCTCTAAAAAGAACAGTTGCAAGGGAACAGGAGGCAGAATGACACTGGAGAGATTCTATTGAGAAAATCAACAAAGGAGGAGCATAGAGCACATTACACACACACACACACACACACACACATACACACGTGCGCACACACACGCACACACACACACACACACACACACACACACACACACACTGCATAAACAGTGTGTTGATGTGTTGTGTGGATTTGTTATCTTTTGAAAAGAAATGATGTGCGTGATATGTTCAAGTAAACATCATCTGTGTTGTTAGAGGGGAAATGGAGGAGTCTCATTAGAGACAGATTGCCTCGACCTGCATGCTTAGTGAAAGAAAGGGCTGAATAGGACAGAACACAGTTTGAAGTTGGATAACACTTTCTCCACATGGGGTTATATATATATATATATATATATATATATATATATATATATATATATATTAGATTTATTTTAGATTTAGATTAGATTAGATTTAGATTTTTAGATTTATTTCGAACATGGTGAAAACAAAAACAAAACAAAGATAAAAAATAAAAGAAATATAGGCAAAAAGTGCCAAACAACCATAGTCAATTGGAATTCACAGCATCCAATAGACAGCAAATTCACAATCAATTTACAGTTGTTTATCATGCCCGAAAAGGAGTAGGAAGAAGTTAATACTTATCAAGTCCTACCCCCTGTTTTATATCTATAGGCTTTATATGACAGTATTATACTGTAATAACATGTTATACTACTGTATTAATATATAAGAGATGTGTACATACTCACATTATATCCATAATAATATCACACATACTATAGAGTTGTGCCTAATACATTTGTAGCATACCATGTACACAAACTAAAACACTTGCGTGTTTATACGCTCACACACACACACATACACACACACACACACACACACACACACACACAGAGAGATACCCCCCACCCTCACACGCACTCCTACATACACATTTACAAACATTCACAATTGAATCGTACATAGTTACGTTATAGAATCCATTCTGTATCTATCTATCTATCTATATATATATATATATATATATATACCGTGGGGCACGGTGGCTCAGTGGTAGAGCTGTCGCCTCGCAGTCAGAAGGTCCTGAGTTCGATTCTCGCCTGGGACACTGTGGGCGCTGTGGTTGTGTTCCCCCCCATATCTTCAGTGCCTACTGCCCAGGTGGGGTATCTCGTCGTAAGGGCCTTTCTGTCTGTGTGGAGTTTGCATGTTCTCCCCGTGCTCCCCCAGGGGGTTCCTCCGTATATAACCCCCCCCCCCCCCCCCCATCAAAAACATGCAGAAGATCAGATCGTCATCGTCATCCGACCGGTGACGACAACATCCGAAGTTGGTCCCCGGGCGCTGTACGAGAAAGCGACCACTGCTCCTGGCCTGCCCCCCGGAGGAAAGGACAAAGCCAGGATGGGTTAAATGCAGAGGACAAATTTCACCGGCCACCGTCAGCATGTGTGTGTTGTGGCCCTCCGTGCATGTGTTGATTGTAATCGTGTGACAATAAAGACGGGCTTGTCCGTCTGAAATCGTGATTTTTTTTATTTATTTTTTATGTAATATATATGTATATTATATATATATATATATATAATATACATATATATGTAATATATATGTATATTATATATATATCTCTATATCTATATATCTATATATATATACAGTATATATATATATATAATATACATATATATGTAATATATATATATATATTATCTTATCATATATATATAATATATAATATAATATATATATATGCTATAATATAACACTTTCTCCACAGGGTTACCACCTTGTCTGTGTTTCTTAATGGATTGTAGGTACCTTAGCCTTTAACCATCCTTTTCTCAAACTGTATTTGGTACAGAACATGTTTTGGTTTCCATTGCTTAATGGAAACCAAAACCCTGTTGACCCTTGTAGGAGATAAAACAGCTATTTTGCGATGGATCTTGTATTTCTGGGTCCAATGTGTTTGCTGGTGTATTTGTTTGATTCCTGGCCAAGCAGACGATGTGATGTCACATGAAGATATCTCCATAGAGACAGAGGCAGAGCCCAACAGATCAGACTGTGGAAGCTGATAGCTGTTGTGGGGAAAGTCCAGTGGAGTCACACAAGAGTCTGACCCCACTTGTCCATACGTGTAGCAATCACCACTTTCCTCGAATGGCTGTTGGGCCGGGGTCAGGTGGGTTCATTCACAGTCACATGACGTCAAAAAAAAGGCTTGCAGGCAGGAGTAAACATGGCCGATGTTAGTCATTTTTTTATATTTCGGCATCGGCCCCGATGTTGCAGTGTTAATATCGTTAATCGGTATTAGCAAAGAAATTATATCTTTTGAGAGGAAACATGCGGTAAAGCGGATTTATGGGCTTTCCCAAATGTTTTGGAAATAAATAAATGCATTACCTTTTCAACTTCACAGTGTTTACATGTGCTTTTTCCAGTATGTACAACATTTGATTATCATAGGAATGTGTTTGTGTACAGATCATATCAACATGCAGTGCTCTGCATGGCCAGCAGGGTGGGGGGACGCTACAGTAAGCAGGTCTGACTGTGGTCAGTCCTTGGATGGGAAACCAACCTGGTGCTGGAAGTGGTGTTGGAGGACCAGTAGGAGGTGCTCTTCCCTCTAATCTCATGAATAATATTCCCAATGCCCCAGGGCAGAGACAGGAGGGCACTCTTTCCGGTGAGTGAGCACTGTCCTTCAACCGAGGTGCTGACTCTCTGTGGTCAATAAAGAGCCCATCGGGCACTCGAGGTATAATAGGCGGTCAACTAACGTCCCACACAGGCCTTACTTCAATCATGGCCACCTAATCACCCCTCGATATCGACATTAATTGCCACTTTCAGTCCTCCACTCTCCAGCGTGACATGCTGATGTGTGGCGAGTGTTCTGGCCCAAAACTGGCTGCCGTGGATCAAGCGCTTTGGCTGCCTTGAAAGGCGCTATATAAATCCAATCAATTATGATTACTCTAATCTCATGCAGAAATGTACCCTCCTGCTCCGGTGTGACGAGGGCTTCAGTCAAATGATGGCATGATGCATGGTGGATGCAGAACGCCATCCTCCACAATCGCCCCGAGAGAATCGGGTTTTTAATAAGGTCAGTTACGTGTGGCTTTTCTTCAGCGACACACCCTCTCCATATGGATGTCGGGTTGCACTCCTGAGACATAGCATGCCGGGCCTGAGTGACAGACGTGCCTCGGACTCTATTCACCTCCATTTATTTCTCAGGCCGGTTCATTGCCAATCCTCCCGGCCGCCGTCACCCGAACGACCCGTCAGTCGTCGGGGGGGGGGGGACGGGGGGAAGGTTTACTGATGTCAGGTGGAAAACTAGGCCGCAGGGCTCTCGTGAAGACATGTTCATCTCAAAGCAATAAAAAAAAAAAAAAATCTGCACTCGTTATTCACGTTATTCGGTGATGAGCTGGGATCATGGCCCCACGTGTGTAATAATTGTGCTAATTACCAATCATCATTCAGACATTTCAAACTGCTGGATGAACATAGTCTGATGTTGTTCTGATATTTGAGCTTTATTAGAAGGCGTACTCACTTTCTTATTACCGAGCTGATGTACTGCATGTTAATATCACTGTACATAACCTCCCTAGAGTTCTCAGCTTCAGCCCCGACAGAACCTGACCTGACTCGGGCTGGCAATTTATGCTAATGGATGGGTCCGGTCAGGTCGGGCTTATAGGCTTCAACTTACTAGGGTCGGGTCGGGTCGGGTTCAAATGTTCAGGCCCGTTGAGTTTACAGAATGGCTTTTTGTTGATGGGGGTTAGGGGCTCTTAAGCTGTGTTCACACCGAGATATTTATTCTTCTCTCTGTCGCTCGATTCAACCCTTTGGAATCGCTCTGTCGCTCTGTTTAAATCGCTCGTCAACAGGCACAATAATTGATGGACATCTGGCGGCTATAACGTCACGCAATGTCATGATATTTGTCCACTACGAGCCACCGTAGTTGTTTACAAGCTAAGCCTATCAGTGTGCACCTAACGCGAGCTCTATACCGGTAGTACAGACTTCACTTCATGTCAGCTGTCAGCCTGTCAATGAGGTTTGTTGCCACACAATAAACCAGCGGTTTGTTCCAAGCCAGTGTGATCCTTGACTCACTCTCACACGGCAGCCAATCAGCATTGAACAGCGAGCGACTGATGCCAGCGTAATTTCGCTCGAGTTGGGATATTTCATCTCGGGCGACGAGCGAATTTTCTCCCTATCGCTCTGTCTCTGTCGCTCGGACGCCCAGCGATTTTTCTCCCGGGCGAATATACGCTCAATCGCTCGTTTGCATTGACTTTGTATGTAAACTCGATGCCAGCGAAAAAATTTAATAGGTCGGTGTGAACGCAGCTTCAGAGGAAGGAGCCTACGAATTAGAATCCCATTTCTGGTGCTTTGTTAGAGGGCTCTACAGAAGCCCGTGTTCAGTGTGATGAGGGAAGAAGAGCTTTGTGTTTGCCTGTATAGAATTTGTTGTGATTAAGATGTGTGTCACTGTCAGTGACAGTAGCTGGGTTTCCATCCAAAGTATCGCAAACTTTTAATCAAATTTTCAGAAAGTCGGCAAAAGAAAATGAGAAATAATGCGTGTTCCATCCGCTGCTATTATGCGAATTATAGAGCTTTTGGTGTGAATAAGATGTGTCAGTCATGCTGCCATCACAGATGTCGGCCTGACAGTGACAGTAGCTCGGTTTCCATCCAAAGGTATTGCAACTTTTAATCAAATTTTCAGAAAGTCGGCAAAAGAAAATGCGAAATAATCCGCTATCATGCGAATTATAGAGCTGTGAATGACCTCGTGTTTGAGGCTGTCTGAGCTGCTGATCAGCTACTAGACCCGATACAGCTCTATTAAACACATCTAACGTTGTTAATTTAAAGTTTCTTGATGATCTACAAAAGGGCTTCCCAAACTTTTCCGACTAAGTACCACTACGTACCAAACCAAATTTCCCAGGGACCACTTCCACTGCGTATACAAACGTCCCCCCCCCCCTTTAAAATAAATTTGCTGATTTCTGAGAGGCTAAATAATACAAGGCTACTAGCTGGTTCAAAACGGACACACACACACACACACACACACACAGCTGCCAACATTAGGATGTTTTTTTAGGTTGTTTTTTCCCTCGCCAAAATGTAGCTTATGGAGTGTTATTTAGCTGCCTTCCTGACAAACTAGCAGGACATATTTGGTACCATTCAATTGCTTAGGTCTTCCCATTTCATATGACACCAGAAACTTCACTCTGGCTTTAAAACTGAGCCTGCTGCAGCCTCTGAAAGAAAATGTTACAAATGTTGATATTTCCCAAATGTGATATTTCCGAAAATTGGCCCAATCCGGTTACTCCTCAGGGTTCATGTGTATATTATGTAAAAATGGTTTGTATTTTTTTTTTTTTTTTTTTTTGCAATTCTCTGGCGGACTACCAGGCGGAGTGGTGCCCCTGGCCTATGGTAACAGCCTATGGTAAGAGGCCTTATTTCGCTCAGTGCTAGGGAGCAGTAGGAAATGGAATGATTTTGGACCTGAACTTTGTGGTATTGGTATTGGTATTGGTATTGCTGTTGTGTACAGCGTATAGTGGGATTTTGCACTATGTGAAGGTTGGCCACCAAAGACTAGTTGCCTTCTAGTCCTTCTAGTCCACTGTCTTCAGGTCACCTTCTAGTCCACTGTATTCAGGTCACCTCCCTCCCCTGATTATACTGTTCATGTCTATCTACTTTGTATGTATTGTTTCTGGCTGCAAGACGAATTGCCCTTCAGGGACATAATTGAACATTGAAGTTGAAGTTGAAGTTTGTGGAAGCAAACTGGAATCCTAATGAAGCAAATTAGGGAAGAGTACATGTGACATAAATAATGCATGGTTTACTGCGGAAACCAGACTATAAAGGCAATGATTGATTTTTCTGAACTGGAGGACTTTAATGAGACTGCATGGACTAACTTTAATGAGACTGCATGGACTAACCAGATGGACTAACCAGATTAGTTGGACAAGCTGCTGAGATGGTGGGAGGTCTGTGTTTCTGCTGCTGTGTAATCGATTCACCTGCAGATAAATTCAAAACCCGTGCTTGCTTGTATAGGAAGGAACTGGGTGATTGATTCACCAGCAGGGTGCGCTATACTGCTGCCGTCACAGTCGACCGTAATACATGAAAGACGGGCCAGGAAATCAATAAGACGTTCCTCCACCACCACCTGTATCTATCAAACTGTGTGCTTCTCAGTGGGGCAGCTAATTCATAGCTTTCAAGGGGCGTTACGTAGGTACAAGGAACGCCCCTTCTGGCGGTCAAAACTCAAAACAACAATGGCGCTGAACACTGACCAGACGCAGCTGCAGCAAAAAGCGGTCTTTTTTCCTCCAGTTTCCAGTCAGGAATATTTAAACGCAGCACAGCTCTGTTTCATTAGTGACATACTGACACGGTGAATCGATTCACTTTGCACCGTGACTCCAGTGTCTGCTTCATATTGGAAACGCAGCACAGCTCTGCCAGTAAAAAGCAGTTCCCTCGTAAGGGGACTGGTGTGGGTGTGTGGGTGTGTGTGTGTGAGTTTTCTTTCTCCGACGGCATTCTGTAAAAGCACAAGCCAGGCGTGTCTCCTCGTCGGTTAGTGCAACCGATAGCACAACAGGTATCCGGCATTTTGGCTTAACAAACAGCGTGAGAAACTAGTGACTCGGCGGGCACTGCGGAATGAACAAGTTTTTTTTTGACCGCCAGGTGGGCGTTCCCGGCAGAACGTAACTCCCCTTGAAAGCTATGAATAGCTGGTGGCAGCGAATGTTAAACCTGCAACAACAGGCAGCAGGTGTAGCACAGGCTGAGCACGTTCTCTCAGCAACCCCTCCTCAAGTCCCTCCCCCCCTCCTCAAGTCCCTCCCCCCCTCCTCAAGTCCCTCCCCTTCTCCCCAAGTCCCTCCCCCCCCTTCCCTCTCTCTTATCCTTTGACCCTACACTCCAGTCTCCCCTCAATCCCGCTTGGTCTTGACTGCTCCAGCTAAGGTTATGTTTATTTGATATGGACATCACAGAACATTGGAGATGTAACATGCATGTATGCACAACAACCAGATACACAGTGTGAAGTGTTTATAGCGCAATGCTAATTTTCAACACTTACATTAAAATACAACCCAAAGGGCATACCCAAAAATAAACATACATGTAATCAAATATAAAACCACATGAGTAAAGCTATACATACAAATGTATTTGACAAGCAGGTTACTAGATGCTGGAGACTTTTTAAGGGCAAAGTCACGACTTTTCATTAATTGCCAGATATCTTGACCAAACCATGGAAGAGAGCATATTTTAGGGCTGCTCCTCCATGTCTTTAGTGTATCTGTCAATTAATGCATTCATAGTGGTCATAACATTTTCACAGCAGATATTCAAATACAGACATAATAAACAGAGCTCAAATGTATTCCCTCATCCCACATTGCCTTCTATGTTCTTGTCTGCGCTTGTGTCTTGTGTATTTTAAACGCTGCCATTTTGGCAGCTACTGAGCTAGGTCTCACTCAAAAAAGAGATCATTGATCTCAAGTGACTACCTGGTGAAATAAATAACAATAACAAACCTCAGGATATGTGCTGTTCTTGAGGCGAGATGTCCTGCACTTAAGAGACATGAGGGCAGGGCTTTAAAGAAAGAGCTAGCAGGGTGAGAGGGCTCAGCGAGCACCCTCTGCATCGTGCACCCTCTGCATCGTTCACCCTCTGCATCATGCACCCTCTGCATCGTTCACCCTCTGCATCGTGAGCACCCTCTGCATCGTGAGCATCCTCTGCATCGTGAGCACCCTCTGTATCATGAGCACCCTCTGCATCGTTCACCCTCTGCATCATGAGCACCCTCTGCATCATGAGCACCCTCTGCATCATGAGCACCCTCTGCATCATGAGCACCCTCTGCATCATGCACCCTCTGCATCGTTCACCCTCTGCATCGTGAGCACCCTCTGCATCGTGAGCACCCTCTGCATCGTTCACCCTCTGCATCGTGAGCACCCTCTGCATCGTGAGCACCCTCTGCGTCGTGAGCACCCTCTGCATCGTGAGCACCCTCTGCATCGTTCACCCTCTGCATCGTGAGCACCCTCTGCATCGTGAGCACCCTCTGCATCATGAGCACCCTCTGCATCGTTCACCCTCTGCATCGTGAGCACCCTCTGCATCGTGAGCACCCTCTGCATCGTGAGCACCCTCTGCATCGTGAGCATCCTCTGCATCGTGAGCACCCTCTGCATCATGAGCACCCTCTGCATCGTGAGCATCCTCTGTATCATGAGCACCCTCTGCATCATGAGCACCCTCTGCATCGTGAGCATCCTCTGTATCATGAGCACCCTCTGCATCGTTCACCCTCTGCATCATGCACCCTCTGCATCGTTCACCCTCTGCATCATGAGCACCCTCTGCATCGTGAGCACCCTCTGCATCGTGCACCCTCTGCATCATGAGCACCCTCTGCATCGTGAGCACCCTCTGCATCATGAGCACCCTCTGCATCGTGAGCACCCTCTGCATCATGAGCACCCTCTGCATCGTGAGCACCCTCTGCATCGTGAGCACCCTCTGCATCGTGAGCACCCTCTGCATCGTGAGCACCCTCTGCATCATGAGCACCCTCTGCATCGTGAGCACCCTCTGCACCGTGAGCACCCTCTGCATCATGAGCACCCTCTGCATCATGAGCACCCTCTGCATCGTGAGCATCCTCTGTATCATGAGCACCCTCTGCATCATGAGCACCCTCTGCATCGTTCACCCTCTGCATCATGCACCCTCTGCATCGTTCACCCTCTGCATCATGAGCACCCTCTGCATCGTGAGCACCCTCTGCATCATGAGCACCCTCTGCATCGTGCACCCTCTGCATCGTGAGCACCCTCTGTATCATGAGCACCCTCTGCATCATGAGCACCCTCTGCATCATGAGCACCCTCTGCATCGTGAGCACCCTCTGCATCATGAGCACCCTCTGCATCGTGAGCACCCTCTGCATCGTGAGCACCCTCTGCATCATGAGCACCCTCTGCATCGTGCACCCTCTGCATCGTGAGCATCCTCTGTATCATGAGCACCCTCTGCATCATGAGCACCCTCTGCATCATGAGCACCCTCTGCATCGTGAGCACCCTCTGCATCGTGAGCATCCTCTGTATCATGAGCACCCTCTGCATCGTTCACCCTCTGCATCATGCACCCTCTGCATCGTTCACCCTCTGCATCATGAGCACCCTCTGCATCGTGAGCACCCTCTGCATCATGAGCACCCTCTGCATCGTGCACCCTCTGCATCGTGAGCACCCTCTGCATCGTTCACCCTCTGCATCGTGAGCACCCTCTGCATCGTGCGTTTGATACGTGTGGTATATATGGAGGATTTTTGACGCTGTGAGAACCACTCCGTCCAACTGTCTCCTCTCAAGGACGCTTGTGTTGCCGTACCACACTGTGACTGAAAAGACGAGAGGACACTCTGTCTCCACAGTGTCTCTGTAGAAGTGGACCAGCCTTCAGTCACCAAACTTCTTGAGTTGACGCAGAAAGTGAAGTCTCTGGTGGGCTTTTCTTATTACAGTATGTGGCTGGTGGTAACTTCCCACTTCAGAGTGCGGCTTATGGTGTGTGTGTGTGTGTGTGTGTGTGTGTGTGTGTGTGTGTGTGTGTGTGTGTGTGTGTGTGTGTGTGTGTGTGTGTGCGTGCGTGCGTGTGTGTGTCAACTTCAAATTTATTGTGTCCCCGAAGGGGAATTGGTTTTGCAGCAAGAATAATACATAGTGTAAACATGACATACAGTACAATCAGGGGGAGGGAGGTGACCTGAACACAATGGACTAGAAGGCCAACTAGTCATTAGAGTCCAACCTCCACAGAGTGCAATGTGACAGCAGCAATAACTACTAAAATATTTACAAGACAGATCAAGACAGAACGAATGGGACCATAATACAGTAGAGTGCATGATGGTCATCACTATATACACTGCAGCATACTGTGGCTGCCAGCGCTGGGCTGTGAAAAAAAAGGAGATTTTCTGCGGTATCGATGAATTGCTTACCCTCAACAAATGACTTTTAATTAGTCTTAAATTCGTAGCTCACATTTAAATAAATAATGAAATAAGGAAAGGGAAGGTCTCACACCAACGTACTGACATTTGGACGCCTATTTCTTCTTTCTTTCTTGTTTCATCCGTTTTCACTGGCAAAGCGAACAGAGACAAGCGCGCTGCACACTTGAAAAATAGAACAGAAGCCAAAACTATCGCTGCAGCGTAGCTTCATCGTGGCTTCATCGTGGAATTGGCGTATGGTGTGAACGAGGGCTAAGGACTCACTAGCTCCTCTCCTGGCCGGTATTCAGAATATAAATGGCTGTTTGGATAGGTGTGCTTATATATACCTATTACTCTTAATAGGCGGTCATCTATGTAGCCAGAAGGCAAGAGCTAAAATGCAGCGTATAGGGAAGAGCTGTCAGATGTATGTATGTATGTATGTATGTATGTATGTATGTATGTGTGTGTATCTATCTATCTATCTATCTATCTATCTATCTATCTATCTATCTATCGGCATCCCCCTACTGGCTTTTATTTGTATTTATTTTTTATTTTTTGAAGCATTTTTGAAGCAAGGATGACAAAGGATGATAGGATTTAAACTCCAGAGCTGTCATGTATTTATCATGTATTGCTGTGATGGCTGCACAAAAACAAATTCCTTGTTTGTAACAAGTTGACTCACGATGGCTTAAAATGATGTTGAATGTTGAATTTGAAGACCTGGCCCTGCCATGGACATGAAAACACTTGTTGTGAGAAGACCTGGCCCTGCCATGGACATGAAAACACTCGTTGTGAGAAGACCTGGCCCTGCCATGGACATGAAAACACTTGTTGTGAGAAGACCTGGCCCTGCCATGGACATGAAAACACTCGTTGTGAGAAGACCTGGCCCTGCCATGGACATGAAAACACTTGTTGTGAGAAGACCTGGCCCTGCCATGGACATGAAAACACTTGTTGTGAGAAGACCTGGCCCTGCCATGGACATGAAAACACTTGTTGTGAGAAGACCTGGCCCTGCCATGGACATGAAAACACTTGTTGTGAGAAGACCTGGCCCTGCCATGGACATGAAAACACTCGTTGTGAGAAGACCTGTCCCTGCCATGGACATGAAAACACTTGTTGTGAGAAGACCTGGCCCTGCCATGGACATGAAAACACTTGTTGTGAGAAGACCTGGCCCTGCCATGGACATGAAAACACTCGTTGTGAGAAGACCTGTCCCTGCCATGGACATGAAAACACTTGTTGTGAGAAGACCTGGCCCTGCCATGGACATGAAAACACTCGTTGTGAGAAGACCTGGCCCTGCCATGGACATGAAAACACTTGTTGTGAGAAGACCTGGCCCTGCCATGGACATGAAAACACTCGTTGTGAGAAGACCTGGCCCTGCCATGGACATGAAAACACTTGTTGTGAGAAGACCTGGCCCTGCCATGGACATGAAAACACTCGTTGTGAGAAGACCTGGCCCTGCCATGGACATGAAAACACTTGTTGTGAGAAGACCTGGCCCTGCCATGGACATGAAAACACTCGTTGTGAGAAGACCTGGCCCTGCCATGGACATGAAAACACTCGTTGTGAGAAGACCTGGCCCTGCCATGGACATGAAAACACTCGTTGTGAGAAGACCTGGCCCTGCCATGGACATGAAAACACTCGTTGTGAGAAGACCTGTCCCTGCCATGGACATGAAAACACTCGTTGTGAGAAGACCTGGCCCTGCCATGGACATGAAAACACTCGTTGTGAGAAGACCTGGCCCTGCCATGGACATGAAAACACTCGTTGTGAGAAGACCTGGCCCTGCCATGGACATGAAAACACTCGTTGTGAAAAGTCACACTTGGAGAATATGACTATGCATCCTATAGTGCAGTGGTTCTCAAATGGGGCCCCAGGGGTCCGTGGCACTTTGCCAGGCGGTCCGCGAAAAGTGTTCAGGAAAATAAAAATAAAAACAATATATTTTTTTGTGTGTGCAAAAGCTTCATAGTTCAACGAAAATATTTTATCTTTTAAATCTAAAATGGTTCATGGATTACATTCTAATCTAACAAACCTATCAATTTAAAAGTCAAGCATGTTACCGTGGAAACAATTAAGCTTAGCCCAAAATCACAAATCAGAATGAGGGGGTCCCCGGTATATTTTCTATCTTGTAAGGGGTCCTTGGCTGAGAAACATTTGAGAACCTCTGCTATAGTGCATCCTAGTGTGTGAGACTGGGGTTTTGAGCAGAACAGTGAAGGGGTTGGAAATCCCTATGATGAATGGATGGTAGGTCCAGGAGATCAGTCAGTAGCTGCTGGGCTTCTGTTCAAAGGAAAGCTTCTTATTGTTGTGATGACTGTCACGTTAGCAGCAGCTGACTTATGTGCTGCCCTATAGATGATTCTCCTGGCTTTTCAGCACAGCCGCAACGGTTTGCAATATCTAGTCCATTTTCAAGGATGGCCTCCCCATCTGAAAAGGATGGGAAATGGTAGATGGACTGTATTTATAGAGCACACAGCTGTAGGATGAGTCCATTTCCTCTCGGGGATCAATAAAGTTATTCTGATTCTTTTTTTTGTTCTTTTTCTTTTTTGATTTCTTAACCCTGCATGCTTCTCCCCCCCCCCCCCCCCCCCACCATATCTTTTGTATTAAGTTTCACATAAAATAAAAGATTCAAATATTTTACATTACAATTGTACACATTTCTTTTCTCACCAACCCCCCTCCACCCCCACAATCACAAGCATCCCTTCCTAAAAAAAAAAAAAAGTTTGAAAGAAAATGTAATTACAAATTATACTGCCCTGTTTCCAACTTTGATTACACTAACGTTGCCCTCCAAATTAGCAGTTTACTTTAGCAGCATTACTATATTTCACATTGACCAATAATTCTCAAATGTATATATTTTTTCTTCTTTCAAATCTTGCTGAGGAAGTCAGGGGGGAAATAGTCACATTCAGCCTGCCAGCCTGTGCCCAGGGTATGTCAGTCATTGGCCCAGATTTCAGATCCAGAGTGAACTTTGATCACCTTGACTGATTTAGACAGACAGCCTAATTAGCAGGACAGTAATTTCTCTGAAGCTCAGTGACTTACAGTTACTTGTATAGAATAACTTATTGATGCATCATCCATCACTGTCTCAGCGACTCTTGGGAATAATCGTTTGGTCTCATAGAAGATCATAGGAATGTATTTTTTCATATTCTTCATCATAAATAATTGTCTGTAAAATGCATCCATTCGTAATCTGGGGGGAGCTGGGACTGTGGCAGTGATTTATTACAATAATAATGCATTAGTATTGACTAGTCAGTATAGCAATACATGACATAAATCTCTGGTGTATTCCTATCTGCATTGAACACATAAAGAGACCATCATCTTAGGGACTTGCAGGTATATCTGGTCTTTTTGCAATGTGCTGCTCATATATGCACAGGTCAATATTTCAGCGGGGATCTGATTTAGCTGCTTGATGATGAAAACATGATTGTATTGACCATTTGAGTTGACAGTAGGCCCGCTGCTGGAAGTAACACTTTTTGACGAGTATTGATCGTCTTTCCACTCACCAGATGTGAAGAAATTGTGTGAACGCCAGATGAAACCGTTAAAGTGACGTTGGAGGAAACGAATGTGAGCATGGCAGGTGTGTGACTCCAGCAGGCGGGGGGAGAATGTGAGAATAGAGACACTGCATGAAATAGGCCACGCCCATCACGGGGGAAAAGCTCCGTTCATTTCCACACACCAGCGTCATTTTCCTTGAATTAAACATAGCTAAAAGCTGTTGTGTGGTGGGCTGAGCAGACAACAAATGTAAAAAAATCGCCAGTTAAAGTTTTTTTGTGCTCCCGAGGAAAACAAGGAAGCCATTGAGAATCGGCGAGAAGAAAAATGTGGATGTTGCTGTCAAGGAAGTAAGTTGGAGTGTTCATCTTCCGTATATATGATCTTTGTGTGTGCAACACCCGACCGTGCACGCGACAGAGGAGAACGCCAGGATTGGACGGGAGTTTGTGTTTTCCCCTCGTTTTGGGCGTGTCTTCTGAATGACGACGCGCTCCGCAGTGTCTCTATGGCTCAGGTGTGTGGCTCCAGCAGGCGGGGGAGATCTCATAGCACACATTAGCTTACTGGAATGTTCCTGCCTGACACCTTCAATCTAGCGCATGCAGTCTGATCTCCTGTGTAACATGCAGCAGTATGTGTGTACGCTGCAAAGACACAGTGGCACAATAAAAGTCTTTCACATTTATGATCTTATAAAGCTGAAATTGGATAGTGGGTAATACAGTTCACACGACCTGGGCTACAGTATAATTCCCTGCCCTCACCTCAAACCAATGTAGACGGAGACAAGCAGAGAACGTTGAATGAATGCGATGGCAGGCGTGAATACTAATAGTAGCTATGGGAGATGAGTCTTATTGAGGCTGTCGTCATGTGACATCATTTTCTAACACGAGCAGACGTGAGACACCGACCAAAGCGAGCCGTCGACTGTAGCTACATTTCCCCTGAAGGGGGCTTCAATCTCGAATGACCTTTAACAGGACTGAGCATTCCAAACGATCTACAACCTCTCCAGGCCATGCTTCTAGTATATTGCTTACTGGGGGAAAAGAAAACGACTTGAAAATGGGGGAAATTGTAATTGTGATGTTTATGTCGATCCGTGTTTTTCCTGTGGCTGTGGGGATCAGCTCTGCCTAGTCTGACTCACTGGAAGCAGGCTGTGGGGATCAGCTCTGCCTAGTCTGACTCACTGGAAGCAGGCTGTGGGGATCAGCTCTGCCTAGTCTGACTCACTGGAAGCAGGCTGTGGGGATCAGCTCTGCCTAGTCTGACTCAGTGGAAGCAGGCTGTGGGGATAAGCTCTGCCTAGTCTGACTCACTGGAAGCACGCTGTGGGGATATACTCTGCCTAGTCTGACTCACTGGAAGCAGGCTGTGGGGAGAAGCTCTGCCTAGTCTGACTCACTGGAAGCAGGCTGTGGGGATAAGCTCTGCCTAGTCTGACTCACTGGAAGCAGGCTGCAGGGATAAGCCCTGCCTAGTCTGACTCACTGGAAGTAGGCTGTGGGGATCAGCTCTGCCTAGTCTGACTCACTGGAAGCAGGCTGCAGGGATAAGCTCTGCCTAGTCTGACTCAGTGAAAGCAGGCTGTGGGGAGAAGCTCTGCCTAGTCTGACTCACTGGAAGCAGGCTGTGGGGATAAGCTCTGCCTAGTCTGACTCAGTGGAAGCAGGCTGTGGGGATAAGCTCTGCCTAGTCTGACTCACTGGAAGCAGGCTGCAGGGATAAGCTCTGCCTAGTCTGACTCAGTGGAAGCAGGCTGTGGGGATAAGCTCTGCCTAGTCTGACTCACTGGAAGCAGGCTGTGGGGATAAGCTCTGCCTAGTCTGACTCACTGGAAGCAGGCTGTGGGGATAAGCTCTGCCTAGTCTGACTCAGTGGAAGCAGGCTGCAGGGATAAGCCCTGCCTAGTCTGACTCACTGGAAGCAGGCTGTGGGGATCAGCTCTGCCTAGTCTGACTCACTGGAAGCAGGCTGTGGGGATCAGCTCTGCCTAGTCTGACTCAGTGGAAGCAGGCTGTGGGGATCAGCTCTGCCTAGTCTGACTCACTGGAAGCAGGCTGTGGGGATCAGCTCTGCCTAGTCTGACTCACTGGAAGCAGGCTGCGGGGATCAGCTCTGCCTAGTCTGACTCACTGGAAGCAGGCTGTGGGGATCAGCTCTGCCTAGTCTGACTCACTGGAAGCAGGCTGTGGGGATCAGCTCTGCCATTGGCTCCGACCATTTCAGTCGGAGCGAAGGGAAATCCCTTTCTGCTCCTTGTGTGTCGCGCTCAAATGCCTGTGAAACAACAACACCAGCTAGCAAGCTACCTGAAAACCTGAAAATAGCTAGTTTTGACGAAGATTCGGATTGTGCAACAAAGCATGTCTGCTTGGTAGCCTACTTTCGGTGGATGGTTGTAAAGATAACAGAGCCTTAATTGCTACCGGCTATATCAGAGTGTGAGTAAGAGGAGCAAGACTCTCCTGCGCTGGTACAGTATGAAACAGAGATAGTCTGGCTAGTGAGACTATGGAAACGCTTGCCTCTTTTAACCAGACAAAACTACTTAGCGCCAACTAGCAGTCACATATTATTAGCAAGCAGAGATTATAGGAATTATTACTTAGAGTCACGCCCCAATCATAGTCAGTGTACCTGCACATGAAATTAATCTCAGGCTAAAAGCTCCATGGATACCAGGATTCAGGGTTCAAAACAAAGTTAAATAGAAAAAAAAAAAAAAAAAAAAAAAATCTTCCAACACACATACATCAATAATGGTTTTCTTTGAAAGTTTGATCAAGTTGTTTGTTTACTCTGGTTATCTTGACACAATGCTTCGCTCGTCAGTAACTTGTCTTGACAGTGTTTTCCATCACTGTGCTGTGGCAACATAAAGCGTACAAAATCTGGATTTGATAGTGTCTCTTTTTATTTCTAAGGGGTGCGTGCAGCTGCTTCTATGCGTGGACTTTATGTGTATGGACCTGTAGGTCAGCAGTTGACCTGGGCCAATCCATCTCATGTAAAAAACAACAACAAAAAAACAAGTATGCACCTGTAGTTTATTGTGGCAGAAACAACCTTGTCAAATTACAAGATTAATCAATGTTGGAACCTTTACACAATGCAAAATTATATGTATTGACAATATGTGTATGCAGTACCAGAACAATAATTAATTAGTCAGTTTCTCTGTGTTGACACTCAAGGCTGAGATAACAATGTGATGTGAGACATTTATGGATTATAAAGGTCCAATTAAAGAGCATGGGGCAGGTTAGAGACCCCAATCAGTCAATGTGTAGGTGAATTATGGAGGAACTCGATTTTCACATTAACACATTCCCTGCCAACAACGTATGAACACGTTTTCAGAATCCAGCTGTTCCCTGCCAACAACGTGTTTACACGTTTTTGGCATCGATTTTTTTTTTTTGACGGTGGGTTGTGCATCTAAGCCTTTTACATCTCTTATATAATTATTGGAGCCACCGAACGTTTACAACCCATTCCACCGACCCACTAAGTGGCAACAGTGCTCTCCTCGCTAGAGAAAGGAAAGCATTTTTTTAACTTGTCAAGCCATTCTCAGCCCAGCCATTCTCCTTTTCGCGCTGATTGCTGGCGATGCGGGATTGCAAATTTACATAATAGATTCAGCCGATCTACTATGATCGGGTGATAGATAACAGGTGGAGGAACACACTTTGAAACACGCAGCATAAATATGACCAGAATCGCAAAAGCTTCTCTCAACCAAAACTCCAAACGAGCGAGTCCACCCCGACTTCCTCAAACAGCGGCCGTGCAGACAGGCCAGACAGGCACAGGAGAGCAGCAAAGCACTGACTGGTGACAAGCTTGTCCGCCCACGGAGGGCGGAGTTGAAGCAACTCGAGAGGGAGGGAGAGAGAGAGAGAGAGAGAGAGAGAGAGAGAGAGAGAGAGAGAGAGAGAGGGAGGGAGAGCGAGAGGGAGGGAGAGAGAGAGAGAGAGCGAGAGGGGGAGGGAGAGAGAGAGAGAGAGAGCCAAAAATGAATGGTTAAAGTGACAGTTCCATCCAATTTCACAAAAAGCCGTTTATCTCTGAATATTCTTTTTCACGCTAAAACCATGCTGTATTCAACTGCTAATGCTTACATAACTACTAACTCTACAAACTAACTCTTTTAGACAGAGAAAGTACACATTCTATTAGTACTTTTGAGATATTGTATGTTCACAAACTCCAAGCTGAAACGAATCCTCGGCTCTTATAAAATGAGCCATAATCCTCAAAAAACGGCTTGGCAGAAGCTATCTACAGCAAAAAAAAACGTCTGGCAGTCAATGTGTTAAGACACTTACATATACACTACAGTGACTTCTGGGGTTGTTTTACTTTTTTAACTTTTATTTTGACATCTTGGATCCCAAAACTCTGACGTCACAGTGGGGAGTCGCCAGACATGACCGTCTGTCCCTCTGTCTGTCCCTCTGTCTGTCGTCACTTAGGTCAGGGCTGTCAGTCACACACTATGGATGCTAACGCCGGTTTTCAGGAGGAAGAGGAGGTAGCAAATGTTTATGCACATGCATATGATGGCCTCGGCCTAATTTTGACAGTGAAAGAGAGCAGGAACAGCCCAGCTACGAAACTACGGACCGCGGAGAGAGTTGAGAAAGCGAGCGGAGGCGGGCCGAGGTGCGGACTGTAATTCGATACACACACGCACGCACACACACACACACACACACACACACACACACACGCACACACACACACACACACTCACACACACACACGCGCGCGCAAAAGTGACGTATCACTCGTGTCCAGCCATCTGGCCGAGTTAGAGCCGAAGTCCCGAACACAGTGAGAAAACCTCCCGAAGCTGCTGCTGCAGCGGGGTGCATATTGTCCGGCCAGCCGACCGAGAGGCATGCGAGCCGGGCACTATTAAACAGTTGGGGTGTGTGAGGTGGCTGGCTGTGGAGGTGGCGGTTTCTCCTCCTCCTCCTTCTCCCGCACAGCAGAGCGGACCCCAGGCTGCACACAGCCCGGCGCGGCGCAGAGCAGAGCAGAGCAGAGCAGAGCAGCGGTGCTGTGCTGTGCGGGGAGGAAGGAGCCGCAGCCTCCCCCTCCCTCGAGTGAAGAGAGAGCGTGTCACAGCGTAGACACACACACACACACACACACACACACACACACACACACACACCGAGTGAGAGAGAGAGAGAGAGAGAGGGGGACTGACGGAGGGCCCCTCCACTCGCTCTTTCCCCTCCCTCCCTCCCGGAGCGAGTGAGAGAGACGAAAAAGAGAGAGATAGAGAGCGTGTCACCGCGCAGACAGCAGGTACACACACACACACACACACACACACACACACACACACACCGAGTGAGAGAGAGAGAGAGAGCGAGTGAGAGAGAGAGAGAGAGAGATAGAAAGAGTGTCACGCAGACAGGCAGCAGCAGCAGCAGAGTGGAGCTGACTTGTTATCTGCATGCAGGAACCTGGCGACACCCGACCCAAAACTCACTGACAACGACTTACTACAGGCAGCTACTGACTAAATGACTAACTATATACTAAAAACTAACTAGTGATTAACCTACCAACTAACCGACCGACTAACTGGCTGACTGATTGACTTTGACTAGCGTAGTACCTGACCTGACTATCTGTCCTGAATATGCGACTGATTTGACCATGCAGTGGGAGGGGAGAGGGAGACACGCACGCGGGAGCCACTCCCCACTGTGACGTAGCAGACTTTGTCTTAACAGAATAAAAGTCTGTTATTTCCTTCTGAAAAAGGAAGGTGTTTTTCTCCATATTTTTTTTCAAACTTTTTTTTTTTTTTTTTTAATGATGCATTAACTTTTCAAATGGACATAGGGACAAGGTTAAGTATACATTTAGCAAAGGAATTACCCTGCTCCATGCTCTTTAAAGGCGACAATGAGAGGAAAACATGGTTTTATTTTAGTCTGATAAATTATAATTATGTGTGTGATTGGTGATTTTAATAGGCTGGGTGGTAATCAGGAGACCATGTGACAATGTTCGACCACAGCTAGGCTGGCTAATTATGAAATGTATTGTGACAAGAGAACAACATTAACGAGCTTCTTCTCTTTACATTAGAAGTTGCTATATGGTATATATACAGTATGCAGAACCTCTCGACACTGCACATTTAGCAGTCACTTCAGCAGTGCATTTGTCTCATCAGAAGAAGATGGGAGCTGTGACCAAGTCACCTTAGCTTCGTCTCAAGTACTGTAAGTCCCAAGTCTAAATGTAGAACAGCAAGTCAAGTCCAAGTCATTAATGTCAAGTCTCACATGTAGAACAAGTCAGTCAGAACAAACCAAGACTCCAGTATCAATGAGTTTACTGTACTGTATTTCTCTAATCAGTTGCAACTTCAATAAGTTTGTTTTATTTGACAATTTAAAACACACATAATAATACTGCTACACAGAAGACAGACATTATGAAACATAACAAACTGCCGAGGATTCAAACACAACAAAGCCACAGGCTTATTTCCATTGTGGTCCTCTGGGGGAAAAGGAAGGGGGATGGCTGACAGGATTGTCAGGTGCAAATACAATACTCACGAACGAGTACAAAGTTATAATGCGCAATATACATACACGCCCTGATACAGTGCTAGGTACCTACCTATTCTAAGAGACTGGAAGCCAACCATTTTTTAATTGCTGTCTTAAAACTGCTCTGTGCCTCAATAAGCTTCAGTGATGCCGGAACTTTGTTCCATTCAATGGCAGCAGAGTACAGAAAGGTATTCTTACCTACTAGAGTCCTATATTTAAAAAGTCCAATATTAGTTGAGCTGCCTCTGGTATAGCTGTGGATGTCCCTGAAATGGTTAAAGTAGTTGTAAAGATAATTGGGTTATGTATGATTTTATGGGTAAGACCTAATTTAATTTGGATGATTCGTTTTTGAACTGGGAGCCAGTTTAGCTGTTGGAAATGTGCTGGGCCAAGGTGTGTCCTGGGAGGCAGCTTTAACACCACCCTGGCAAATTTATTTTGGCCAGTCTGAAGTTTGTTCTTCAAGCACTGCGCTGTGCTGGTAAACCAGGAGGTGGCAGTAAATTCAAACATTCCGTGCAAATTAAGAAAACAATCAAAATACAAGTCAGACTCAAATCCCAAGTCACCAGAACCCAAATAAGTCAAGTCTCACGTGATTACAACTGTGAGTGTGACTCGAGAGTCGGGTTTCCATCCACCTGTTTTTATGCGAAATTTTACTTTGCGCATAAAAAAACTGAGTGGAAACGCTGCCTAATTCGCAAAAACCTCCAAATATATCAAAAAAGTTTTCACGCTTGAGGGAGGCGGAAAACTCGGGGGTGTATCGATAAAAGGAAAATGCTTAGACAGCCTCAAACACGAGGTGATTGACAGCTCTATAATTCGCAAAATAGCAGTGGATGGAAATGCGCATTATTTCGCGTTTTCTTTTGCCGACTTTCTGAAAATTCGATTAAAAGTTGCGATACATTTGGATAGAAACCCAGCTACTGTCCCCCACCTCGGGACTCACTGTGCCCCACCTCGGGACTCTGGACTCACTGTCCCCCACCTCGGGACTCACTGTCCCCCACCTCGGGACTCACTGTCCCCCACCACGGGACTCCATTGCAAGCTACAGGGCAGCCTTTTTGCCGACCTGAGGTTGACCCCCAAATCTCCGGAGGGGGTTGGAAGGGAACAGTGGCGAGGGTCCAGGCAGATGGCAGCTAAACATCATCTCCAGGGTCCACGCAGATGGCAGCTAAACAAGCAGATTTGCCCATGTTGATCCTGGCCACCTACAGCGCCTGAAGTCTGAGGGTTTCTCCATGCCTCCTGCTGTCCCAGACTGTTGGTTCTCCAGGCCTCCTGCTGTCCCAGACTGTTGCTAGCATGGGGACGGGGAACAGACTGTAACTGGGCGTGCCAAGTCTGCAGCTCAACGGGCTAGTAGAGACACTGCCTTGTTTTGAGCAGACAGAGGGGCAACCAGCAATACAGGGAAGCTGGGTCAACACGGAGGATTTCCCCTCTCATATCAACAGCGCTGTGCTGGAGACAATTCTGCTCCTCTCTCTCTCTCCCTCTCCTCGCCTGTTGGTTTATACGCACATGTTCTCTGTCCGACAGTAAACCCCGGAGGATCATATTCATGTATAGAGTCATTTCCATGTTGCCAGACACTATAATGACAGTTTGAGTCTCCCAGCCGCAAAACAAGCAGTTTTAGCGAACGTGGAATGACGGTGCGCAAATGCCCGACTGGGTCACACTGACGATATTGCTGTAAACAAGGCTATCTAGGTGAGTACTCAACCAATTTGGAAAAAGTTATGTCACGATGAGTCCCTTAGATACATACAGTGTGGAGAATAGATGAGTCCCTTAGATACATACAGTGTGGAGAATAGATGAGTCCCTTAGACACATACAGTGTGGAGAATAGATGAGTCCCTTAGACACATACAGTGTGGAGAATAGATGAGTCCCTTAGACACATACAGTGTGGAGAATAGATGAGTCCCTTACACACATACAGTGTGGAGAATAGATGTCATGATGAGTCCCTTAGACACATACAGTGTGGAAAATAGATGTCATGATGAGTCCCTTAGACACATACAGTGTGGAAAATAGATGTCATGATGAGTCCCTTAGACACATACAGTGTGGAGAATAGATGTCATGATGAGTCCCTTACACACATACAGTGTGGAGAATAGATGTCATGATGAGTCCCTTAGACACATACAGTGTGGAGAATAGATGTCATGATGAGTCCCTTACACACATACAGTGTGGAGAATAGATGTCATGATGAGTCCCTTACACACATACAGTGTGGAGAATAGATGTCATGATGAGTCCCTTAGACACATACAGTGTGGAGAATAGATGTCATGATGAGTCCCTTACACACATACAGTGTGGAGAATAGATGTCATGATGAGTCCCTTAGACACATACAGTGTGGAGAATAGATGTCATGATGAGTCCCTTAGACACATACAGTGTGGAGAATAGATGTCATGATGAGTCCCTTAGACACATACAGTGTGGAGAATAGATGTCATGATGAGTCCCTTAGACACATACAGTGTGGAGAATAGATGTCATGATGAGTCCCTTACACACATACAGTGTGGAGAATAGATGTCATGATGAGTCCCTTAGACACATACAGTGTGGAGAATAGATGTCATGATGAGTCCCTTAGACACATACAGTGTGGAGAATAGATGTCATGATGAGTCCCTTAGACACATACAGTGTGGAGAATAGATGTCATGATGAGTCCCTTACACACATACAGTGTGGAGAATAGATGTCATGATGAGTCCCTTAGACACATACAGTGTGGAGAATAGATGTCATGATGAGTCCCTTAGACACATACAGTGTGGAGAATAGATGTAATGATGAGTCCCTTAGACACATACAGTGTGGAGAATAGATGTCATGATGAGTCCCTTAGACACATACAGTGTGGAGAATAGATGTCATGATGAGTCCCTTACACACATACAGTGTGGAGAATAGATGTCATGATGAGTCCCTTAGACACATACAGTGTGGAGAATAGACTCCAGGTTGAAAACAAATCGAAATCCTTTAAAGCCAAAATATTGGAGCTGTGGAGTTTGGTTGACACAGGTCACAGGTCAGTCACTAGTTGCATTTACATCAACACTTTTTCCTCAGTCTGATTGAAATCAATCAGTTTGAAGATTTAGGGTGAACTGTTTACATACATGTGATGTGGTGATTTAACACGATCTGGTGTTGTGTGCCGACGCATATAAGTGAACAGCTGTGTGACGTGCGCAAAAGTGACGAATGCAACAACTTGACAGGTCTGCCAAGGCTCGAGTCGACCGTGAGACTCCAGCAATTGACACTTTGTCACACACTCTTCACGCCCTGCATGTTCTCCTAGTGAAAATCCTGTAGCCTGATTATGGCGGTAGCCTAAAGCGTGAGTTATGCCAGACATATCCCTAAAGCGTGAGTTATGCCAGACATATCGACTATGAGAGACACAGAATCCTGATGAGAAAACGTTTGTAGCTTTTATAGCCTGCATGTTTCGCACGTCGCCGGAGACTTGAAAATCTCCACTTTGTTAGATATAAAAGCACGTAACAGCCTGGGGCCGGGCCGCGTGGTCTCGGTCGACATCACGAAAGACGAACAAAACGTGATGGGAAAACCTATAGGCAATTTTATTATAGGATTATAATCTGATTACGCTCCATGTAAACATGCCTAGTGAGTCAGTCAGTCAGTCAGTCAGTCAGTCAGTCAGACAGACAGACAGACAGTCAGTCAGTCAGTCAGTCAGACAGTCAGACAGTCAAGTCAAGTCAAGTCAAGTCAAGTCAGACAGTCAGACAGTCAGTCAGTCAGTCAGACAGTCAGTCAGTCAGACAGTCAGACAGTCAATCAGTCAGTCAGTCAGACAGTCAGTCAGTCAGACAGTCAGTCATCAGTCAGTCAGACAGTCAGTCAGTCAGTCAGTCAGACAGTCAGTCATCAGTCAGTCATCAGTCAGACAGTCAGTCAGTCAGTCAGTCAGTCAGACAGTCAGTCATCAGTCAGTCAGACAGTCAGTCAGTCATCAGTCAGACAGTCAGTCAGTCAGTCAGACAGTCAGTCAGTCAGTCAGTCAGACAGTCAGTCAGTCAGACAGTCAGTCAGTCAGTCAGTAAGCCCCTGAGCCCCTGAGACTCTTCTAGGACGGCCGTACCAGCTCTGTATTTCCCGGAAGGTTTCAAAACAAATCTAATAAGCAGCAAAATAACAGCTGCTTTCCATAGGTGGAAAGACGAGTGATTTAATAAAATGGATATGATTCTGAAGGGAGAGTTCCACAGCGCAGGTTCTCCACACACACGCACACACGCACACATGCACGCACACGCACACACACACACACACACGCACACACACACACACACGCACACACACACGCACGCACACACGCACGCACACACACACACACACACACACACGCACACACACACACACACACACACACACACACGGCGTCTGTCTGAAGCAGCATCTGTGCTGCACAGAGCAGAAGAGATGCACTTCTCTCTCGATTTCCTTCAGTGGAGAAACAGACAGTGCTGTTAATGTGACCACAGTGGACCTCTCTCTCTCTCCCTCTCCCTCTCTCCCTCTCTCTCTCTCTCCTCTCTCTCTCCTTCTCTCTCTCACCCTCTCTATCTCCCTCTCTCTCACTCTATCTCTCCCTCTCTCTCTCCCTCTCGCTTCCCCTCTCCCTCTCTCACTCTCTCTCTCACTCTCTCTCTCCCTCTCTCTCCTCTCTCTCTCACCCTCTCTCTCTCCCTCTCTCTCTCCCTCCCTCTCTCACTCCCTCTCTCTCTCCCTCCCTCCCCTCTCTCTCTCTCTCCCTCTCTCTCCTCTCTCTCTCTCACCCTCTCTCTCCCTCTCTCCTCTCTCTCTCTATCTCCCTCTCTCTCTCTTTCTCTCACTCTCCTTCTCTCTAACTCCCTCTCTCTCTCCCTCCCTCTCTCTCTCTCTCCCTCTCCTTCTCTCTCTCGCTCTCTCTCTCACCCTCTCTCTCACTCTCTCTCCCTCTCTCTCTCTCCCTCTCTCTCTCTCTCTCCCTCTCTCTCTCAACCTCTCTCTCCCCCTCTCCCTCTCTCTCACCCTCTCTCTCTCCTTCTCTCTCTCGCTCTCTCTCACCCTCTCTCTCACTCTCTCTCCCTCTCTCTCTGACCCTCTCTCTCCCCCTCTCCCTCTCTCTCACCCTCTCCCTCTCTCTCACCTTCTCTCTCTCCCTCTCTCTCTCACCCTCTCTCTCACCCTCTCTCCTTCTCTCTCTCTCTCCCTCTCTCTCTCTCACTCTCTCTTTCTCTCACTCTCTCTTTCTCTCACTCTCCCTCTCTCTCACTCTCTCTCCTTCTCTCTCTCTCCCTCTCTCTGTCGCACTCTCTCTTTCTCTCACCCTCCTTCTCTCTAACTCCCTCTCTCTCTCCCTCCCTCTCTCTTTCTCTCCCTCTCTCTCCTTCTCTCTCTCACTCTCTCTCTCACCCTCTCTCTCACTCTCTCTCCCTCTCTCTCCCTCTCTCTCACCCTCTCTCTCCCTCTCTCTCACCCTCTCCCCCCCCCCCCCTCTCCCTCTCCCTCTCTCTTTCACACAACTATTTCTCAGTAGGATATGCATCACCACAAATACTCAAACACTATTATTTGTTTACTTTCTTTCTTTCTTTCTTTCTTGCCTCCCTCTCAGATGGCAGATTGAGGAGTGTTTTGTACTAAGTGGTGTCTTGAGGAAGCATTTTTGTTTTGCTCACTGAAGGGTTGAATGTTTGTTCATTGTTTACTAAAGGTCTCATTAAAACTCAAAAACTCATTCATTACCCCTCTCTCTCTCTCTCTATCTCTCTCTCTCTTTCTCTCTCTCTCTCTGTTGTTTCTCAGAATGCTATGCATCACTGGAAAGACTCAAACACTGTAATTGCTCCTTGGCAATTTGCAACTTGGGGGTTTGTTGGGAAAGCTCTTGGTGCTGATGATAGTCTCTCTGCGAGAACGACCCAAGCAAGGATCCTAATTGGCTCTTTACTGATAACAGCTTATCACCGTGGCAACCTGCCTGATGCTTATTTAGCCAAATTAATCCCCGTCTCATACAAAGCCAATCTCTGTGGTTTATGTGTCCTATCACATCCAACACGGAGCTCCGTGTTGCCTTTAGGTGCATCAAACAGCAGAAGTGTGCGCCAGTGTGAGAGTGGATGGGTATGAGTGTGGATAAAACTCCCCATTTTAAGTTGCTAATCTTATGTTGCTTTCCTTGATGTTGTTAACACATTGAGTGCAACAACGCTTCAGTAAAATTGTCTGGAGCCTGTGCCAGATTCACTTCCATTCAGTTGAAAACAGCTATAGAATTTTTTATATTAGGGCTATATGGACAGGGCTGGACTCTAATGAAACATTGGACACTCCTGCTTCTTTCAAAGAAGAAATTTTGTTTCTAGACAGTTCCATTATGAAATGACAGCCTCTGAAAGAAGAGCACTTTCAAGGGTTTTCTGCTGTCTTTTTTTACTTTTCAAGATAAAGTCACTTTTATGAATACTTTTTGCACTCTAATTTCAAGCACATTCACTGACTCTAGCTACTATTTTCTGATGTAGTGACATGGTGTAGTTCTGTGCAGCCTGCGTGCCCCACCCCCCTCTCCCCCCCTCTCCACCCCTGAGCTGCGGGCTCCTCCCCACACGCACACAGTCTGTTTTCGCAGCCTCCGTTTTTGCCCCGGGCGGATCCCAGCGCAACAAGGAAATGGCAAACGGGACTGAAGGAAAAGGTTTGGCCGTTCGGCTTCGGGTGCTGCCTTTCTGGCAGGGAATCGTGTGGAGAAACTATATGCAGACAGATAGACAGAAGCAGAAGAGCTCAGTTGTGGGCGCGGATCGCAGCCAACTGTCAGCTGCAGACAGAGCAATCTATATGGCTCTGGCTGCAGCATGCATCGGTTTCGCTTTGATCACGGCTTTCTCCGCTTTCTCCTGCACAAAGTAAAGGATCTGAGGTGGGTGGCGCAGCTCCCGTGTAGATGTTTAAGGTGGCGCCGTGTGATCCCTTGAAGGGATTCATGCTCACTGGCTGGGTACGACCTTAAACAGCAGAATTATGGAATAATATGAATTATGATTTTAGGACGTCCACAGACGTCCTTGGCACTTCTCGTTACTTTTTTTTAGGACGTCCACAGACGTCCTTGGCACTCAATGTGTTAATGTATTACATTAACACACTAATGTATATTTACCACATATCTTGTATACTGTACATAACAGATGTATATTTGTTTTATGTTTTATATTTTGTGTAACCTAACAGCTGTATTCTATAGTCTGTATTCTGTACCCTGTTTTTATATTTGCCTTATAACATCTAGGGACAAACATTGCAAACTAGCTTAGGCTATAAATGTCAGGATATATAACAAAGACTGTTTCCTGTGAATGCTCTATGTTTATGTATCTGTCCCTATAGAAATAAACTTTTCAATCAATCAATCAATCAATCAGTCAACCGTGGCAGACAAGGAGCTTGGCGATTCTGAGGATCGGAGGCTACCTCTTAACCGGAAAACCTCCCAACCTCTCAAACAAGTCAAGTCAAGTTTATTTGTATAGCCCTAATTCACAAGCATGTCTCAGAGGACTTCACAGAGAATATGTCTAGCTAAATCTAGGTGACACAACCGTAACAAGGACAGGCTTTGAAATGGCAAACAATACTTCCCAAATGTCCAGTCTGTCTTCTCTTAAAATTACCTTTGAAGGACCCATAAAGTGAGAGAGAGGGGGGGGTAGGGCAAAGACACTCAAAATGGTCGACGCCCTGTCGGCGCCCGGTTTGAATCCGGACCACCAGTGGTTCACACCAATCAGCTACGGGCGGGCTTTAGGTGTGACGCCAGCGAGAGCCAGCCCGTGATAGACGTGACAGACCGATGGTTCATCCAATCACCCGACAGGTATTTGTTTAAAGCACCCGCCCCTTTGAAACAGTTTCTCCAGCCGTTCGTTCCCAGGTGGCTATGTGAAAACAAACCATCTGGCAGCAGCAGGTTAGCCAACAGGTTGATGCTGAGGAAAGATGCACATGTTTTACAGGTGATGTTTTGCTCTCAAGGCCGCAGTACCGCGCCCGCCCACTAATCCCTTTCTCTGGACAAACACAACGCTTTGTTTGGAGGAGATTGAGTTCCTCCCTTCTGTTTGCAACCTGCCCTGTGTTATTATGGCCCCATGTTGACCCCCAACGGCAGTGCAATCTGTTAGAGAGAGAGAGAGAGAGACAGAGAGATAGAGAGAGAGACAGAGACAGAGAGAGAGAGAGAGAGAGAGACAGAGAGAGAGACAGAGACAGACAGAGAGAGAGAGACAGAGACAGACAGAGAGATAGAGAGAGAGACAGAGAGAGAGAGAGAGAGAGAGAGAGACAGAGACAGAGAGAGAGACAGAGACAGACAGAGAGATAGAGAGAGAGAGAGAGAGAGAGAGAGACAGAGACAGACAGAGAGACAGAGACAGACAGAGAGAGAGAGACAGAGACAGACAGAGAGAGAGAGAGAGAGACAGAGACAGAGAGAGAGACAGAGACAGACAGAGAGATAGAGAGAGAGACAGAGAGAGAGAGAGAGAGAGAGAGAGAGAGAGAGACAGAGACAGACAGAGAGACAGAGACAGACAGAGAGATAGAGAGAGAGACAGAGAGAGAGAGAGAGAGAGAGAGACAGAGACAGACAGAGAGACAGAGACAGAGAGATAGAGAGAGAGAGAGAGACAGAGAGAGAGAGACAGAGACAGACAGAGAGAGAGAGACAGAGACAGACAGAGAGAGAGAGAGATGCCAGGCGTAATGTAATTTGATGTTGTTTTTTATCTGCTTTTCTCTCTGTGTGGTTCTTCAGCCAATTTGAGAGCATCTGGGCTTGTTGGCACCGTGATGCCAACGGAGCCGAGCCAGCCCGCCTAATGAGCTGGCAAATACACTACAGCTCACTGACACCCCCGGTGTCATCAAATAGTCATTACTCCTCAAATGTGCCACTTTCATCAAGTCATGAAAGTAATGACTGTCAGAAGCAGAAAGACTCCATTGATCCCAGAGGGGGAATTGGAGAACGCTGCAATCGCTCACATTCAAGTAGGGGAATATTTAGCCTCGAGACATTATAAGATAAGAAGACAAGATTATATTATATATTATATAATATATATATATATATATTATTATATAAGCCTAGAGACATAAGAAGACAAGATTATATTATATATTATATAATATATATATATATATATTATATAAGCCTAGAGACATAAGAAGACAAGATTATATTATATATTGTATTTAGATATTATTATATAAGCCTAGAGACATTATAAGAAGAAAAGATGATGTCTAACAAATGTGTAAAATTATGTGCATTATCTATCCTACAATATATTATTAACAGTAGCCTATAGTTGCAGTTTGTCATGTCATGCTTGTCACCAACATAGCACAGAGCAACAAATTGACTGCTGTGTGCCGAGACAATAACTAAAATATGGTGATGTGTAGAGAAAAGTTTTTTTAACACCTTGATTTTTTTTTTTTGACGGTGGGATGTGCATCGAACCCTTTTACATCTCTTATATAGGTATTGGACGTGTACAACGTGTACAACCCATTCCACCGACCCACTAAGTGGTGACAGTGCTTTCCTGACTAGAGGAAGGCAAGCAAAAAGCAGTGTGACTGAAGCCATTCTCATTCTCATGAAGGTGGATTGGCGAAGGCGCTTTCATTTCGCGCTGATTGCTGGCGGTGCGGGATTGCAGATTTGCATAGTGGATTGCGGGTGGGACACACTTTGAAACACGCAGCATAAATATGACCAGAATCGCAAAAGCTTCATCAAAGCCCTCAACCAAAACTCCAAGAAGCGAGCGAGTCTAACCAGACTTCCTCAAAGAGCGGCCGCACAGACAGGCTCACACCCGCACAGCAGCAGCAAAGCAATGAGACTGGTGACAAGTGGGGACTGCCCCCTAGTCCGACACCAAATTGGAAACAAATCCCATTCTAAAAGGCTTTTAGAATGGGATTTTCAACCCATTCTTTTTTGTTTCTTTTTCGCTATAATTTAGAGTAATTTAATTTCTATTCAGAAATTTATTTGAGAGGTCGAGAGTATGAGAAAGTGCATTTGCAAAGGTAGGAAAGTGCTTGTGACATGGCGCTGCAGCCAAAAAGAATGCCCACAGGAGGGAGGAGTTGAGCAGAGGGAAGTTTACTGCTGTTATGGAGGAAATTACTGTTCAAAACTATTGTTTAGGTCTTACTGATGCCAAAAATGAATGGTTAAAGTGACTGTTCTATCGAATTTCACAAAAAGCCGTTTATCTCTAAATATTTTTTCTGATGCTGAAACCATGCTGTATTCAACTGCTAATGCTTACATAACTACTAACTCTACAAACTAACTCTTTTAGACAGAGAAAGCACACATTCTATTAGTTCTTTTTAGATGATTGGTGTTCACGAAGTCGTAACAGAAGAGAAACCTCGGCTCTTGTAAAATGAGCCTAGAATCCTCAAAAAAAAACCTGGCAGAAGCTATCTACAGCAAGAAAAAAACGGCTGGCAGTCAATGTGTTAAGATAGAAACCAAGCAACTGTCTAAGAAAACATAAAATATGACTTATACAGTAGCCTACAATTGAGCCCCAGTGAAGCAGAACAGCGGCTTAGATGGCAGCATTTCTGTACAAGTTGCAGTTTCTGGTGGTGGTGGTGGTGGTGTAGCAACACTTTGTGAATAATGATATGGGTTTATCGTCATGATTGCGTCTGGAATATATCTACAAACTCAATGAGGAAAGGGCTGATGTATCTCTGGAAGGCAGCATTGACCATATGCTTGTGTGGCAGAAGACCAACGCCCAGAACAGAACACAGCCAAGTCAGCTAACGTCTTTTTTCCAACAGTGTGAAGGGAGGAGACCAGGCTGGAGCTAATGTGTCTGGACGTCTCCCCATCTGCTCTGTGGCTGAGGAGAAGCTGTGCAGAGAGGGAGTGGGGGGGAATCAGCAAGGAAAATCAATGTGCTTTGCATCAAATCAATAAGAGGAAAACACATGTAAAGTAGTGCAAAGCCACGGTGAGAATACATATTAGATTACATAGGGGGGGAAATATACACACGACACATCACAAAGTATACACATATCACAGAGAGGAACTTAGGGGTGAAACGGTAAACCGTGATCCTGATAAACGCAGATGCAGGCATGCAGCCTTGGTGTATCAGTCCTTTTTAAGCATTTTCCGCACATTTGAACAATACCGTGAAAATACGGATGCTGTCCGTGATCATTTTCGTCACTATAATCGTGATATGAAATTTTCACACGTTTCATCTCTAGAGGAACTACTTACTATACATGCTAGTGGACCCGTAGGAGTTAGGCCCCCCCTGGTCTGGAACATGACATCATCACTGATGACATCACTGATGACATCATCACTGAACTTATCTTACGAGATTTAAGATCTGTAAGACATAATGATTGCGGTTTTGTTTTGTGTGCTTAGGTCAACAATTATTTATAATTAAATAGGTTAACAATTATTTACTTGGCTGCTTGCTCAAATAGTTAGGCTTAGATCTGTAGACCTAGTTTTTTTGCTGAGGCTTTCTCACTTTTTGTGTTCTCTTTGTGCTGTGTTTTTATGCTAATCTATCTGGGTTATATGTAAAGCATGCCAAATTATTGATGTTGTGGCCCTACATATGATATGATATTATGATAACTGAGACAGTGTATACAAATTGTGCGCGCACGCACACACACACACGCACACACACACACACACACATGCACGCACACACACACACTCACACACACTCTTTGTGTGCTTAGGTCTTTGTGTACAGACGTGTGTGTGAGTATGTGTAAATGAAAGGTATTAATGTCTCCTCTTGATCTTATTTCTTTCTGTTCTATGCCCTATAGGCCACCGCCTGACTGCTGCATCATTTTCAGAATCAACTCTAGCTTAGGTTACTTATGACCCATCAGCTTAGGTTACATAACTTATGACCCATGTTATCTCTGATTTTCTTCTGTTATTGTCACAGTCACTCGCAGGGGTGCTCTTTACCCTTCCTGAAAGTTTCAGCCCGATCGCACGTAGAACGGCACAGCTGTGGCCGGTCAAAATTCTGCTCACAGACACACGGATATTTCTCATTGTTTTTAGTAGACTAGTGGACCTGTGGGAGTTAGACCTCCCCCTGTATCCTTCCTCCCTCTCTCTCTCTCTCCCTCTCCCTCTCTCTCTCTCTCTCTCATCCTTCCTATCTCTCTCTCTCTCTTTTCTTACCTTTTCTATTTGTCTGTTTCTCCACCTGTCATCCAAAATCCCTCTATTCATCCAGGCAGTGATATAGTAGTAAATAAAACTTTGGGTGAACTTTGACCTCCAGCCGGCAGTCATCATAATTAAGGCAAGCTCCCGGCAGCGATGTAAACAAAAATCAATTATATGCATGAATGGACCTGTTGAAGCGCATCTGCCAAACGCGCTGTTCTGTTGTGGAATAAAGATGAACCTTTGAAGTAAGTCATTTTGTCGTGTGTCAGTCTGTGAGTGTGCACGCATTTCATATAATGTGTATCCTGAAAAGATTTGATCCATGATAATATAAATATATATATATACTGTGTATATATATATATATATATATATACATACTATACTATACTATACTTAAAGGAGAATTTCGTTTTTTTTTTACCTGGAGCCCTCTCCTCACATTAATTATTATCTGACGACTCACCCAGTGTTCTCCGCAGCGTGTTTGTGCCTCCTACGCGTTGTTTGGAGATCAATAGTGTCCATGCCAGTCCTAGAATTGAGCTCCGTCGGGGCCACATGGCAGCGTGCTGTTCTTCCATTTAAATAGACAGTTTTATTCCCGTTTTCGACCCATATCGTCATTATATATATATAAATAAACATCAGACTGCCAATCTCCCCCGGGCTATTTCCAGCGGTATTTACAGGGATCCCATTTCCTCATTTCGGGTCAGTGTCACCAACTCTCGTCAAGTCAGTCCACAGCATAGACTGTATGGTCCACAGGCCAGCCGGCAGGAAAGTCTCGCGGGACTTGACGAGAGTCACTGGGTGAGTCGTCAGATAATAATTAATGTGAGGAGAGGGCTCCAGGTTAAAAAAAAAACGAAATTCTCCTTTAAAGAAAAAACGTATAAGACTCCTTCTCTCATAAGACTTTATACAACTTGGATACAGTTGGATACTACTTCATATGTTGTATGTCAGCTCTTAAAGATTTATAGACTTTTTAAGATTGATAAAAAGTGGGAGTAAACTTTCAGTGAGTTCACCCTCCACTACCTTCAGGTACCGGGACGGACGGACGGCTTTAGCTCAGGAGGTAGAGCGGGTCGGCCAATGACGCAAGGGTTGGCGGTTCGATCCCCGCTCCCTCCCAGCTGCTGTCGTTGTGTCCTTGGGCAAGACACTTAATCCCAAATTGCTCCCGATGGTGTGTAGGCACCCTGCGTGGCAGCCTGCCGCCATTGGTGTATGAATGGGTGAATGTAGACTATCTACTCATTGTAAAGCGCTTTGGATAAAAGCGCTATATAAATGCAGACCATTTACCATTTACCATACCGAGACCCTGGCTTTTCAAACCTCACACACAGACACACAATCTCCAGGGTGCAAGGATGAGACTCTGTCAAAGTTGAGAGGATAACACTTTTGAAAGAGTTATTGAGACGCACCACAGGTCCTCTGGCAGGCTGAGCCGCCTGCTGGGTCTGTCTGCCTCTAAATCAACTCCACATCACCTGCAAACAAACAGCAGTCAGCAGGAACAGCTCGGCCTTTCTGCCAGACACCAGGTTTGGTTGACATATTGTCTGTCTGCCCTCTGTTTTAGTCAAAAACATGACAGAGGGGTCAAGACTGGTACTGCATGCCCTGCTATGAATTCAACGAGCCTGGCGAATTCAACTAAACCAGTCGAGACAGACAGACAGAGGGCCAGCGATTCATCTTACATTGTTAATTTCGTTGACTAAAACTAAATCTAGACTAAAACTAGCCCTTTTCACTGATGAAAACTAGACTAAAACTGACCGAAACAAAGTTGTGATGACAAAAACTACGAGGGAATCTATTGACATTTTTCGTCAATGAGTAAAAACTAGACAAAAATGTGAGGGAGGCACGAATTGGGAAGAGATCCAATCAGAAGAGAATACGTTAAACAGTTAAATCTGTGTCAAGTCAAGTCAACTTTATTTATATAGCACATTTACAAACAGCAGCAGCTGAACCAAAGTGCTTCACAGGCAAGGAGCAAATGAGGAGCACAAATATAAACAGGTAAAGTGCAGGAATACTAAGTAAAAAATGCAACACAATACAGGATGATAGAGATTAAAAGGAGAGAAAAGAGAAGCAGATAAAAGGAGTAAGAACAATAAAATAATTAAAACAATAGAAGCCGGGACTTGACGATGGTTAGGTGGAGGGGAAGGCCAGGGAGAACAGGTGGGTTTTGAGGAGGGATTTAAAAACCTCCAGGCTCTGGGCAGACCTTTACGTGGAGGGGGAGGCTGTTCCACAGCTTGGGGGCAGCTGCCGCGAAGGCTCGGTCTCCCCTAGTTTTTAGCCTAGTCTTGGGGATCACGAGGAGCGACAGATCCGCTGACCGAAGGGATCTAGAGGGGGTGTGGCGGTGCAAGAGCTCAGAGAGGTAGGGAGGGGCCAGTCCATTAAGGGCTTTAAAAACAGTCAACGATAGTTTAAAATCAATGTGGAAGCAGACAGGCAGCCAATGGAGTGAGGAGAGGACAGGGGTAATATGGTCACGCTTCTTGGTCCTATATAGTGCGGAGGCGTGCAGCGGCATTTTGAACCTGCTGTAGGCGGCGGAGCAGGGACTGGTCGAGCCCCACATAAAGTGCATTGTAATAATCTAAGCGCGTTGTAACGAAGGCGTGGATCACCCTCTCCAGGTGTTTCTGGGAGAGGTAGGCCTTGGTCTTGACCAGGAGTCTGAGATGATAAAAGCTGCTTTTAACTAGGGATGGGCATTTCTAGCAAAAACACTATTCGAAATTCGCTGGCCAAATTCGAATTTAATTCGAAATTCGAAAATAAAATAATTTTTTTTTTTTTTTTTTTTTTTTTTTTTTGTGAGTGAAATGTTGCATTGTCTCCCCTGATTCTAAGTCTACGGCTTTATTAATTAATATAAAAAGCTTCTGCTGTGGATTTTTAGCTCAAACAAGCATTGCACCACTGAAGTAAAGAACATGTTACATGACATTGACATTTTCGAAAATAAAAAACAGTTTTGACAATCATGAGTGGTTCATTAAATATTTAGTAGGCTCAGGTCTGAGTGCCAAAGGGGTGCCAAAGTCACCCCCTCTCCCTCTTCATGGGATTTCATCCGCCATTCATTTTTCCATAAACCTTGCTTAAAATGCTTATAAAAATTGTTTTACTTGCTCAAACCAAGCGATTTGACTATACTTAGAATCAGGGGAGACAATGCAACATTTCACTCAAAAAAAAAAAAAAAAAAAATCCGAATTTCGAATTTCAATAATAAAAGTCGACCTTGATAATAACAACGATTATTCGAAAATTCGAAATTCGATGCCCATCCCTACTTTTAACCACGGAGCTCACTTGTTTTTCGAATTTAAAAGTGCTGTCAAACATTACTCCGAGATTTCTGACAGAGGTGCAGAGGTTTGAGCCCAAGGGGCCCAGGGCATCGACATCGTGTGTTTTGAGACGTTCAAACATTAATACCATTCCATAATAACAGATCAATAGATCTTTCCAATGAGTTTGGAAATTCTAGAGAAACATTTAAATAATGCATTGCACTTTAACTAAGCCTGTTAGATTTGAGTCCACTAAATCTACCTTAGATTTAGTCAACTAAAATCATAAACATTTCAGATGATTGAAATACAGTATGACTAAGACTAAATGGCATTTTAGTCGAAGACTATGACTAAAACTAAATCAAATTTAGCTGTCAAAATTAACACTGCTTACATTACATTACATTACATTACATTACATTACTTACATTACATTTTCACCACCGGCACAATTAAAAGACGACAAACATCATCACAATGTAGTGAGATGACATGTTCTTTTCTTTTCCGCTGCTGGAGATGATGCTTGAGTGAGAACAGATGTTTTTCGATGTGTTCTTGTTGACCGCATGGCCAAATTGAATCGTGTAAATGAAAGCTGCAGTACAGTACTGGCACTGTGGTGGCGCTGTGGCACTGTGGTGGCCCCGGAGTGCGGCACATTCACTTGTTGCTGTTTACGAGACAGTTTGTCTTTCACTCTTAACCCATTGATACCTGATGCAGCATTTGTGTGTATCCCTTTAAGACCGCGAACCGCGTCATGCGGTCTTAAAGGGATACACACACAAATGAGGGATATACACGCAAATGCTGCATCAGGTATGGTATCAATGGCTTAAAGAGCGTGGTGCAGGCTAGAGACCACTTTGCATTCATATGTGGGACTTTTAAGTAGCAATTAGGATTCTCTTTTGTTTTTTCCCCACACATAGCTGCATCTAGACTGGTTTTTGTTAAGCTTCTGGCCCGCGCATGAAAACCCACAAATCTAGCAATAACACCTGTGACGATTTTAGTACACAGGGATCGGATCATCAGATCTCCGTATTCCTCCTTCCTTTTCCAAAGCCCACATTTTCCCCTCCAGTCTGGGAATTTGAGCCGGAGACCTACAAGTCACAAGCCCTCATCTAACTCCTTTACCCTCAGTGTGCTCTCTGCTATTTAGCTAAGGGCAAAAAGCTGATTGCCTAAACAGCACAGAACAGGCTTGTCGGGGGAAAGCGGTAACGATATGATTAATTGGTGGGTGTGAGACTGTCTCGATTAGAGGTAGTAATTAAGACTTATAATAGTGTGTGTGTGTGGGGGGGGGGTTGTGTGGGGGGGGGGGGGGCACACTGGGGACAGCGCCGAGCATAAAGCAAATGAGAAGTGCACCATAGGGAGGGAAAACACGCTAAATGAAATGTCCCATCGAGGAGCAGGTTTACTCAGTTAGACTGTCATGGCAGGAAGGGAGGCAAAGTGTGAGCAAGAGTAACCCAGGAGTCACGACCAATTACATTCCAGCAAGTGTGGCGCCGGCTGGCAACACGCCATCCAGGCAAGAAAGAGAGGTGTGTGTGTGTGTGTGTGTGTGTGTGTGTGTGTGCGCATGCCTTTTTTCCTCTCTCCCCAAGAGTTGATATCCTTTTGTTTATTTGCTTTTTATTGCTGTCATTGATATCATCCTCCTCAGTATTATCATCATCATCATCATCAGTGTTATTATGTCACTATGGTGTTTCACACTTCAAAAAAGTAAAGTGATTAAAAAAAGAGAGGTAGGAGTATCAGAGGTGGGGGAGGAGGGAGACAGGGAGGCTTAAAGGCAGTGATGGACCTGAATGTGTTAAGGAGCCGTCTGGATCGTTGAGGAGTCTCAGCAGCACATCAGGCACTTTATCTGCTAAGCGTTTCATTTCCCAGAGGCCCCGTCAGAGGCATCACATCAGCCTTGATGAGCGAGTGGACGGCGGCCGCTCCATCCTCCATGCATCGGCCCAGGAGACCCCGCCGCTGTAATTGCGGTCTTCCTGGACTCCTGCCCGCCCTGCTCCATCCTCCAGACAGATGTGTTAAGGCACTCTGCATGCATCACGTGGTGCTGGATGATAGAGCTAATACAGACAGTAGACGTGGGGTGTCTGCACCACGGCAGTGAGGCTCAATGTTTTTTGTCTTCAGTACCCCCTTTCCCTGATTTCTGAATCCACACAGGTCTACCCCCTTTACCCGACTACAACATTTTGATTAGGAAACTGCAATAGAAAACTATAGTATATAATGCAATGAATGACTGATAACCCATACACCTTTTGAGCAATATTTAGCGTTACAAAATAAGAAATTGAGTGAAAGAGTTGCAATTAGTGCCTCCTGAGCAGATTTATTTTAACGTTTTATTTATTTTCATGATTTATTCTTACATGTTTCCATTTTCCCCTCTCTCAAGTAGCCTTACCTCCACGTACCCCTAGGTATACACGTAAAACCCAGTTCAGTCAAGACCGTGTCAGGGTAAAATAATTGATTCTTGATCATTGTAGACTCTATTTAATTATGATCTAGTTGACATGCATGGCTCACATGTGAGGCACTCAATCTGAGATGTCTCTGCTGCTGGGAAGCAGTTTGTTATGTTGAAAAGGCAACCCCACCTGGAGAGGAGGGGATAACGTAGTATGTTGTCTTCCTGGCGTATAGAAGGTTTTGTTTTGGTTTGTTGTGAAGATCAGCGTCTTATTTTGTCTCCATGGGAAACATCCCATGGGATTGTACCAGTCACCAGTCATCTGAGGGAGGGGGGCTGGGCTGACTATATTTGACATGTAATGTTTAGGGTAAAATTATTAATTATTTTACCCTGACAACCGCTTTAGTCAAAAATACAGGTTTTTCTTGCTATTTGCACAAGTGATATTTTTGGTGGTATGGCTCTGTTCTGGAAGCTGCAGCAGGGAATAGCACACATAACTCCTGGTTTTGAAGCAGCTTAATTGGTGCAGGTTGCAGGGAGATCACAGGAACAGAGGTAGGCAACAGCACTCACATTAGAAGTAGTTCTTGAAGTTTTAATTAATAGGGGCAAAAATTAAATCGGTGTAAACCAGAACAAATGACAATGGAATACATATATAGCCTACATAGGTGTGAACCTCAGTAATGGAGTTAATCTGTGGAAGCTGCAATGCAGCCAATCACAGAGAAGGAGGTGAGGCTACAGCACAAACAGGCAATCAGCATCAATTACAGAGACAGGGAAATAGGCTATAAATAAATATGTAGAACAAATTTAAATATATATATATATATATGTCTCGAACGACAGCATGTCAGAGACAGCCGGAATGTAGACGGCACCTGGGAGCAGTATGGGTTAGCGCCCCAGCCTGTGTCTTCCGTGAGGAAGAAGCCCAACAAATCCACGAGAGGCCTTTTAGGAGGGCCATTCAAGCCGCAAGTGGAGCCTGCAGTACCACCACGGCCCAAGAAACATCATACCGGAATGAAATGTTGGGACCGGGGGAGTCTGGTGCAACGCACAGGTCCTGGACCTGGTGAGACGTAGGAGGAGCCCGGACAGGGGGTAACCCACAGAGCCCAGTCCCTCCACGTGCCAGAGCCTTCCGGTCCTGGCAGAGTAGTTTCCGGAGCAGCGGATTGAGTGGCCCTGTCTTTCCCTAAGAGGGCTGACCGTGAGTAGCTACTGGGATGTAAGTCGGGGCTTGATCAACCCCGGCTGGGTCACCTGGGCGAGGGTGTATGATGTTGCGAGACCCGAAACATCCTATGACCCCAGGGTACATCACTGAGGATACGTCCCAGTTGCATCCATGTGATGTTTTTTCTCTATAGACACACAGAAGACCATAAAACATTACAGGGCTCAAACTATTACTCGAAACCAAGATTACTCTGGAAAAGAGCCTAAAGGACTGTTCTGTCATAAACCAAGGGATTTAACAAATAGGGCTCTGGGCCCCAACATACTTCAAACCCTAGTGAAATACATACTATAGAAAATACTGTATAAAGAAGTAAAACCCCTACCGATACAAAAAGGACAAATTGCTCAACAAGGAAGTAGAAAGCTAGAAAAAATAGCATAGAGGCCCACAGAAACAGTCTGGACAACAATGGAACACCATAACAAAACACACATCAGGGAGCTGATCAAAATGAAGTTTTTTCTGATTTATCTTCTAATGAGCGTCAAGCCCTTTATGATTTGTCCCATGACGACTCTATTCACATCTGTGAATGTGCAGCCGCACGCACTGCTGGGGCCCCTCCACCCCAGGGGCCCAGTGCAGCCGCACTGCTGCACTGTCTATATCACACATGGGCAAAATACGAGCGGCGGCAGCGCCACCTGTGTGGCCCGCGATGGAATTGCATAAAAAAAATTATACTCCACTTCTGTTATAGCATTTCAGTCTGGAATATGGAATCTTTCAATAATCTTTATGACTAAAAGGCTACATTGAAGTAGACATTTAAATAACTCAAATAACTCATTGGTTTTGGATTTATTTAGCTTCAAGACTGCATTTTTGTTTGTGTGACCCTCAACACAGGCTTTGATCATCCCGGGACACTTACTGATACTTATGCTTAAATTAACCCACTCATATTCTGATTTATTTCAAGAAAAAAATTTCAGCTAGTGGAAATTCTAATTGGCTGGTAACTTTAAAATCTAGCAGCCATATTAGCAGGTGGTCAAAATTCATTTCAAGCCCTGAGAGCAGCTGGTGACATAGGAGTGAATGAGAAAAGGATCAAATATTGGTGGTTAAGACTGAATAATGACATCACAACTGTTAATTTAAAATTAGTTATTCCTCTAAACCTGGCTTCAAATGCACCAAATTGTTCGCGCTGGCGCCGTTCGGCCCTCAGCAAAACCTGGTAGCGAGGAAATTTTTTGTGGCCCTCTCTATCATCAAAGTTACCCATCCATGGGTTAGGGCATGACAATATTTGTTCGGCCCCCGGCAACAATCTGGGTTTCTCATGTGGCCTCCCATGAAAAGTAATTGCCCACCCCTGGTCTATATGTACGCCCCTGACCAGGGGTCCTTGCGGGGGTTAAATTAATAAAATTAGAGAATGTATAAGAATGCTCACTTTCACTGCTATCTCTCCTGTACAGTCATGCAATTCTGGGGAAAAAAATAATATCTGACAATAAAACATATTTTCAGATTTGGGTCCAAGAGTCAAAATTGCTGATAAAAGGGATTACTGGTTCACAAATGTTATACCAAGGCTATTAGTTTAAATGTAAGAAGAGCAGACATTGTGTCATTTCCCCCCAGACTCACAACTTGATGATTATATTAGAATCGAATAGGTATCTAATATAATGAGGTTTTGCTGCTACAATCGCCCAATTTCCCCATGGGTATCATTCAAGTTTCATCTAATAGATTAAACGTATTCAAGTTTTCATCTAATAGATGAAGTTTTCATCTAATAGATGAAAACTTGAATGAGTTTCATCTAATAGATTAAACTCATTCAAGTTTTCATATAATAGATGAAGTTTTCATCTAATAGATGAAGTTTTCATATAATAGATGAAGTTTTCATCTAATAGATGAAACTTGAATGAGTTTCATCTAATAGATTAAACTTGAATGATACCCATGGGGAAATTGGGCGATTGTAGCAGCAAAACCTCATAGCCTACATCAATCATTTCATTATAGCAGATAGCATCAGATACATCAAATACATACATTTATTTTGTACTAAAAAAAATACCAAAAACAATGCGTCCAAGAGGGGGGGGGCATCGGTCCTTGATATGAAAAATGGAGAATGACTGCTCTAAGGTATATGGAGAGCACAACATATACCAACCTTGCCATTCCCAAATGACAGCATTGCCGTCGTTAAGGCAGCCCTGACGTCAACGAGGGGTTAAAACGGAGCGACCGGGAGGCGAGGTGTGGATGTTGTTGGAGAGCCTGCAGCCTACTACTGCTAGTCAGCCACAGAGCCACAGAGCAGAGGGGCCACCTCCCTGCCTCCCTCCATCCAACAGAAGAGAGAGAGACCATCTCAATTATTTCACGTTCTGGTGCGCAGCCTCTCTCTCTCTCTCTCTCTCTCTCTCTCTCTCTGTCTCTCTCTCCACCTCTCCCTGCCCCTTCTCATTTTAAAAGCTTTTTATTCCACTCCTTGCTTTTCACTGGAACTCCATATCGCCCCTCCCCAATTCCTTCTCTTCTGTCTCTCTCACCCGCTCGCTCTCTCTCTCTCTCTCTCTCTCTCTCTCTCTCTCTCTCTCTCTCTCTCTCTCTCTCTCTTTCTGTCTCTCTCTGTCTTTCTCTCTCCTTCTGTCTCTCTCTGTCTTTCTCTCTCTTTCTGTCTCTGTCTTTCTCTCTCGCTCTCTGTCTTTCTCTCCCTCCCTCCCCCTCTCTCGCTTCCCCACACGCACTCTCGAGTTGCCTGGACCAAGTTTTCAGCACCGCGGACAGAGTGGACAGCGCGCCTCTTCGGAGCGACATGGAGCCGTTCACGGTGCCCGGTGCTGCGCCTCTGTCTCTGGCCGACCTGTACTCCGTCATCCCGTTCAATGTGAGCTTTCCTCCGGACGAGCTGGAGAACCACACCGAGCGGCACAGCCCGGCCCCGGGCCCGGCCAGGGGCGCCGGGGGGATGGTCATAGCCATCTCCATCACGGCTCTCTACTCCGTTATCTGCGTGGTGGGACTCCTGGGCAACGTGCTCGTCATGTACGGGGTAGTCAGGTAGGCTAATTACCTTGAGTGTGTTTTTGTGTTTAATTTAGATAATAAAAATAATGATAATAATAGTAATAATAATAATAATAATAATAATAATAATTTCATTTCAGTGTTTATTTGAGTAGTGATAGTACCGGTAGCTATATAGGCTGTAGCCATTTACATGAAAAAAGTCTGATGTCACATAATAACAACCCAGTTTACAATGTTTGTCCCTAATGGGCGTTTGTAAAAACACAAATAGGCTATACAATAGGCCAGCAGAGATAGAACACACACACTAGAATATTGTGTATAAGACAGATAATACGAAAGAAAGAAAGCATGCAAGCAAGAGAAGAAAATAAATATTTCAAGCGATGGCATTGGCTCACTAGACAACCTGATCTCACCGAATTTCCAAATCCCACGGCATAACACTCAAAACGTGCATTTTATGCTGCAAAAGTATAATACGCACATACGCTTATATGTGTGTATATATATATATATATATACCCCCACCTGTATATTTTCCAGCTGCAGTGGCTATTAAGAAAAACAGATATTCAAGTGACATATAAAATAACCTAGGCTATATAAAATATAAAATAACAATACACCCCAGGTCTAAGGCTGGTGAAGTGGCAGGGGAAATGCCGAAATCATCACAGAAAGACATCATCATCATTTAAGGCTGTGCTCCATTTCATATATCTTTTAGCAGGAAAAAACTGCTTTCTGGTTTTGGTGTCTATATCAGCCACTGGAGATTACCCAACTTCTCATTTACTACCACCACATCAGTGTGTGTGTATAGCTCTCTGTTTGTGTGTGTGTGTGTGTGTATAGCTCTCTGTTTGTGTGTGTGTGTGTGTGTGTAGCTCTGTAATTGAAGCTAGTGAGGACTCTCTGAGCAGCATCCGCTTGTAATGCTCACATGCTTATTTTAAACGCAGAATAGAGTGCAATCATGAGTATTCCTGGAATGACTGGAATGCACTCAGAATATTCTCACACAGCGATTATGAGGACTTATAATGCTCAGTGAGAGATCCTTGAAGTAAAGTGCTCAGAGAGTCATATTCTGATGCAGTCGGTCTGTGTGGGAACGCCCACAAAATGTTGCTACAGCTGGCACGCGGGTGGGGTAAAAAAACAACAACATATACCTCAATGGGCTGACTCACCAAAGGACAGTGCTGCGGCTCTACACTACAGGATTGGGGATTCTAGAGCAGGTACATATAGACGTCTGTTCAGACGTGCGTTTACTGCGGGGGTTAAATCGCCGATCGTGTCTGCCAGGGCTGGGCTAGCAGCTAAATGCTAACTGTGCTGAATGGGGAGAATGGGGGGGATTTACCCCACCCTGACGACGCCCCCCAGCCATCTACCCCAGCGTTTATGACAAGACAGCGACTCAACCTATGACAGCATGTTGAACACTTGAGTGAACTATAATTTTTTTTAAAGGTCTATATCCCTATTTGATCATGCATTTGGCTTTTACCATTTGAAAAGTGGAATATAAAAGTGGAAAAGTGCGCTATCAACAAAATGGTGTCTATGGCAAAGACTCATTAGCCTATGGTTCAGTATGGCACCCAATGGTTCCTCAGAGCATCTTTATGGGGCTGTAACAGAATTATAACAGGGAGAGAGGGGGAAGGGGCTCGTCAGCAGGTACAGCAATCACCTGACCCTGTGGCAGGTTTAGTTTGAACATGTTAAGCGATGTGAGAGCCGTGTGAAACGTGCTAAATGTGTCTTGTATAGTGTTCCAATCGTACACAAGTTTGGGATGGCGAGCATAATGAAATGGCCGGCTCCTCTCTAAGCTCTAATTTGCTGTGGCAAAATGTGCAGGAGGCTTGAGAAGTAGTGAGGCGGCGATTGCTTTATCGACTAGTTGCAGCCAGTGTTGTATCACAGTGGTGAGTGAGTGGCAAAGGGTGCAGCACATGTGACAAAAGAGATTACCTCTGATTGGTGGAGTGTGTGGAGCTTGATTGGTGGAGTGTGTGGAGCATTCTAAGGCTTCTTCTTCTTGGTCTGGAGAAAGAGCTGCCTGGAGCACTTTTTGTGAGGCAGATGATAACACCTGCTGCTAGCTTACCTAGCTTATGTATTTCTTGTTTTTAAAGTGTTGTTTTTCTTCTTCTTTTTAACCCATGTACTGTAAAGCGTCTGAGTTTTTATAAATTCATTGTATTATTATTTAAATTATTATTACCAGCCGCGCTAACCACCTGGTTAACGTAACGTTAGCACTTCTACAGTAGCAGTAACGTTACTAACAATACGGTGTTGTAGAACAAGCGAAGCATAGATGGCAGATATTGACGATACATTTCTGCTATAATCCGTGGTGCCTTTATGATCGCTAATGATTAGCCTTCAACGCCCTATTTCTCCATCATCGCCCAGCTGGAAAAAGCAGTCACATCGTCCAGCGCTTTTCTGAAGTTTCACATTTCGGATGCGCTTTGACGCCATTTTATAGATTGCATCGCCTTAGTCGAACACAGGAAGGATGGTCATTTTCACCACAGTGTATTTGGTACATCCTGCCTATATCCATGTGTACCATCCAAACCACTAATCAAAGATGGCTGCATACACAGTTTGCTCCTTCATCATTCCTCCACCCAACTACCAGAGGCGGTTTTCCCCCCATATCTAAGACAAGGGTGTGTGTGTGTGTGTGTGTGTGTGTGTGTGTGTGTGTGTGTGTGTGTGTGTGTGTGTGTGTGTGTGTGTGTGTGTGTGTGTGTGTGTGTGTGTGTAGAGCTGAACCTCTCATCTCACAATTGACTGTGACTCAGTTTGCCTCGGGCGGAGGCAGAGCCAGATTAACACCCCCAGGGGCCCCGGGGCACTGAATCTCCCAGGGGCCCCCCTACCTATCGTCCGGATGTTTGGATGTTTTTTCGCCATATTTAGAGGAATATCTAATTTTAAATTAACATTAGTATTATACTGTTATGTCATTATTCAGTTTCTCAGATTCAGTTTCTCACTCACTCATAGGCGATTCTAGGCTTTGCAAACAGGGGTAGCACCAGCAGGATAAAAATATTAGTGTGACTGGGGGGTTTCTAGGCGGGGCTGTGCCCCCCCTGGACAAAGAAATTTTGTACATTTTAAAGTAAAATGCATGAATCTGATGCACTCTGAGAGCAAAAGGAAGAGGCTAATCTTCACATTAATATCCTCTTCACTGTGCTGTGGCTTTACAATGATGAAAAAATAATTGACATTACATTTCCAATACAAAACAGCAGAGGGTGCCGCAGCACCACAAGCACCCCCACTTCCCGCGCCCCTGGTCACCACTTGCCCACAGGCATCCAATGAGACTAAATCATCAGACCTAATCTTCTTGGAAACACATTTTATTTTGTTCTGATTGGTCTTAGATTTGTGTCATAGTTCTGTGGAGCCCAACATGAGCCCGACCAAAAAAAAAAAAAAAAAAAAATTTTTTTTTTTTTTTTTTTTGGAGGGCCCCTTCACCCCGAGGGCCCCGGGGCACCTGCCCCGGTTGCCCTATGGTTAATCCGGCCTTGGGCGGAGGGCCGCTCAAGCAAAGGATCCATGCCCTCCAGGGATCTGTCTGATATCTGGCCTCTATGCTCTCTCTCTCTCTCTCTCTCTCTCTCTCTCTCTCTCTCTCTCTCTCTCTCTCTCTCTCTCTCTCTCAGCTGAGCATTTTGTGGCGATGCCAGTCCAAATGAACTTTTATGCCCCCCAATCTGACTGAGTTGACTTAATGTTTAAGGAACATGTCTTTGTCAGCTGGGTTGAGTCGCTGTGTGAAGCCTGTCGATTATGTCACCTATGCAGAGCCGCAGCAGATACAGCCTAGATTGCATGCCTCTGTGTGTGTGTGTGTGTGTGTGTGTGTGTGTGTGTGTGTGTGTGTGTGTGTGTGTGTGTGTGTGTGTGTGTGTGTGTGTGTGTGTGTGTGGTGTGGTGTGGTGTGTCTGTGTGTGTGTGTGTGTCGTGGGGGGGGTTGTTGTTGTCTGTTTCGAACAACTGCATGCCTCCAATTTTTGTGCACGTCCGCACGGTCTGGAAAACCAAAACGGACGCTGATTTTGAAGAGAGGTGTTTTGCACCGCGGTGAAGTTAGTTATAGGTTCCATATTTAACACAGTGGTTCTCAAACCTTTTCACATCAAAGACCCCCAAACTGACACAAATTAGACCACGGACCCCCATTTGATAAGATTTTGTCCCAGGGTCCCCCATCTGATAAGCTTTTTGCATTTAGATGTTTTATTACAGAAATCCATGACCAAAATAGTCATACATTCTGTCATTGTGTTACTTATGAATGGAATTATTGTGAAAATAAATTATTCAACTTTTTGCTGGGGACCCCCTGGAACACCATCAAGGACCCCTGGGGGTCCCTGGACCCCACTTTGAGAACCACTGATTTAACAGACATTCACTATGAATGGCTGTCGAATATCCTACCTAAAACTAGCTTTGTTTTTGCTGCTTTCAAATGGATTAACAGATTAACGGATTTGCTACAATATTTTTTTCATTGCAGTGGTTCAGTGGCTGATTACCTGCTGTGATTTAAACTCCACTGGTGCTCAAGCACTCTCTCTCCACCTTTAAACTCCACTGGTACTCAAAAATTTGCCTTCTAGCTAACTCGGGTACATTTATATTGCTGAATGTTGATTGATGTACATAGATAGATATATATACATGTATATAGATAGATAGAGTGATTGATTGGTGTAAAAAGCTTCAAGACTCAAGATCCTGCACCTTGTCATCCTGGCATGTTTTTCTTCGAGAGCGCCTCTCAGCTCTAACCTGCAATGGACCTTATTCACAGCGCAGCCATCTTGGGACGACGTCACCCGCTGGTTGGGAACGAAGGAGACTCTCATCCAAACCCCTGTCTGAACATTGGAGCAGTAGACCAAAAGTTTGAGTTCTGTCACACCAATTTCGTTTGATCACATCGGTAAATGGGCAGATGAATGTGTAGAGGATTAAAAAAAGGCCTACAGCAATTGGATCGAGTCTTAAATCCACGATATTCAAGGAAGCGCAGCTGATGCTCTAAATTGTAAACTGCACTACACCCTCACACCACTGAGCACCGAACCAATACATCTGGCGCTGTGGAGCAGTTGACACAGCCGAAGAAGGCTGTGTTTGAGCTTAAACTTAGGCACTGGCATGTGAATACATGTGAAACTACGCAATATTTGGGAATACCATGGCATCAAAATCTTGGATAACAATATCGTGTCGGAGGTGACACCTCTGACAACTATAGTAGCGCTAACATTGACGCTAGCGTTAGCACCTTCGCTAGCTAGGTTAGCATGACAGTGGTGAGCTCAAACACAGCCTTCTTCGACTGTGCCATTTCGGGTTCAACTGCTCCACAGCGCCAGATGTATCGGTTCGGTGCTCAGTGGTGCGAGGGTGTAGTGCAGTTTACAATTTAGACCATCGGCTGCGCTTCCTTGAATATCGTGGATTTAAGACTTGATCCAGTTGCTGTAGCCCTTTTTTTTTTAAATCCTGTACACGTTCATCTGCCCATTTATCGATGTGATCAAACGAAATTGGTGTGACAGAACTCAAACTTTAGGTCTACTGCTCCATCTTCAGACAGGGGTTTGGATGAGAGTCTCATTGCGTTCCCAACCAGCGGGTGATGTCATCCCAAGATGGCCGCGGTCCATACTTATCAGGGACAGAGCAGCTGTAGCCTTGGTTTGTCATGCCACAGTGTATCCGCTTCGCTTGTCCTAAATCATCACGTTAATTACTTGCTAATCTCATACGCTCACCGTGTGTGTTCTCCCAATCTCACCTGAAGCAGGAAGTCCTCTGTGCCAGCCGTTGAATTAAACATGCAGGTGGAATGATTTCGAAATGTCCCACTTTTCCATAGAGGAGGAGGATAATGAGATGAGAGGAGGAGGATGAGAGGAGGAGGATACATATCCTCCACTACATCCCGGGTTAGACACACACACACACACACACACACACACACACACACACACACACACACACACACACACACACACACACACACACACACACACACACACACACACACATGCATTGCAGGCTGATGTCAGGTTGAATTGGGCAGTGTGGAGAGATGAGAGCTCTTGGTGTGATTGCTGAAGGTCAGCCTCTCTCTCACTGGGCGTGCGACCATCCTCTCTCTCAGCTCTCTCTCTCACTGGGCGTGCGACCATCCTCTCTCTCAGCTCTCTCTCTCACTGGGCGTGCGACCATCCTCTCTCTCAGCTCTCTCTCTCTCACTGGGCGTGCGACCATCCTCTCTCTCAGCTCTCTCTCTCTCACTGGGCGTGCGACCATCCTCTCTCTCAGCTCTCTCTCTCACTGGGCGTGCGACCATCCTCTCTCTCAGCTCTCTCTCTCTCACTGGGCGTGCGACCATCCTCTCTCTCAGCTCTCTCTCTCACTGGGCGTGCGACCATCCTCTCTCTCAGCTCTCTCTCTCTCACTGGGCGTGCGACCATCCTCTCTCTCAGCTCTCTCTCTCACTGGGCGTGCGACCATCCTCTCTCTCAGCTCTCTCTCTCTCACTGGGCGTGCGACCATCCTCTCTCTCAGCTCTCTCTCTCTCACTGGGCGTGCGACCATCCTCTCTCTCAGCTCTCTCTCTCACTGGGCGTGTGACCATCCTCTCTCTCAGCTCTCTCTCTCACTGGGCGTGCGACCATCCTCTCTCTCAGCTCTCTCTCTCTCACTGGGCGTGCGACCATCTCTCTCTCAGCTCTCTCTCTCACTGGGCGTGCGACCATCCTCTTCCTCAGTCCAGGCTATGGCCCCGTCACACCTGTTAGCCGAGCAGCGGCTCAGTGAGCAGCCAATCTGTTCTCAAGTGGTTAGCATCTCCAATCGCTTTTCTGCAGGATTAGTGTGTGTGTGTGTGTGTGTGTGTGTGTGTGTGTGTGTGTGTGTGTGTGTGTGTGTGTGTGTGTCTGTGTGTGTGTGTGTGTGTGTGTGTGTGTGTGTGTGTGTGTGTGTGTGTGTGTGTGTGTGTGCGTATGTGGTGTGAGTGTAGCCGAAGATTCCCTGCCTACCAACACGAGGGTCGCAGGTTCGCGCACCCATGTCACCTCCAGCTTGGTCGGGCGTTACAGGCACGATTGGCTGTGTCTGCGGGTGGGAAGACATATTGGGGGTATGTGTCCTGGTCGCTGCACTAGCGCCTCCTCTGGTCAGTTGGGGTGCCAGGTCGGGGCAGAAGGGAACTGGTGGGAATAATAGCGTGATCCTCCCACGTGCTACGTCCTGCCGGTGAAGCTCCCCGCTGTCAGGTGAAAAGAAGCAGTAGGCAGTCGTAGATACAGATACAGTAGATATCTACGTCTGGTAGATATCTACTGTACGTCTGGTAGATATCTACAGTAGATATCTACATCTGCTGCTCAACTCTTGAAAAGTAGTTAAAGACCGCCCCCTAAGACCAAAACAAATTGCGTGAGCCGTGACAAACATGGACTGACCAACCATGGACAGCATGACGCAACTCGTGGGGGGGGCGGGGTTTGAATGATGCACCAATGCATGCAGAGAGCTGGACTTCCGTAACAGCTCAGCCAATCAGATGTTACCGTAGGAATTCCTAGGGCAAAACCCGGAACTGCTGACGTGTGATTCAGACCCTCCGTCGCTGGAAGTGTGCTGACGCAAGATGTTGGGTCTGAGCACGTGAAGCTAGTCTGCAACTAACCATTATTTTCGTTATCGATTTTTGTTGTTGTGTGTGCCTTTATTTACACAGGGAAGGCTCTTGAGAGCAAGCTCTCATTTTCAAGAGCGCCCTGTTACAAGGAACATATACAAGGGTTTACAGACAGACAAGATAAGAGCAATAAGAACCGATGATAATCAGCTAAAACATGTGCATTCCTCGTGCAGGGTGCTCTTGAGGAGAACTTTAAATGAGTCCAGAGAGATCAGTTTCTCCAGCTTCAGAGTGTCCTGGAGCATATTCCACTTGTTAGGGGCATAAAATAAAAAAGCCTTGTTCGGATCTCTCTCGTGGAATACGCAGCCTGAGGTGAGACTGCGAGCGTCTACAATAACTGGTGTTCATGTGATTAAGAAGTGAAGACAGATACAGTCTTAATGTAGCAATTATTTTCTCGACTAATCAATTACTCGTTTGGTCTATAAATTGTCACAAAATGGTCGATCACCTTTTCCCCCAAAGCCTGAGAGAACATCCTCATGTCTTCTTTTGTCCTGAGCAACAGTCCACAGCCCAAACAGAACTGTCATAGAAGAACCAGACAATATTCACATTTACTAAGAAGCTGGAACCAGGGATTTTTTTGTAATTTCTTTAAGCGATTATAAAAATAGTTGGCGATTAATTTTCTGACAATCGACTTATCGATTGATCGGCTAATGCTTGCTGCTCTACAAGAGACATGGCACAGTGTGAGTCAACATGAGTTACATCTTTGTCTATTTTTGTCTTTGAGGTACATCGAGTGGAAATATGGCTTAAAATATTGTTGCCAATTGCCAGTAGGAGCAGGACTCTGTGTGTGTGTGTGTGTGTGTGTGTGTGTGTGTGTATGTGCGTGTGTGTGCGTGCGTGCGTGTGCGTGTATGCGTGTGTGTGCGTGCGTGTGTGTGTGTGCGTGCGTGCATGTGCGTGTGTGCGTGTGTGTGTGCATGTGTGTGTATGTGCGTGTGTATGTGCGTGTGCGTGTGTGTGCGTGCGTGCGTGCATGTGCGTGTATGCATGTGCATGCGTGTGCGTGCGTGTGTGTGTGCATGCGTGCGTGTGCGTGTGTGTGTGTGTGTGTGTGTGTGCGTCAATCTGTCAGCCTGTTTATTTTGAGGGCTGAGTCACTTGGCCACTGTGTCTCACGGCATGTTCCCTCATGTACATACAGTGTGTGTGTGTGTGTGTGTGTGTGTGTGTGTGTGTGTTTGTGTGTGCGTGTGAGTGTGTGTGTGTGTGTGTGTGTGTGTGCGTGCGTGCGTGCGTGCGTGCATACATGCGTGTGTGTGTGTGTGTGTGTGTGTGTGTGTGTGTGTGTGTGTGCGTGTGTGTGTGTGTCGTGACTCGTGGGGGGTTTGGAATCGAGAACCGGTTCCAGTTTACATCCGATTCCCAAATTTTCCAATCACCCAGAATCTTATGCGTCTGAGTTTATTCATGTTATCAATGCCGGTATGTTTTTCTGACAGTTGCTCTTCGCAAAAACTCTGAACTCATTCATCATGAATGAGCTGAACTCATCGACGCTGCTGGAAACTTGCAAGGAGTCATGGCAGAACCTCCCTCCCTCTCTCTCTAATATAAGATTGTTCAATCATGTTTATTGATAGTGCTTAGCTAGACATATTCTCTGTAAAGCCCTCTGCGACATGCTTGTGAATTAGGGCTAAATAAACTTGACTTGACTCGAGGAAATGGTCCAAATCATGGCATCATTTCACAAACAAAGATGACAACAGAGATGCTTGTAAAGTCTGTCAAATTATCATTTCAATTTGGCTGCATTTACACAGTGTTTTTTTATTATATATGTGTATTTTATTTGTTTTGTTGTGGTTTGTTACACAGTGTTTTTTATGTTTTATATTTTACAAGCTCTGCCTGTAGCATTATTGTGAGGAGAAATAAAAAGCTGACCATGGCAACATCAGCTGACGTTAGCTTAGCAGCTGTAGCTCGGTAATCAGCTGGTTAGCTCTTAGCAGCTGTAGCTCAGTAATCAGCTGGTTAGCTCTTAGCAGACAATACAGTGTTGTGCGACAAAAGACGGCTTACCAGATATTTCCAATACATGCGAGGTATAATCCATACTGCCTTTATGTTCGCTGTTACAGTAACACGATTACATGTCCCATTGCTCCACCGGTACTTTCACTTTCTCCATATTTGCTGTAGCTCTGGGAAACTGGGCCAGCTACTCTGTCATCGTGATTGGACAGCTGGAAACACCAGCAATAGTGTTGAAACATGTTGTCTTTGTAAGAAAAAGAGCATTGCAATTTATTTGAACATGTTCAAATGCTATTAGACAGACATTCTGCACGCTTCAGACTCGAGAGACATGTAATAAAACAGCTGTATTGACGCATTGACGCTGAAAACCTGTGCAGGCTAAAAAGCAGGTGTGGAGAAGTACAGTCCTCTATATGCGGGGGGGGGGTGGAACAAGATCCCTAACGAAATGAAGTCTGTCAATTCTCTGAACGGTTTTAACACGTTGAGTGCCATAGCCGAGATATCTCGTCTTACATAATCCAACGGTTGAGTGCCATAGACGAGCTATCTCGTCTTACATAAACATTTTTTTTTTTTGACGGTGGGACATCAATCAACCCCTTTTACGTCTTCTATATCACTATTGGAGGAAGAGAATGTGTATAATCTATTTTACCGACCACTAAGAGGCGACAGTTCTCTCCAGACAGAGACAGAGAGAAAGCATGCTGGAGAAAGCATTCTAATTTTCAAGGAAATAGCTGGGCGTTTTTTTGACGGTGCTACGTGGATCAATGCCCCCCGCGTCTCCTATGGAGATATTGGAAGTATTGAATGTGTATAATCTATTTTACCGACCAGCTAGGTGGCGACGGTCCTCTCCCGACAGAGATAAAGTCAACCAAAAGCAGCCGCCTCCCGCGGAAATGGCTTGGCGATTTTACAGTCAGAAACGAACGAGCCTCATTCTCATACTGTAGGCGGGGACGCTTTCGCGCTGCTGCGGTGGGGGGTTCCAGAAATGGACTGGGTGAGCAGCATAAAGCCTAGAGTCGCACGGGGCTTCATCGGGGCTCTCAAACCCAAGAGACAGTGAGACCTATCCACACTCGCTGCCAGGGAGAGAGGCTGCTCAAACTCGCTGCCAGGGAGGGACGCTGCTCAAACTCCCAGCAGCAGAGCACTCCGCAGCACAGACGGAGGGAGGAGTTTGGAGACACACACACACTCTCTCTCTCTCTCTCTCTCTCTCTCTAGTCCCGAGAGAGAGAGAGAGGAGAGAGAGAGAGAGAGAGAGAGAGAGAGAGAGAGAGAGAGAGAGAGAGAGAGCACACAGAGCGGGAGACAGACACGCCGCGGGGGCAAAGAACGGACACACACACACACACACACACACACACACACACACACACACAATACAGTATACAGACTCGCCCAAGGGCACCCACAATCACAGGCAGGTGACTGTTCTGCTGTTTGATTGAATTTCACAAAACTGCGATTATCTCAGCTTGCTGTCTCAGACGCTAAAACCATGCTGTACTCAACGGCTAATATCTACATAACTACTAACTCTGCAAACTAACTCTTTTAGACAGAGAAAGCACACATTCTATTAGTTATTTTTAGATGATTGGTGTTCACGAAGTCTTAACAGAAAATAATCCTCGGCTCTTGTAAAATGAGCCAGAATCCTCAAAAAAAAACCTGGCACAACTTACCTACAGGATTGAAAAAACGGCTGGCACTCAATGTGTTAAGAACGCTCTGAAAACATCCTGCTGAGTAAGCTAGAGTAACGTGCTGAGCCTAGTTTAAATGGTTTTTGAACTCTTGTTGCTGTCTCTGTATTGTTTATTTGATGTAATGTGTTACTGTACGTCCTGTTTCTAAGACCAGGGACCACGTGGGAAATAAGTGTCCGCACTTTTACATCTTTATCCCCTGGATTTTGTTGTCTTATAGCCATAATAAAATACAATTAATCAAATCAGGCCATCTATTTTGTCCACACAGAAAATTGATCAGGAATCGATAAAGAATCGAATCAAGAAACAGAATCGATAATAATGGCATTGGTTTCAATAAAATCTTCTTCTCAAACACTTTCACGTCAAGGACCCCTAAATTTACACAAATTAGATCACAGACCCCCGTTTGATCATCCTTTTTCTTTTTCTTGCCCTCCTTCACTCTATCTTGAATAGTTAGAAAAGGTAAAAAAAATAAAAAGTTTGTGTAGGTCTGATTGGAGTCATATATTGTATTTATAATGTTTATTATTTTGTGTCAGTGTGTTGGCACTGGAAACAATTGTTGTATTTAAAATGTGTCTGAATAATCCCGTAAGGGATGTGCTGCGTGCAGCCAGACACGAAAATAAAATATTCATTCATTCATGATCACATTTGGTCCCAGCAGCCAGGGTCCTCATCTGATAAGATGTTTGCTTTTAGATGCGTTACTACAGAAAGTGTATGAAACCCATGAACAAAATAGTCACACATCATTGTCATTGTGTGACTTATGGATGGAATTATAGTGAAAATAAATGATCCCCCTTTTACTGGGGACCCCCTGCAACCCCGTCAAGGACCCCTGGGGGTCCCGCGAGCCCACTTTAAGAAGCACTGCTGTATAGAGTAGATAGGAGAGCAGGAAGACAGCACTGCAGCATGCGGGACGAGGGAGGAGAGCCATCTAAATGCAAATTCTGCTGATTCTTACCAACATGCTGAATGGGGTTAGGGTGTGTCACTGTGTGAAATACAGGCAGAGAGGTACCACTCATTCTGTGTGACATACAGACAGAGAGGTCCCACTCACTCTGTGTGTCACTGTGTGACCTAAGCTGTTTTCACACATGCGCTTTATACCGGGACATTACCAGAAAGTGGTCTATGCCTTTCATGTGTGAAAATTGTTTTCCGGCACAAGCGATCGCTGATCTTTTACCAGCTCCTCGGTAGTGACAGGACCGGTATGCTGGCAGAGCGACTCAAGTGTGAAACGTGTCAAGTCATTTGCCGGTCCTTCTCTCATGGGCGAGGTGTACACACCTTGCTTAACGTTCACTTCCAGCATGCATACCGTAATCTAATCATTCGCACACATCAAAGCAAACTGGCGAAATTATCTTCTCGTCTCCTCTGCCCTACGTCCTCCTCCCCATGCCTGCTGCACAGCGCACAGTTAAATGACCTTACAGCCAATGTTAAATCATCCAAAATGAACATGAAGCAATAGCAGCTGAACTGATAAATGCCGACTTGTTCAACGAGCAACAGGTTAGCGGATGTGATAGATAACATCATTAGGCTACATTCCCAAAACGAGTGTTATTTTGTGACGAGCAAACGTTTAACGTCGGAGTTCGACAAGGAAATGCGATGCGAGCAGGCATGCGCTGCAGTCATGTGGGCTGCAGTGAAGAGTACTATCCAGGCAGCGTCAAGCCAGCGTAAACACAGCCGCCCAACGCTTGTATGTAGATGTAACGGCGTGCCTGGCCTGCCACTTCAGTCTGGCTGGCTGCGCGTCCGTTAACGTTAGTATGATCTGCGTTGTGTTCTGTGGCTGTGCAGGTGGAAGGAAGGACTCTGACACAAGCTGCGACTGGAAGACGTTTAGTGGAAACGGGGATCTGTATGAAATAATACAATATAAACAAAGGCTGTAACATGCAGTCTCCACACGACACGGATTCACCGGCCCCTCCTCTCAGAACGTTTAGCGCGGACTGCTTTCATTTACACATTACTCTAATGATGCTAAACATTAGCAGTAACAATGGACATGTATGAAAATAAACAAAGTGCACATACCTGTATGAAATAATACAATATAAACAAAGGCTGTAACATGCAGTCTCCACACGACACGGATTCACCGGCCCCTGTTAGCAATAAAACACACGGGAAACCCTGTAGTACTTGGAAACACATGTCACTATAAACTTGCAAAACGAATTTACAAAGTTCAGATTCTAATGACACAGAGCTCTACATGTTCACAACCTTAAGGTTATCATTGACAAGTGCATACTGATACGTTTGTATTGTCCAAAAACCAAAATAAATGCTTATTCCTGACACAGAAAATAATACATACCTCCTCTCAGAATGTTTAGCGCGGACTGAGGGAGTCGCAGCAGTGACGTCAAAACCAACGGACGTCTTAAAGTGACAGTACAGGTTTGAGCACACCATTGGATAAAACTATGAAATACAACTTGAACATAACAAAACAGATGTTATTCAACATAGATCAGGATTTGGTGATGTTTCAAACACAAAAATAAAGGTATCATTCTAAACTGGTTACATAGAGAAAGCAAATGCACGATGCGAAATGTGGAAGTATTTTGCTTACGTTGCTGACAGCGAAGGCAAGCTCCTGGACACATCAAACGAAGCCAGTCTGTAAAAAGTGCTTCAACACGACAGGCTATTTCTCTCCGACAGGGATCCCTACTTCTTCAAAGATTTCAGTTCAAAGACTGGTTAGCGAATGTGAAGGATACAACATACATGCCCTCTTAAGTCAAACGAGTGTGATTTATTGTGTGACAAGCAAACTTATTTCACCATCGGAGTTTTGCCGACCCCCAAAATTCCCCCTCCAAGTGCACACGTTACTCCCCACCCGCTCTGCAGTGCCGGCTATATTCACACATGTGAGCCCTCAGATGTGAAGGGAAATTCCGGGAAATGGCCGATATTGATTTACAGGCAATTTTCCTGTACGCATGTGTGAAAACGGCTATACAGACAGAGAGTTCCCACTCTCTGACCTGCAAGGGTGTGGAGAGGTGCGAGGGTGTAGGGAGGTGGGAGGGCAGTGGGGAGGTGGGAGGGCAGTGGGGAGGAGGGGGGAAAAGCCTGCTACCTCTATGGTTTATGCATAAACAGCTGTCACAGCTTGGTGAGAAATGGAGAAGATGTTGCCTGCGCTCTGCAGCCGCCCTGCTGAGAGGACTGCATACTTCAGCAGCACTAATACCATGAAAGAGCTTCTCCCCCTGCAGCCACTTCACATACTTTCTGCCATGCTGTCATTTTGTGTTGGCATCCTCATAATCCGCTATAATCTGAAAATAAAAAAGATCTGAACTGAACTCCCGCGGAGCTCCTGCTCGCCTCTGTGAATGTGACGTGTTGGGGGTGAAGCGAGGCTACCCCCCTCTTTTCTCCCTCCCTCCCTCTCTCTCTTTTTACCTCTGATTTACGCTGCCTACCCACCTGTATAAAAAAAGCCTACAACACAGGTCACCAAATCAAGATTCAAGAGATTCAAGATTCAAGATTTTTAATGTCACTCCGTAGTACAAGTATCACGTGTGAAATTCTTGTGCTGTAGACTCCGTTACAACATAGTGCAAAATAACAGGGCATATAGGTGCAGGAAAACATAATTAAACATAATTAACATTATGTTTGCACAGGTGCAAATAGCATATACCTAATTAAACATACTATTAAACATTAGACATACGTAATGGTAGCAGCTACAGTACAGTACAGTACAGCTACTACATTACAAAATCGCATTAGTTTCAACCGCCTCTGGCCAGTTACCTCCACTCTCCACACGGTGGTGATATATCATCCAGGGCCACTCAGGCCCCCAGGCAGCTTATTTGCTCAAAGCAAGGGGCAACCTTTGGTTCTGACAAATGAAGGCAATGTAGGCTGTGCCTTAAAGCTGCATTCTTTCGAGTGGGCTGCAGGGGGTGACTAGCTGCAAAAAGACGTCAGGTTGTATAGAAGGCAATGAGAAAATGATCCTACTTCTCATTTAATTGATGACCTCAGTAAGCACTTTCCTAATGAGTTTATGGTCTCAATCGCTAGTTTCAAGTCTTCTTCAATGCAGCCTGATGTTCATTTAGTCAATTATGGTCCCATTTCGAATCAATTAGAAGATAAAGCAGACTATGTTTTGGGGCGTGATTGACAGGTCACCTGTCCAGTGATCACGCAGCTCGCCGATTGCAGACCAATAGCAGGCGGCTCCGTGGCAAACCCCTGGTCTCACGCTAGTTGCTTCTGGCAGATGGCGATGGTCAAAATGCCACTTCCATATTTGTATACAGTCTATGGCTCTAAGCTGAGGGGAAGTGACACAGAGCGGGGTATTGTGCGCAGGGCCGATCAGCTGTCAGGTGCGATTAGGCGAGGAGAGGGGGGGATCTGATCATTAATATCAACCTCTCTCAACGACAAAGACACCTATACAGATGCAGGGCTGGACTGGGACCAAAAAAGCTACCTGCCATGTGTCAGACAGGCCCACAATTTCGAATCGGCCCAATTTTTCGAGCTTGCGCTCGCATGGGTTGGGGATTTACTTATAAAGCCACATGTTATGACCCGGTCTAGGGGTTTTAGGTGTAATCATGGGTCGCGGAACCGCCCGTGCCACACGGGCCCGGGCCTGGGTACATTTCAGTTCCCCCCCCCCCAAAAAAAAAAAAAAAAAATTCTTCAAATACATAATACATACTTTTTCACCAACCTGACCGGCCCACTAGCGAGCGGCCCACCGGCCATTGCACCGGTAGAATTACATTGCAGTCCAGCCCTGTACAGATGGAATGTGCAAATACACTCCTGCATCGAGAGAAATTTCTGCTGATTAAACCTTAACCCAGTTTGCCTCGTAAGATGGCTGTGATCCAAAACTCCAAAACTGCCCAGTAATCTTCCCCCTTTTCCCAATGACTCGTCATTGATCATCTATAGCTTTCCCCTTCTCTAAGTCTAGAGATTCTCTAAGTATAAGAGAGGATTTTTCATTGATTCTTCGAGGGGTTAAAGTAGTGCATTTTTTGTTTGCCTCACAGAGCTGTTGGAAGCTGGGTGCGCTGCTTTCTTTATAAGTGGGACCTAATGAGCATGGAGTTAGGAAGATCAAAACGTATTATAATAAGAGAAATGTCTGTGTGTGTGTGTGTGTGTGTGTGTGTGTGTGTGTGTGTGTGTGTGTGTGTGTGTGTGTGTGTGTGTGTGTGTGTGTGTGTGTGTGTGTGTGTGTGTGTGTGTGTGTGAGCAGAATTTCGGCCGGCCACAGCTATGACGTTTTACGTGCGATCGGGCTGAAACCTTCAGGGGGTGTAAGGAGCACCCCAGCGGGTGACCTGACGGAGCCAGATTTATTAATTAGGTGATTGCCCTAATTAGCTAATGATGTGATGTCATCAGTGGCTGTCTGAGGCTATAAGTTCAGTGATGATGTCATGTTCCAGACCAGGGGGGGCCTCACGGGTCCGCTAGTATAAAAAGGTATTCTCTTCCCTACAGGTTTCAGCAAGTTGAATTTATTTTAGGCCCCCGGAGATCCATTGTAAATTGATTGACATGATTGATTTGCATAGATATCAGGGCACTTTGGGGAGAAGGTGACTGGACATGATCAATACAGTGACCAACCGAAGCCTGTTCAGGTCAAGAGACCAGACGCAGTTCAAAATTACATGGACTTTAAATAGATAACGCCTAATCCTATTGCAGTAGCATGCCGCTTGTACCGAGGCTTATACCGATCTTTATGGATTTGTAAGCCACAGCGCCCAATTATAGATCGGTTTAAGCAGTTTAAAATGTTTTACATTCTGCACCTCAAAGGATGTAAGACGTACCGCGTACTACACACCAGATATTTTGATTGCCTTCTCAGAATAGCAATCAATGCTTCTAATCTTTGGCAAATGACGTTTACTCGTCCTCTCAGATACTGTAATGATCTCATGCAAAAAAAAACGAGGCTGCATACCTCTCCCGGGCACCAGAGACCCAGGCAGGTCCCCCTCCACTACCCGCCCTGCCCCTCACCTTGCCCGGGTACCACACCTCCGGCAGAGACCCCCCACCTCCAGGACCTCGCGCACCAGGGGGTCCCGTGCATTGTTCGCTCAAAAACAGCACGCGATGAGCACTCCGCTCGAAATGACTTTGGACAATTAAAGAGTTTCTCCCTGTCAGAATGGCGGCGGGCACGTCGCTCCCGTCTGCAGCATTATGCAGAGAGCTCTAATAAGAGTACAGAGAGCATTACAGATAGTCCTCTCCAAACTTCAAAAGCATTAACATCCCTCCCTGGACTTGTTTCATGGCCTGTTAATTGGGTCCATACTGTGCCTGAAGAGGAAAGGGCAGACTCGCTGGGATCTGAGGGTTCCACTCTCACTGGATCTGGGAAATTAAATTACCAGTTTGAACCACATCGCTCCTCCTGACCAGGAGAGACAGCAGAATAATGATGCCATTCTAGTCCATACAGTAGCTACTTGAAATGTATGTTGCGTTAATCCTTCCAGGATTTCAGCCTCACAGCCAGTTACTTCTGGCTGTGAGCCTGAAAGCCTTCCAGGATTTCACTCTCACTAAACACACAATGCACTCCAGGTTTATTCTTTTTTAACACAATACAGCCCATTTTCAGGAGATTGGCCAACTGAAAATCTTGGGAAATGAAAGGCTTTGCACACTGAAAGATGACTGACAATCTTTGCAATTTAACTAATGCAGCACGAGGATATGCTTCAGAGTCAAGCTTCCATTTGGTCAAGTCCAGTATCTCAGGAGGTTACATGGTCCATGTTCTTACAGCTTTTCCACTGTCTGGTTCCCCGCTATATTGGGGAAAGTTTGTGAAACCGGGCGTCCGAGAAGTGCAGTGGTAGATTCCCTGCGTATACACGAGGTTCGCAGGTTTGAGTCCCCGTGTTACCTCCGTCTTGGTTGGGGGGTTCATACAGGCACAATTGGCTGTGTCTGTGGGTGGGAAGCTTGTGTATGTGTCCTGGTCGCTGTACTAGTGCCTCCTATGGTCAGACTTTGTGTGTGTGTGTGTGTGTGTGTGTGTGTGTGTGTGTGCGTGTGCGTGCGTGCGTGTGTGTGATTTATGACATCACTGATGATGTCACACTGGGATTTATGACATCACAGTGGAAAGATCACAGTGGGACAGAGAAACAGAAAGACAGACAGACAGACAGACAGACAGACAGACAGACAGACAGATGATATCAGTGGGGCAGACAGAGAAACAAACAAACATACAAGATGAAATAATTTAATTGAGGAATTGAAGTCTCCAAAACTCCAAGTTATATAATTGAGTTTCACTCACTATTCTGCATTTACTGGTGTAAGATATGCATCGGTGTGTGGTGGGTCTGCCCCCCCCCCCCCCTGCACCCAGGGATGGGAAGTAACTAAGTACAAATACTTTGTTACTGTACTTAAGTAGGATTTTCAGGTATCTGTACTTTAACTGAGTATTGATTTTTCTGACAACTTTTTACTTTTACTCCCTACATTTTCACAGAAATATCTGTACTTTGTACTCCTTACATTTTCAAAACAGTCTAGTTACTTTAGTTATACTGCACAACAGACAAAAACGATGTCTGTGTCTCTCTCGTCGCACATCCAAAACAAGACACAGAGTCTAAATAAGGCGTGGCCGATGTCACAAATAAATCACGGATGAGGTCACAGATGATGTCATCAGTGATGTCGAGCATAGTCATGTCATTAGTGAGTGATGTCATCAGTGAGTGCAGTGCTGTCACTTGAGCAATTGTGATGTCATAAGTGAGTGATGTCATCAGTCATCATGTTATTATAATGTCATCATGTAATAATGTTATGATGTCATGTTATGATGTCATAATGTCCAACCCACATTCAGTCCCTTCATATTGCCCAGCGTTGCCAGGTGCACCGATCAATAATGCCAAAATTCTCATAATGTACAATAATTTGATAATTTTGTGACACTTACTGTAGTTGTAATCAACTAGGGATCTGGTGCGCTACGTGTGCTTGATTCCTCGGCTCCTCGCTTGCTTGTTTCTACATGTCTTCTCACATCTTTGCAGCCAATCATGCATTCATGTCCTCTAGGACAAAGTCCTTTAAGTTCTGTGCTACATAGAACAGAACAGAACAGAACAGAACAGAGAAATGGTTTTTACTTTTGTACATTTCAGAGCCTGTGGTGCATAAAATTGCCTAAGGCGGCGTTCACACACAACGCGTTCATTGGAGCTGCCAGCGTCTTTCTGCAATTCATTCTCTATGTAAGGATTCGTTCTCTATGTAAGGTTCATTCTCTATGTAAGGACGCACTAAACGTGCTCCTCTTTCAAGGAGCGCACCTGGTGTTTAGTGCTGGTGGCGTCTGTTGTTTTTGGAGGAGCACTAATGGTTGAACATTTGGAGGAAAAGCGCGCTGCTCGTCTTTTCACTCCTACCTTTTCTCCTCCCAGAGGGATCCTCAAACTCCACTGCTGCCAGAAATGGCAATCATCTGGCTTTCATGTTGACAGTGAACAACATCAAACAGACAAAACCAGCTGGCTACCGTCCGTGTGGTCGTTGTGTCCTAAACGCTAGTGCGCGCGACTGCAGGGTAAAACAAAATGAAACGCAAAAAAAAACGCTCCGTGCGCTGTTTTGTGCACAATGGAAGCGCTCTCGACATGATTTCCATAGCGTTCTAACTGAAAAAAGCACGTTGGGTGTGAACGCCGCTTAAGTGGGTGGGCGGTGGTTAGTCACGATGTTGCGGGCTGACTGTTTGTGACATCATTAGTGATGTCATAAATCAGGGATTGTGATGTCATCAGTGATGTCACTTGAGCAATTGTGATGTCATCAGTGATGTCACTCGAGCAATTGTGATGTCATCAGTGATGTCACTCAAGCAATTGTGATGTCATCAGTGATGTCATAAATCGTACCTGGCTGAGGCTATATAAGTGGGGGAAGAAGAAGAACCCGCTGCTCACGTACGATAGTTTCCCTCCAAAAACGATAATTTTGACCCTCAGGTACGATAATTCCTCATTTCCCACCTGGCAACACTGATAATACCTTCTGTTTGAGACACAGCATATAAGTCAGTGTGGTACAGTGACACATCTGAAGCTGTTCAAGATGTTCAAGATGTTCGGGGTTTAGGACCGACACGTTCTCGCTCGTTGGTTTGTTTAAAGTGTAAAATAGTGAACAGTACAATCTTCACAGGTTGCTGAAACAAGTGTTGTATTGAAGGAGGAGAGCCGCCAAGATGCCGCGAATTATGATCAAAGGAGGCGTCTGGCGCAACACTGAGGATGAAATCCTCAAGGCAGCGGTTATGAAATATGGGAAAAACCAGTGGTCACGTATCGCCTCCCTGCTTCACCGCAAGTCTGCCAAGCAATGTAAAGCCAGATGGTACGAGTGGCTGGACCCCAGTATCAAGAAAACCGAGTGGTCCAGAGAAGAAGAGGAGAAGTTGCTTCACTTGGCCAAACTGATGCCGACTCAGTGGAGAACCATCGCTCCCATCATAGGACGCACTGCCGCACAGTGTCTGGAGCACTATGAGTTCCTGCTAGACAAGGCAGCGCAGAGGGACAATGAGGAGGAAGTGGGAGATGACCCTAGGAAATTAAAGCCAGGAGAGATTGACCCCAATCCTGAAACTAAGCCTGCCAGACCGGACCCTGTGGACATGGACGAAGATGAGTTGGAGATGCTGTCGGAGGCCAGGGCTAGACTGGCCAACACCCAGGGTAAGAAGGCCAAGAGGAAGGCCAGAGAGAAACAGTTGGAGGAAGCCAGGCGGTTGGCTGCGCTCCAGAAGCGCAGGGAGCTGAGAGCTGCAGGAATAGATGTTCAGAAGAAGAGGAAGAAGAAGAGAGGCGTCGACTACAATGCCGAAATCCCCTTTGAAAAGAAACCCTCTCAGGGATTCTACGACACCAGCATGGAGCAGTATGAGGGTCTGGAGCCCAACTTCAAACGCCTCCGACAGCAGCACCTGGACGGAGAACTGCGCAATGAGCGCGAGGAACGCGAGAGGAAGAAAGACAAACAGAAGATAAAGAAGAAGAAAGAGAGTGATTTGCCGTCTGCCATCCTCCAGACCAGCGGAGTGGCCGAGTTTACGAAGAAACGCTCCAAACTGGTTTTACCCGCACCACAGATCAGCGATGCGGAGCTGGAGGAAGTGGTCAAACTGGGCGTGGCCAGCGAGGTCGCCCGCCAAGCCGCAGAGGAGAGTGACATCGCCAACTCCGCCTCCTCGACCCTACTGTCGGAGTACAGCGTCACCAACGCCACGGGAACGGGGCTGCGCACCCCCCGCACCCCTGCTGCCCAGGATAAGATACTGCAGGAAGCCCAGAACCTGATGGCACTGACCAACATAGACACGCCCCTGAAGGGCGGCCTCAACACTCCGCTGCACCAGAGTGACTTCAGCGGAGTGACACCACAGCGCCAGCAGGTTCAAACACCTAACACTGTCCTCACCACCCCGTTCAGAACCCCCGGGCAGGGTCAGGGGTCAGAGGGCATGACCCCTCAGGCCGGAGGGGCGATGACCCCACGCGGGGCCACGACCCCGGGGACGGCCCCCAGCCGCACGCCACTGAGGGACAAACTGAATATCAACAGTGAGGAGCAGCTGACTGACCCTGCATACGCCAAACACATGCAGAGGGAGAGCCTGCAGCAGCTGAAGCAGGGCCTGCTGTCGCTCCCTCTTCCCAAGAACGACTTTGAGATCGTCCTGCCTGAGAATGCGGAGAGAGAGATGGAGGAAACTGAGACGGAAAGCGGCTTCATAGAGGATGCTTCTGATATACAGTCACGCAAGCAGGCTGTGCGGGATGCAGAAAAGGAAAGGGAGCTGAAGCTGCGTCACACTTCCGTTCAGAGGGATCTGCCGAGACCTACTGAGGTCAACGAGTCCGTCCTCCGCCCCCCCTCCCTGGAGCAGCTGTCTGATCTCCAAATGGCGGAAGAGATGATCAGACATGGAAATGATCACCATGCTGCACTACGACTGCCTGCACCACCCGTCAGCCAGTGCAGCCAACCTCCTGCTGCGCAGCAAAGCCAGAGGGCCCGCCTCCGCCTCCAACAACGCCTCGCACATAGCGTACCTGGACTCACACAGCTACCAGCCAGTCAGCACCGAGGACATGGAGAAGGCGTCAGCAGTGCTGACAGGAGAAATGGAGGTGGTGAAGGCAGGGATGGCTCATGGTGAGCTGAGCATGGAGGCCTACAGCCAGGTGTGGGAGGAGTGCTACGGACAGGTGTTGTATCTAGCAGGTCAGAGCAGGTATACCAGAGCTAACCTGGCATCCAAGAAAGACCGCATTGAGAGCCTGGAGAGAAAGCTAGAGGTGAACCGCGGTCACATGACAGCGGAGGCCCGGAGAGCCGCCAAACTGGAGAAGAAACTGAAAGTCCTGCTGGGAGGTTTTCAGTCCAGAGCGCTGGGGCTCCTGAAGCAGCACAGTGAACTCTGGGAGCAGGTGGAGCAGGCAGCTACAGAGCTCCAGACCTTCAATCAGCTGAAGAAGCAGGAAGATACTGCTATTCCCAGGAGAAAAGAGGCCCTGCGGGAGGACGTGGAGAGGCAGAGCTGCAGGGAGCGAGAGCTGCAGCAGAGATATGGAGAGCTGCTGCTCGACAGGGAGACACTGCTCAACAACGCTCAGAAATATTGATCCACACACACACACACACAAATCACATAAACATACATACTAGATATACACACACGCAAACTGATACCCACTCATAACAGGCATTATGGAGACTTTGCTAAATTAATGTAGATAACAATTTAGCAATACTGAGAAATGCTGACACAAATAAATTCCCGTGAGCTTCCATCCCATCGAGTATCTGCTAGAACCCTTCTGTCATTCTCTGATTGCCATGGCAACTCCAGAGATAAGCCCCGCCTCTGCGTACTGATGTTGCAGTGATGTCACAGACTGAGTTATGTGTTCAGTAGTCTGTTGTTTCTGTATTAGTGACCAATAAAGTTTCTATTGGACAACAAAAAAAAAAAAAAGATGTTCAAGATGTTCAAGATGCTGTTCAAGATGGCTGTTCAAGCAGAGCATGCCCAGACCCGGACGAATCGAGAGAGCCCAATCGGGGCCAGCTCAAGTCATATCATGACGAGTCAGATCTGGCCCAAGTATCACTATCCAACTAATTTCACTCACCACTGAAATATCCATGAGGATAACTAAATGGCTGCAATCAATCACGTATTTCTCAGCCTGGGCTATTTTTTATCCAAAATCCGAGTGATCAGCAGTTGTGGACATCTGCTGATTAACAAACTGTTCATTCGTGGAGGTGGGACTACGAGGAGATGAATTGCGGGCGAATCCTGCAATTGTCTCACTTGCATATCGTGTTGCCAGATTGTTTTGAAAGAGAGAAAATACACTGCGAGGCGTAAATATTTGAGTTGGGAGTTGCATGCTGTAGCATGTGTTTCGGGGTTCTGCTTACACAGATTGTAAACTGTTACATGTGCGATCCACAAAAGTTCGGTAAAGTTGGAAATATATTGACAGCTTCGCACTTCCCGGATCAATAGCTCATAAACGAAGCGTGTACTGCACACACGACGCCTCCCCATCTTAGTAAGGTAGACAACGAGCTACAACCTCATTTTCACCTAAATGAACGATCCTCCGAGCTGGACAAATAACATTGGTCTCTATGTGCTGCGGGCGGTGAGGCAAGTGCTTAGGGACCGTCAGACTTGACGCCAACGTTTTAAATAAAAAACAAGTTTCTACCATAATCCTATCATATACTGTACGGTAGGCTATGTATTATCCGTGTCTCATAGCCTGTTTGTGTGTGCAGGAGCATTGGCAAACAAACGTACAGGCTGGTGACACTTGTAAATTTTGAGGGGACCCTCAATGATTCTTCCAGATTCAGTTTTGAATTAAATTAGCTATCGTTTTTAATAAAACTGTCCCGACTCCATGGATGTTATAGTGGTATAAAAATAACAAGGGGTCCATGTTTTGAAACAATAGGCTATATTACTCCAACCTACAGCAGAATATTTCAGCAAATAGCGTAGCGGTAGAATAGCCGGCCTGTAAATTGTAGATCCCGAGTTCAAATCCCACATGGGGTGGTATTATATTTTTTGAAAATGTAGCATAAAATTGTTAATCTGGACACAATTATAGCTTTATGTATAAAGTTGCTGAATATACACTGTGTACATAGCAGAATAACTGAACATGCCCATTCATGGTAACGGTCATATTTCGACGTCAGCTTGACGTTCCCGCGTAGACGTCTAAATTACATTACATTACATTACGTCATTTGGCAGACGCTTTTATCCAAAGCGACTTACAATAACACATTTTTTGTCAGCAATAGAGCAATCAACTATGGAGCACAGTCTATGACAACTACAACTTCTGAAGGAACAGTGGTACAAGTTTAGGTTAGTGGTACAAGGTTAGTTTTTTTTTTTTTTTTTAATCTAACGAAGTTAGATCAAGAAGGGCCCAGATGGAGCCTGAAAAGGTGTGTCTTTAGTCTTTTCCGAAAGATCGGCAGTGATTCAGCTGTCCTGACCGAAGGTGGAAGCTCGTTCCACCATTGAGGTGCCAGGGACGAGAAGAGTCGAGATCGGGATGAGCGACTTTTGAGCCCCCGTAGCGAAGGAGGGGCGAGGCGACCTGCACTGGTGGAGGAGCGAAGGGAGCGCTGAGAGGTTTGGAACCTGACCATGGATTGCAGGTACAGGGGAGCTGACTGGTGTACTGCCCTGTAGGCCAGTACCAGTGTCTTGAATTTGATGCGGGCCGAGATGGGAAGCCAGTGGAGCTCCTGGAAGAGGGGAGTGACGTGAGAGAATTTGGGTTGGTTGAATACCAGACGGGCTGCAGCGTTCTGAATGAGCTGAAGCGGTCGGATGTCGGTGGCAGGTAGGCCGGCCAGGAGCACGTTGCAGTAGTCCAGGCGGGAGGAGACAAGAGACTGGACCAGGAGTTGAGTCGCTTCTCTTGTGAGAAAGGGACGGATTTTGCGGATGTTGTAGAGAGAGAACCTACAGGACCTAAATCATCCCCAAATCACCACGTGATCTGGCCTAGTCCTGAACGTCACTGGAACACGTCATCACAACGTTATCATGACGTAATTTTGCTTGCTGGGTGGTGACACACAGCTCTATGATGCCGTCTGGGAAGGAGACCTGGACAAACTGAGGAGCCTGCTGCAGGAAGACCACTTCAGAAGGCAGATCAATGAGCTGTGTCTGTTTTATGGGTGGTGGAGGTCGACCCCTCTGGTGCACGCAGTCTGGCGGGGTCATGCTGCCTGTGTGCACTACTTGATCACACAGGGAGCACAGGTAGACCTAGCTAATGAGGATAACTGCACGCCTCTCTCCTGGGCCGTGTTCCACGGTCACCTGGACTGTGTCCGGATCCTCCTGGAAGCCAGGGCCGACCCTAACGGAAGAAGACACGACTGGGACACCCCGGTCTACTGGGCTGCCCGGGATGGAAAGCTGGAGATACTGCAGGAACTCATCAGGTTCCGTGCTGCTGTTTCTGTTGACATAGACAGCGAGGACACCCTCATGGACTCTCCTCTCTACAAAAGTGCTAAACGCAACCACCTGGACTGCTTCCACCTGCTGCTCCAGTCCGCTGGCGTTCTGACCCGTGACGTGGCTTCTCACCTGCTGGACATATTGCTGCTTAAAAGGTGCAACATGGCCGTCGTCCAGTTGCTGCTGGACCACGGTGCTGACCCGGCCCTGGTGACCACAGAGCAGGCACAGCTGGAGGAGAGGGCAGATCCTGAGGCTCTCAGGGTCTTTCTGGATGCCAAGAGATGTCCTCGCAGTCTTGCCCACGTGTGTCGGATCCGGATTCGCCAAGCGCTGGGCACACATCGCCTGAACCAAGTGCACTCACTACCACTAACACAAGTGATGAAGGACTTTGTGCTCCACCAAAACTGACTTGAAGCTTGAAAGGAGTCAGTTTATTTTTCTTCATTTGCTCATTTGCTAGATTTAGTTCTTCAGTGACTGTTTCAAACAAATCCAGGACCAGAGATTATATACCATCAGCAGCATACACCACCTGTAGCCAATCCTAACTAGCCTACTTGGAGAGCGTTAATTGGAGTGTGTCCGTGTGTGCTCGGTTCATTGTCTCCAGAGTCCTCACCCCAGAAATTCTGTTTATCTGAATATGACGTGAGGTCCAGCTTTGCACAGAAACAGCCGGGACAAATACTTTTAACTTTTATACTTTATTACATTTCAGAGCCTGTAATTTGTTACTTTTACTTGATTAAACAAGTTGAATCAGTACTTCTACTTTTACCAGAGTCTTTATTTAGACAAGTAACTGTACTTCTACTTAAGTAAAGAATGTGTGCACTTTTCCCATCTCTGCCTGCAACCCCCCCCCCCCCCCCCATTCTGTTGATGCTGCTTGGCTACAAAAATGCCCCAGAACCCCGTCTGAGTGAAAAATGACCAGGGCAAATACAAATACATATTAGATGCATATATCCACATATCAGTTCCAGGCTCAAAGCTCACCATATAAGGATTTTTTTTAATGTCTATGGGGAACATGAAAAATGGGGAATTCTCATCCGGAACGGGAGCTGAGAAAAAGTTGGCCGTCACTTTTTAGCTCTATAGGACCAAGACAATAACGACTGCACTATTAATATGTTATTATTTCCTTTTGTCTTCTTGAAATGTGCAGTATGGCAGCTTTACTTTGCTTACTATGCTCTTTTGTTCACTGTAAAGCCATTGTTCTTGTGACTGTCATTATCCATTCCACTCTTTATTTATTTATAAATACATAATGGAACAAAAGACACATATTATGGTATATACCCAACTCCACAAAGTACCATCACAATGTCTTCATACAACATCGCCATTATGCACGATGCATTATACATATATACAAGATGGATTGTATTTGGAAGTAATCATTCAAGTACACGCTATCTTCTAAAATACCAAATCAATTCATGTGTCCATAGATCAGCAAATCAATTCATGTGTGAATACATCTTGGAATATTCTGTGGTGTGAAACACACCTAATGAGGTTTTGTGACCCCAATAAGACGACGCTGTTTCTGTACCAAGAAGCATAATGAGTCCAAAGCCATTTCACAAGGCTGCGAGAAAAATGATCAATGCACACAAAGAAAAACTCATTAAACGCAGGAGGGTCCAGTACATCATGCTATTTATATGAACTTGATAGGACTCTTTTTTTTACTGTATTTAATTTGAACTCTTGTGCTTTTCACTGCAACTTTCCTGAGGCCAACAAGCCAGTTGTATCCATTATCATTCAGAAAACTCATTTAGAACCAAACAGGCAAATTAGCATGAGCTGTTCTACAGTCCACATCTACATAATGAGTTCTTCATCTAGGGCGTGAAAACACATTGCAGCGTGACCACTTTCAAATCCCTACGTCCCATAACGGAAACATGCACACCCCAGCTGCTCTCATTAACGCTGCATGCACCAGCTGCTCTCATTAACGCTGCATGCACCAGCTGCTCTCATTAACGCTGCATGCACGATGCTTATCGAGGCCGTCCTCACGAATGAAAAGACAACATTGGTCGATTTTGAATTGGTCGATGTTTACGAATGCAGAGTCGTGATATCTAGCGACCTCTGGCGGTCTTTAACGTACAGTAATGACAGTCCGATATAGCTCGCTGACACGTAGCAGTGAAGGGGTGGGATTGGAGGATGGGTAACTTCCTCGCTTTCAACTTCCTTGTCCTGAGAGACCCGGTTCAGCTCCCGATGTGTTCCGTTTTGAACCATGACCCAAACATAACCATAACCCTAACCTTAACCAAATTGTTTTTAGTTGCCTAAACATAACCGTTGTGTTAATGATCTAAACATGACCAAAGTTGTTTTAATTGCCCAAACATAGCTGATATTTAAACATAACATGTTTTCAAATTAACCAATGGCAGGTGTATCACCTGCACACACCGTTTCGCTCATATGTATATCGTTTTGGGAGTCGTTGGAAATCGGCTTACTCTGTCATTTTGGTATGAGGACATGTTGTGCTTTTTATTTAGTTTATTTATTTAGTTTATTTGACAGGGACAATGGACAGTCAGAAACTGTCCCAGAGTTACTGTAGCTAGGAAGCAACATTTCATCTGCAGTCCCTGCGTCCCTAGAATGATGATACAAGGATATATAGTCAAAAACACAAAAACACAAAGTTACAATTACAGTGTAAATCTGGCACACAGTACAAAAGCATTTAAAATACAACAAATGTGTTTCTCCAACCAGATACACCAAGATGAAGACAGCCACCAACATCTACATCTTCAACCTGGCTCTGGCCGACGCTTTGGCCACGAGCACGCTGCCCTTCCAGAGCGCCAAGTACCTGATGGGCACCTGGCCCTTTGGGGAGATCCTGTGCAAAGTGGTCATCGCCATCGACTACTACAACATGTTCACCAGCATCTTCACCCTCACCATGATGAGCGTGGACCGCTACATCGCCGTGTGCCACCCGGTCCGCGCGCTCGAGTTCCGCACGCCGGTCAAGGCCAAGCTGATCAACGTGCTCATCTGGGTCCTGTCTTCGGCGATCGGGGTGCCGATCATCATCATGGCCGTGACCAAGGTCCACGCCAGTGGTGAGATAGCTGGTTGATCTGGTCTCCTCTCTCCTCTTTCTTGGTGCTATGCAAAGCGTCTGTGTCAGGACTCGTCTTGTATTGACTTGTGTTGCAGGGATGACATTTTTGTAGGCTAACCTGGAAGTTAGCATTGCGCTGGGTTCCATCGTCTCAACGTTAATGTTTTGTTTTGTTAGATGCCTGAAATAAGCTCTGTGGTTAACACAGATAGTTATATATTTGTGTTCAGCAAGATACAGTAGTCTTCACAAACGAACACCACTTTTATGATTTTTTTAAGCTTAAATGTGATCGTGATTAATCACGATCACCAGAAAACTCTTCAAAAATCTTGCTGAACAAAACCTCCAAGTACAACATCATATACCTTTTTTCAGACATTATTTCAAGCATCTAACCCAAAAGCCATTGAAAAAACCTATTGACTTCGAGACGAGGGGAAGCATGCTAAATCATTCCCCGGGTTTTATGGCTCATTCCTGCATGATTCTATGAGGGTTTGACCCATATGGGTTTATACAAGTATTCAGTGTTTCAGGGTTTGACCCCTTAGATCTAAGCAATTTACATGTATTAAGCCAAGCTTTCAATCTACAAGACCTTCATCATTCATGGCACACAAGGTAAGGGTATGTTGTGCATTCACAAGTGTAGCTCTTGCTCTTGAACACGGTGGTGCAGTGGTAGTGCAGTCGCCTCACAGCTAGAAGGTCCTGGGTTCGATTCCCACCTGGGACGCTGTGAGCGTTGGAAGGAGTGTGTGCCCATCCGCATGTCCTCGAGTGCCCACCGCCTGGGTGGGGTCGTCAAAAGGGCCTTTCTCTGTGGAGTTTGCATGTTCTCCCCGTGTCCCCTGGGGGTTTCCTTCATATAGGAACCCCCTTCACCAAAACATGCAATATCCTGGTCGCTGAAGTGGTGCCTCCTCTGGTCGTTAGAGGCGCCTGTTCGGAGGGAGGGGAACTCGTTGGAATAGCGTGATCCTCCCACGTGCTATGTCCTACCGGTGAAGCTTCCCCTGTCAGGTGAAAAGAAGCGGCTGGCTACTGCCCATGTCTCGGAGGAAGCATGGAGCCAGTTTTGGCTCTCCCCAGATCGGCAGAGGGTGGAGCAGCAACCAGGATAAATAAATAAAAAAATGGCACTAATGGGGGATTAAATTTTTTTTAATAAAAAATCGGGGGGGGGGGGGGGGTATAAAAAAAAATAGAGCAGGAGAACCAAATCAGTCTAACCCTACTTGACAACCCTTTCCCCAAAACCCTACAACAGTTTTAGTTTTTATTCTGTCTGAACTCCACGTCACCTCTTTCCACAGGTAAGACCATCTGCACGCTGAAGTTCCCCGACCCCGACTGGTACTGGGACACGGTGATGAAGATCTGCGTGTTCATCTTTGCGTTCGTGGTGCCGGTGCTGGTCATCACCATCTGCTACGGCCTGATGATCCTGCGTCTGCGGGGCGTGCGCCTGCTCTCCGGCTCCAAGGAGAAAGACCGCAACATGCGCCGCATCACCCGCATGGTCCTGGTGGTGGTGGCGGCCTTCATCATCTGCTGGACGCCCATCCACATCTTCATCATCGTGAAGACCCTGGTGGAGATCGACAACAGGAATCCCTTCGTGATCGCCAGCTGGCACTTGTGCATCGCCTTGGGCTACACCAACAGCAGCCTCAACCCGGTCCTCTACGCGTTCTTGGACGAGAACTTCAAGAGATGCTTCAGGGATTTCTGCCTGCCGTGTCGGGGGCGCGCCGAGCAGAACGGGATGACGCGAGGCCGCAGCACCGCCAGGGAGCCGGCGTCCGTCTGCGCCCCCTCGGGAGCTGGGAGGAAGCCGGCGTGACTAGGCATGGAGCGGGTCCCCCACGGCTCTCGTTCCAGGATGGTCCAGCAGGATCCACAGTCGGAGGTTACCCAAATCTCCACCACAGAATTTTAATAAGAGGCCATTTTGAGGACAGGCTAGTCTCAAACGAGCCTTCAGCTCCAGGAGGGAATCATGTCCGCTCATTCGTTTGTTTGACACACATTCAAAGGAAATAGCTAAAGAGCTTTAATAATACATGAGTTTTGCTCTGATGATGCTTTTTTCTTAAAAGCTCTGATCACAAAATGGAAATCTTATTTTTTTCTCGCAGGAAATGTGATGCCTTTTACGAAGGCGAGAATACAGAGAAGGTGCAAAGGACACATCAAAAATGTATTAGCTCCAATACGGGGCTTTTTGAAAATGAAAAAAGAACAAAGAACCGCCTACAGGTTTTCATCTTCCGTAGTGAAAGAAAGTTCAAAGAAGATTGTAAATCAAAATTGCCTGGCTCTCCGATGTCAGAGTGATGTGAAGGGAAAATAATGATAACCCCAAAAGATAAAGAAAAGTGTGAAACAATAAGACGTGTTGATTGAAACAGCTGTGTTGAAAGTCACCGTGCAACAAAGCCGCATTCAAACTTGTTTCCCACTCACCTGAACAAATTGGATTTTGACGATAAAAGGAGTTTGAAGGTCGAAAAACAAATATCCGAGAGAAAAAAGCTTTTGTTTTGTTCTAGTTTTTATCTCTCTCTTCAAAGTCGACACAAATCAAATTGAACACATACCTGCCGAACAGCTGGATGAGGAACACGCTACTCTAGTATGCTATCAAGGATACAAGTCACATTCACATGCAGAGCTTTTGTTCTCAGATGAAATATCCGGAATAGTATATGGACCACTGGAGATTGACTTCGCACAGATGAGTTTTTCTCCACACCTACTTGGCTTTCATGGGTGGTGGAGGGTGGTGGTGGTGGTCAAACCCACAGGCAAACTGAGCAGAATCACTAAAGAATCGTCAATCTGACATTGAAGAAGACGGCTCACTGAAACAGTGCATTGACGTACAGCAAATTGCAACATGTAGGAACAAGGCCGACATGGCACAGAGAACAGCTTTATCACATAGATTGACGTCAACAGACAAAGCGCTTGGAGGAGATTATTGATCTGCATTTTAAAGGAGTCATCTGTCACATCGAATACCTGCAGCACATTCAAGAGAATACTGAACAAAGGTCATGTGATCGTCTCTGACAGGTCTGGACACAAATGGGAGACATTCATAAAAAAGAACCAGCTTAGGTTCTGGAATATGTCAAGAGGCAGTATGGGACAGAGTTGATCGGAAATCGCTCATGTGGTCTTCGACTATAGAGCTTATTCGCTAACCCCGGACAGCGCCATATTGTTGACATACCGTCCTGCAGCTGACAACTATAGTAACGGCCTTATTGTCATTTCTGTTCCATTACAAAATAGCGATAGTGATGACAGCAATAAAAACCCCAGAGTTGTTGTTTGTATGCTGGCGTTAATGCCTGTAATAATAAACAAAAGAAAAAATGACGTGAACAGACTTTGCTGTGAGGAGCTGTCAGAAAGTTTCACCTGTCTCTCCTAACTATCCACACATCTCCTGTGCTGCTGACGTATCCCCAGTCTCGCTCCCTTCACGTCTGTGGACGGAAGAGATAGAAACAAACCACGGGGACTTTATTGCTGTCATTACTACAGCCGTGTGTAATGCAGGTCACCATCCGAACACAATTGGAACGATACAGGTAACGCTAACGGCGGCTAGCTTCCTATAAACGCTGCTCTCACATAGGCTGTCACTTAAGAGCTGCAGCGCTATGTCGAGAACATGGCGGCGGTGGGCATGCCCGTACGTGAGTGACGTCAATCGAATAAGGTCTATTCTGGAGGTTGCATGTTGACAGGGAAACGAGTCGAGAACCCGAGTTCAAATATAAGTTGTCATTCTACTGCAGAGAAGTTAAAGGGACAAATGACTTCTGTCACCATGGAAACGAAAGGATAAAAGAGATTGCAGTGTCACACGGAGAGAAGAGGTTTAGACCCTGTGTGTGACTTTGTAGATATTATCAAGCTTTTGCAGTTCAAAACAAAACCTTACGGTTAAAGCTGACTTCTCATTTGTGCCTGTGATTCTGTATGCTTTGTTAACGCTCACTTTTTGGGATCTTGCTATTTCACAAGATTATTTTTTTTGTACTTGAATCTCATGTGGCTCAGAAATTACATTTGCTTAGAAATGTATTTGTGTTGCTCTGCTTATGAATTCTTGGTAACTCTATTTAATTTTTTTTACTTCAAGCTCAACCACCCACTTAGAGACTAAATACTGACGATTTCTCGTACACAAATGGCATTTTTGCAGCACGTCCCACTCCTGCTTAGTGTCTCTATACAATGACTGTGGTGAGATTCTAACTATACTGTATGTACTGTATACACACACTCATTGTCTAGTCTAGCTTTGTCCAAGTGTTGCATCTGTAGGATAGCTTTCAGGTACATTTATGTTTACCAACCAAGCCATTTAGAAATAGAGTGGCAGAAATATTATACAATTAGTAATGATGAATAAATAAAAACTTAAGTGATTGTGTTGTAACAAATCAATGAAAATGAATGAATTCTAATGAATTTAAAGTATTTTGAAATAAAATAAAAGGTGTGTCTTCAGGGTATGCTCGAAAAAGAAAAAACATAAAAGATACGGATTGTGTGTGTGTGTGTGTGTGTGTGTGTGTGTGTGTGTGTGTGTGTGTGTGTGTGCGTGTGCGTGTGCGTGTGCGTGTGTGTGCGTGCGTGCATGTGCGTGTGCGTGTGTGTGTGCATGCGTACGTGGCATGCATGCGTTTCAGTTCATAATCAAATGGGGATTGTTAAATTATCAAAGACGCCCACAGAATCGGTTGCTGATATTCTTTGTCATGCTAATTTGAAGGCAATTATTCTGCAGCTCTTTTAGTTTAATCTTGTATCTTGTATCTTTGTATTTACCTTGCATTCATATTGTTGTAACCATTTTGTCATTTTTATAGTTGATATATAACCGCTTAACACTGTAACTGAAACATTTGTGTGAACATTTAATAACTGTACAATTTGTGTAAGATGCTAATTTGTCATTCGGATGCATGCAGCCGCCTTCAACTGTCAGCTGATCCAGCTCCCTGACAGGGCAGATCTGTGGCAGATTTATTGTAACAAAGATAACAGAGAAACTTGACTTAAATACTTAAAAAAAGTACAGTGACTTAAAGGGACAGCTCACCCTAAAATCAAAAATACATATTTTCCCTCTCAACTGTCGTGCTATTTATCCATCTAGATAGTTTTGGGATAGTTGCCTGGGTTTTTGAGATATTGGCTATAGAGATTTCTGCCTTCTCTCCAATACAATGGAACAGAAATCATGACCCGGTTACTCAAGATAATCCACAGACTTGTTGTGATTCAGTTTTATGTAGGAACTATTTTCAACCGAACTACACCCGCTAGCAAAACAATCTAAACGGATAAATAGCACTATAGGTGAGAGGAAAAATATGTATTTTGGATTTTAGGGTCAGCTGTCCCTTTAACATAACATAAGTGAAATGAATTCAACCTCTGAATAAACCATATAGATGTCCTTAGTTTCTCTAAAGCAATGTCCCTTATGGTGTAAGAAAAAGTTCAGTTTTTTGGTGTGACAGCCGGCTGTGAGCGGCACTTCAAGGTGGCTGCCACTGTATAAGCCACTGACTACAGTACAGTGTGTCAGGCAATTCTGCTACTTGAGACTGTAACAGTGATACACCTTACTTAGCTTCTGCTATTGTGCATCTATTGTACAAAACAATAATGTCTCCACTCAGATTATTGGTAAGAAAAAAGAATAAAGAAATAAAATAAAGCTGATAGATAAAAGTGTATGGACTCTCTATTTGCCAGCAAAGATTTGTGAAAGACCAGCTGCTAAAAATGTCCTGACAACAACTGGAAATATGATGGCATAATATGTATCACTATTACAGAATGGCTACTTTATAATATGTATCATTATTACAGAATGGCTACTTTATAATATGTATCATTATTACAGAATGGCTACTTTATAATATGTATCATTATTACAGAATGGCTACTTTATAATATGTCTCACTATTACAGAATGGCTACTTTGGTATTTAGATGAAACCCAAAGGACATTGGCCTCATAATGGAGTAATACATCTTGCGTGACAGTTATTGAATTGAGAAGTCCAGAGTGCTTTGGAACAGTCAGTTATTATGACATCCAACTGCAAAGTGCATTTCTGATGGCCCTCAAATGGAAAACGCTGCACACGTTTCCAGAGTGCTATCCTTCGCTATCAGAAAATTATTACTCATCATCACGAACCCTATCTTCAAATTCAGAGTGGCATCCTGCTGTCACCATGGCGACCGGCGGCACCATAAGCACAGCGTGCTCCAGTGGAAGAGCTGTCTCAATTTAATCATGGAGGATTCCTTCACTGATGACTGACCGACCACATACCAATTATCGCTTTTGCTGCATCCGAGACAACGGATTGTTGTAGTCACTGACCTAAATAATATGGACACAGCTATCCCATTGATCTTGGTCTCCTGTTTGGAGTTCAAACGTTGGCCGTCACCATCTTGATTTTTCGTCAGCAGAGTGGTGGGAGGGAATGGGTTGAGTCCTTCCGCACCTCACGTGAGATGGGAGTTTCCCAGAGCCGCAGCTCCGCCTGCTATTGGTCCGTGATCGGCAAGCTGCGCGATCACTGGACAGGCGAGCTGTCAATCATCCCCTTTTCTATCATCTATTTTACTCCAAACGGGCGAGTTATATAATTAATGACCCCCCTACAGTTGTTATGAAAAGGTGGAATTAGATATATAGACCAAAACCGTGTTTCGGTCCAGCCTGTAAAGATGTTTAATTACTGTTAAAAAGTGAGGCATTTTAACACGGACGACGGGACTTCTGAGTCCTGCCTCAAGTGGCCATTCGAGGAATTACAGCTTAAACAAAGACTTCCGCTTCTTCAGGGGAAAGGGGGTGGGCTTGCCCACTGCTTGTAGTCAAGTCACTATATCTCCAGTCCCCAGTGTTCCAGTCCCAGTGCAAGTCACCAAAGAAGAGTCTGAGTCGAGTCCCCAGTGTTCGAGTCAGAGTCAGAGCTCTGTGTGCGTGTGCACGCACGCACGCACACACCACACACACACACACACACCACACACACACACACGCACACACACACGACCAACACATGATCTCCTGGTGGAGATAACAATGGGGACATGAGGGACATATGCAGAGGTAACAGTAAGGAGACTTTACTATCAAAGTTTGGAAATGGAATTTTTTCTCTTATCACGAGCGTTGACGCGGACATATTCATCTCTACCGTTCCCCCAGCCCGGCTCCCAAGGTTACTGGACCTGTTTCTAATAGCTTCTAATGCATCTGAATGGCTAAGCTGCCTTTTAGCCATGGATATTTGAAAATCTCAAGGTTATGGATTTAGACTTGGAAGCAATTTTACACCGAGCAACAAGATGACATTCTCAGATAGATTCCTACTCTTTCAGAGCCGCAGGATATCGTGCAAAGCAAAGTCACCAGTGTTCATTAACTCTGTCTGTCAGTCCACACCATCACAGTTCATTATGTCAGTGTTTCTGTCAGTCCACACCATCACAGTTCATTATGTCAGTGTGTCTGTCAGTCCACACCATCACAGTTCATTATGTCAGTGTTTCTGTCAGTCCACACCATCACAGTTCATTACAGTATGTCAGTGTTTCTGTCAGTCCACACCATCACAGTTCATTATGTCAGTGTTTCTGTCAGTCCACACCATCACAGTTCATTATGTCAGTGTTTCTGTCAGTCCACACCATCACAGTTCATTATGTCAGTGTTTCTGTCAGTCCACACCCTCACAGTTCATTATGTCAGTGTTTCTGTCAGTCCACACCATCACAGTTCATTATGTCAGTGTTTCTGTCAGTCCACACCCTCACAGTTCATTATGTCAGTGTTTCTGTCAGTCCACACCATCACAGTTCATTATGTCAGTGTTTCTGTCAGTCCACACCATCACAGTTCACTACAGTATGTCAGTGTTTCTGTCAGTCCACACCATCACAGTTCATTATGTCAGTGTTTCTGTCAGTCCACACCATCACAGTTCATTACAGTATGTCAGTGTTTCTGTCAGTCCACACCATCACAGTTCATTATGTCAGTGTTTCTGTCAGTCCACACCCTCACAGTTCACTACAGTATGTCAGTGTTTCTGTCAGTCCACACCATCACAGTTCACTACAGTATGTCAGTGTTTCTGTCAGTCCACACCATCACAGTTCACTACAGTATGTCAGTGTTTCTGTCAGTCCACACCATCACAGTTCATTATGTCAGTGTTTCTGTCAGTCCACACCATCACAGTTCATTACAGTATGTCAGTGTTTCTGTCAGTCCACACCATCACAGTTCATTTAACACTTTTAGATTCAGTTTGATCAGCCAACAAACAACATTCGCCATTCAAAATAACTCTGTGTAAAGTCAACAGCTGTTAACACCTGGAAATGTGCTGCAGTATCAGTCTGGTTTAAATAACTCTCTGTAAAGTCATTAAATGGAAACCACAGGCTGCATTCCCTCATTTGTTTCTGTATATTTCATTTCATATTGGAAACTGGTTGAACACTGAATGTACAAAACATCAGGGACACATTATTCATCAAGTTCACTGATGAGGTGGATCCAGGTAAAAGTCATTATTACATATTGATTTCCCTCACTAAATCCACGCCATCACAAAGGAAGGTCGGCCATTATGCCTATAGTGCAAGCGCAAGGGCAAAGGTAAGCGTTATCTTTGCTAGTTTCTAGCACTCTAAATAAATGAAACACGTGCTTTGATGTCCTGAGACAGTGGTAATTAAAAGAGATTTTGAGATAATGCTTGCCCTTGCCCTGCTGGGCGTAAGATAGGGCCCATGTAGATAAAGAGGCGATCTGGAGATGTGGATGGTGCAGGGGAACTGCAAACTCAATATCAGGAAGATGAACCTCATATTTTATGCATTCTGTGGATGTCTGCCTATACTGGATTGATATGCTGCTGTGAAATGCTGCCACAGCTTATCATAACTTTGGAAACGTTTGCACATTCTTCTCCGGCTGGAGTGAAGCCGCCTGGCCTACAGAAAAGTCTGCTCTTCACTAAACAGGCTGGTGGTGTGGCAGGAGAGCGTGACAGCTGGATGGATGGAAGATCTCTTTCATGCAGGGAGCTGAGCTGACCTCTGTGAGGCATTGAAATCACAAGCAGCTCGGCTTTAAGCGGCGTGAGGACGTCATGATGGGGCTTTACCCTGCAGCTTACACTCAGCACCCCACCTTATCGGGCTGGCGCAGAGGTGCCGGTGCTGGTAGAGAGGGCAGTCTTTGCTCAGGCCTGCATGAGCGACCCAGTGGACAAAAGGCGACCCATCCCCCCCGGTCAGCCAACCGTGGGCCCGTCCGCCTTCCCACGGAGAGGTGAGCCAACCTCAGCCTTTTGGACCGTGGAGACGGTGTACGCTTTCTTTCCGTCCACACCTCTCCAGTGGAGTTGGACAGTTGGGGGTAACTCATTACAAAAGTAACATATTACATGTAATGTATTACTTTTAGCAGTAGCTCAGTAATATAACTTATTACTAATAGGATTTCAGTAATAGTCCAAAGAGACACCCAGCACGCATCAGCCAAGCTTGGAACAGAAGAGGAGTCCTGGTGCTCAACAGTGAGGAACATATATAGAAAAAGGTTTTACCTGGGCAGGATTTCAGTAATATTATAGCAGTTACTTTGTCAAGTAACACAAGTTACAAATTGAGTAAAAAAAATGTTAATCAAAGCACATATCTCAATAAAGATACAAAAATGTCCTAATCAAATTGTGTGTTTTTATGCAAATAACCACTATAGATGACAATAACAAAGGAAAAGGATAACATTTAGAATTTTGGATGGTTGGAATTATTTTTCGGGATGGTTCCAGGGCAGCGATGTCATTCTGCTACTGCTGTTATTTTGGTGAAAGTAATGCAAAAGTAGTGTAATAAGTAACGAGTCACTCGACACAGACAGTAATATTGTAAAGTAACTTATTACTTTCAAATGAAAGTATGTAGTATATTACATTTTGAAAGTAACTTGCCCAACACTGGTCTCCACACCTCCAGTGGAGTTGAACAGTTATCTCCAGTGAATCTGAGGCAGTGAAGGCGTTTGTTGGTATGGATGAGGTATGGATGAGGTATGGATTCCCCACTGCAAAACTCACTTGCATTGCATTGAGGTGTATCACTAGAAAAGCTAAAAAAAAAAAACATGCAAAGGAAAATGGATAGAACTAAGTATTTCTCCAAAGGCAATTATGGCAACAATTGCTATGATGACTATCTATAGTGCATTATAAGCAGGGACAGACAAAGTGATTTGGCGTCCCTGTAAAACAGGGGTGTCCAAGAAAAGAGAATTGTAGCCTGTATTCTGTTCCTGTCTGCGCTCTCTGCAGCAGTATGCAGCACACATATAGTGCCCCCCCCCCCCCCCCCCACACACACACACACACACACACTCGGCCAAAACACAGACCATTTCCTTAAGAACCACTGATCCCTCATGTCTAGAAGGGTAAATAAAGACTGGTAAATAGCCTGGCCTGATTTACTGTAATGGTCCAGACTTCATGTGTGGAAATGGCTTGAATGTTATATTGAATATCTACTATGGCTGTTTCACGTACAGTTTTTTCCTCTGAAAGCTAAGGACTGCACTGTTAGTAGGAGTACGATTTTTTTGACCATTACGACCATTTTGTGTCGAAAAGGCAGGGTAAACACAGGTGCAAGCAAAACACTAATGAGGGTTTCAAAATTCCAATCATGGAAGTTTGAAACCCTCATTAGTGTTTTGCTTGTGTGACGCACACAAAATGTATGGTCACATTTTATGTAATTGTGTTTATGGTTTTATTTTGGTCATGTTATTTCTGGAAGAAGAATATTTTAATTTCAGCCAAAACAGTCATGTATTGCTTCTTTGTAAAAGTACAATTTCTAATGCACTTTGAGAATTTCAGTGTTTCAGTGCTGCCTGCAGGGGGCAGTGCGCGCGTTGCTTCTTCTCTTTCTTGCTCGTTGATTTTCGCTACTTCCTCATTCTGATGAGAGGAACTGAACTGATAAGAAGCAGCGTCACCTGTCTCATTCATTCTCCTGTCTTTACAGGTTTGTGCATTTTTAAAACTGGTAAACATTTGCACACTTGCTGCCTAACATTTAACTTACATGTGAGATACATTTTTGCTAGAGTAACTATTACTGTTATGTCACATATTATGTGACATAACAGTAATAGTTACTCTAGCAAAAATTAAACTGAGTTAGCTACTGCTAAAAGTAATATATTACAAGTAATATGTTACTTTTGTAATTTCCCAACACTGGTTATGTGTGTTTTGGGCAAAAACAGAAAATACTGTTGTCTTTGTGTTGCGCTGGTCCTAGAGGGCGCTGTCTGTAACGTCAACTTACCATTATGACCAGGATGGGATCCGTCTATGTGTTGGTTTTTGGCTCCAGGCTCCAGTATATTCGTTTTGGGTTCAATACTATATATTTTTGTACAACAGCTTGTTTTGAAGCAAATGGTGTTCTACAGGTTAATGTCTTTCTGAACATTTGAAGTGTTTGTCAAAAATATTCTACAACAAAGATGGACAAACACAGACAAAAACTCATGTTTGTTTGTTTGGTGTGCTGCGCGCTTGACTTGTGAGAACAATTTCCAATTGCCAAAGACCTTCATTGTTATTGTTCTCTGTGTGATTTGAATACATTTGTGTGAGAGTCTAATCATGATCATAATAATTGCTTGCATTTATATTGCACCTTTCTAGATAATAGTCAAAGCACTTCACATATCAGCGGAGGGGGGACTGATGTGTAGCGCCACCTACTGATGTATATCACTTGATTGTGCATTACAGGGTTGAGGTGTACAAGCATTATTACACAAGGAGACCAGATGGAGCAAAACTAGGGGGGAAATGGCTTCGACAGCAGAGGGTAGCAGAGAAACTGCTTTTACTGTATGGACCCCGGGATCATTCATATTGTGAAATAATGGAGTTCATAGAAATCACTTAGCTTTAATCTGTTCCACGATGGATTTTTCTTCTAAAATAACATTCAGTAATTTCTGCTAATAGAGAGGCAAAGTGACTACTTCCTGCTTCAGCACTGTACCAGAGATTTTCATCCGCCATTTATATTCCCATACACATTTTCGTAAAATGCATATAAAAATAGTTTTACTGGTTAAAACCAAACGGTACAGATATATTTAGAAACAGGAGAGATCGCATAACATTTCACTGGGACCAAAACGTAACAAAAATGCGGGTTTAAAGAAAATATTTTTTCGATGTTTTTTTTTAGTTTTGGTCCGAGTGAAATGTTGTATGGTCTCTCCCGATTATAGCGTTAGCTGATCCGTTTGGTTCGACGAAGTGAAACTATTTTATAAGCATTTTTGCTAAATGTCTATGGGGAAATAAATGGCGGATGAAAATCTCTGGTACAGTGCTGAAGCAGGAAGTGACGTTCCACTTTGCCTCTCTATGGATACAGGTCACCCAGTCCCAGGTAATTGGCTACACTGGGGAGCTTTGTGCAGACACAAAAGTAGGAGAACTCAGGCTCAATCTTGAAATTATGTTAGAAAAACACTCCCTGAGTCTTGGTACAGGCTGTACTACAGCCTATATGTACAATTGCGTCCTCCAATTTATCATATTTATGATAATTAGGCATTTGCAGTTCCTGAATACTTGAATAGAGACCAATAGATTGAAGGGGCAGCCTACAGAAGCAGAGCGAGAGCTAATGTCCCCTTAAAGATGATGTATGTGACAGGAGGCCTTATCACTCTGACAGCCTATAGTCACTAATGAAAAGGTGTCTCCAGCAGATGCAGATGCCAAATCCATTAGAGGAGTTGAATGATGTAAGTAGAGAGGAGGGGCGGCTCCTGGAAACGATGTGTGCATCATGACAGAGCGCCTCGTTAGAACTGCTGCTTTGAACAGCATCATCAATCAATGGATTTATTGGACACATTGTCCCATACATACATAATGTATATATACGTCGTAGTTTACGTACATGTACATACATAATGTATATATTGACGTATGGCGGCTAGATAAGCCTGCTAATTTAAAGGGGGACTAACCCCCTAGATATGTATTAGAACAGTGATTTGAAAATACCTATGGAAAAAACCAAGAAATGACATATGCTCTTGTCTATACTGGACTCTTTGGCTGTGTTGAAGTCAAGATTCTTTTTCGGAAATCGACGCCATTACAGTTTGCCTACTGCCTCAAAAATAATTTATTTGAGAGGGGCCATATCTTTATAAATATCAACAACTAGCCAACGCTGTTGGTCTGTATGAAAACAGAAAATCTGAAAATGGTTGAAAAATATATCAATTTGGTAATTCAGTGGCGAACTAGAAATTTAATTATTTTTCTGCATGTATCTCTATGGCAGTGTCAAAACTACGTTACGAGAGCAAAGTGACGTGGGCTCGTTACAGCAGCACACCGCACAATACAACAAACCCCCCGTTCTGGGGTAACACAATGCGAGATTTCTCTACGTCATTCCCTCGTCCAAGTTGCCATATAGTCCCTTTTTCATTTTAGTTTGGGGGCTTTTCGTGATTCTTGTTAAAAGTTGTGCAAAAGTTTTCCTCTCAGCGCAGTGCAGGGCAGGCTGCGCCTCGTCCCTCCTGCCAGACCCAGGCTGGCGAAACAGCCTGCTGCATGCATGGGGCGCTCGTAACCTCACGGAGCAACAAACAAACACAGACAGAAATAGCTGGTGTGCGATTTAGAGAATACAGTCTGAGATTGGGTACAGGATTGAGGGAATCCCGCATCTGTTTGCGAAGGTGCGACTGGACAGGACGCTTTTCACAGACGGGCACAGTAGTCGGAGCGAGGCGAGTGTCTCTCAGGGCTACTCAGGGCAGAGCTGCAGATCTCTCCTCCTCCTCCGCGCATTCAGTCTGTCCAAAATCATTACCGATATAATCTCAGTAGGAGGGATGCAGGGAAATATGATAGTAGCCGATGTGTTTAGAGAAGCTTTGTCACGTTGTCACGTCGTAGTATAGCGTTATATTTTACATGTGCGCTAAACTGCGACCATATTTGTTTGCGGAAATATCAGACTGCTCTCTCTGCTGCTCTCAGAGCACAGAGAGCCCAGCTGCTGCTGGCCTGCTGCGCGCGCCCGCGGAGCTTGGGGCTCGTCCATGTAACAGTACGACTCTCGCCTGCCTGGGCTGGAGACAGTGCTTGCAACTCGGACTGATAATATAAACATCATCATTCGAGCTTATCCAGGTAAGATATCAATAAAGTAATGACACATTCAGCGGGAAACTAACTATAATTAAGACATGTGCCAACTTTGACGACGTTTGGTTCAGTATTTTAAGAGCAAACAGATTTTTTTTTACTTCAGTTAGAGCCCTCTGGAGCCTGATACTAAGTAAGGTTTTTCCATCTTGCCTAGTTGTATAGGCTTTGGAGATGCACCAGATGCACGCGCTAAACCCACCGTGACGTCAGGTTGTACCAAATATCCCATTCATTTGAGGGCACAAAAAAAAGCAGTGTTGGACCCTTAGAGGGCGCTTATGCCAGGTATGCTGCTGAAAAATGATACAAATGGTAAAATGGCAACAGTTTGGTGTCAAATGTGGAAATTCTGACCAGAATTCTTCACACATCACCCCCAAAGTCATATATATTGGTTAAAAGCTGAAAAAAAGTGTTTTGGAGGTTACGGTAGTTACACTTTAAATACTGTCCGACGTATTCATTCATCATCATGTCTGAAGTGTAAAGCATAATTGAGGTCAAGTTATGCGTGACAGGTTGGAGAGTAGGGATGCACCAATTGCAGAATTCTGGGCAGTGTTTAAAATAACAATAGACCAGGTCCTGTGTAGACCAGGTCCTGTGTAGACCAGGTCCTGTGTAGACCAGGCCCTGTGTAGACCAGGTCCTGTGTAGACCAGGCCCTGTGTAGACCAGGTCCTGTGTAGACCAGGTCCTGCATAGACCAGGCCCTGTGTAGACCAGGCCCTGTGTAGACCAGGTCCTCCATAGACCAGGTCCTGTGTAGACCAGGTCCTGCATAGACCAGGTCCTGTGTAGACCAGGTCCTCCATAGACCAGGTCCTGTGTAGACCAGGTCCTGCATAGAACAGGTCCTCCATAGACCAGGTCCTGTGTAGACCAGGTCCTCCATAGACCAGGTCCTGCATAGACCAGGTCCTGCATAGACCAGGTCCTGCGTAGACCAGGTCCTGCGTAGACCATGCCCTGTGTAGACCAGGTCCTGCGTAGAACAGGTCCTGCATAGGCCAGGTCCTGTGTAGACCAGGCCCTGTGTAGACCAGGTCCTGCATAGACCAGGTCCTGCATAGACCAGGTCCTGCATAGACCAGGTCCTGCATAGACCAGGTCCTGCATAGACCAGGTCCTGCGTAGACCAGGCCCTGTGTAGACCAGGTCCTCCATAGACCAGGTCCTGTGTAGACCAGGCCCTGTATAGACCAGGCCCTGTGTAGACCAGGTCCTGCATAGACCAGGCCCTGCATAGACCAGGCCCTGCATAGACCAGGCCCTGTGTAGACCAGGTCCTGCATAGACCAGGTCCTGTGTAGACCAGGCCCTGCATAGACCAGGCCCTGCATAGACCAGGCCCTGTGTAGACCAGGTCCTGCCTAGACCAGGTCCTGCATAGACCAGGTCCTGCGTAAACCAGGTCCTGCATAGAACAGGTCCTGCATAGGCCAGGTCCTGTGTAGACCAGGCCCTGTGTAGACCAGGTCCTGCATAGACCAGGTCCTGCATAGACCAGGTCCTGCATAGACCAGGTCCTGTGTAGACCAGGCCCTGTGTAGACCAGGTCCTCCATAGACCAGGTCCTGTGTAGACCAGGCCCTGTATAGACCAGGCCCTGTGTAGACCAGGTCCTGCATAGACCAGGCCCTGCATAGACCAGGCCCTGCATAGACCAGGCCCTGTGTAGACCAGGTCCTGCATAGACCAGGTCCTGTGTAGACCAGGCCCTGCATAGACCAGGCCCTGCATAGACCAGGCCCTGCGTAGACCAGGTCCTGCCTAGACCAGGTCCTGCATAGACCAGGTCCTGTGTAGACCAGGTCCTGTGTAGACCAGGTCCTGCATAGACCAGGTCCTGATGGGAAGCCACAGCCTGAGGAAAGCGCTCGATCTCTGCAGAAAGCTCTGATGATTATAGAGAATCCATTGACTCTCTTGCCTCTGAAGTTTTCTCCTCGTTTATGCATTTATTGACATTCAGCATCATTCATTTTAATAATGTATTTACTGCTTGGTCTAAAATAGGTCTATACATTAGCCGGCTATATGAAAGCAATCAATCATCTACATGAGTTCTGTTTCACTCTTTCACTCACTCGCAGGCTTGCTTTATCTATAATGAGAAATAATTAAATTCAATACTGTGGATTTCATTGCAAAATGTTATGAATCCATATTGGGATTGCAAATTGCAAGAGAAAAGCAATACAATATTTCTTTCTAATGTTTGTGAGTTGGATATGTGCAGCTTGATGCACCAGAGCTAGAACCAAGAGAAGTCTCTCCAAGTCTGTCTCAGGTCTCTCTGGAGCTCTCTGTTCATTTCATCTTTTACTTTACTTTATTTCAATGTCGCTCTAATGATGTATATTACCAATATACGGCCCTCTTGACATATACAGTAGACCAGAGGTTTTAAAAGTCTGACACTGCGGGCCTCCCCTGGGCCCTCAGACAAGCCTGGAAGCCACCCCCCACCCCACCCCGCGCAGTTTACAGTAAGTTTAGTTTAGATTAATTCCTAGATGCCTATGCGATTGTCATTGTTATTTGATCCCATAGACCAGTGATACTCAACTTGCGGCCCGCGGTGTGACCCGCGATGGAATTGAAAAAAAAAAAAAAATTCATGTCATTCTGACCAATACTCCACTTCTGTTATAGCATTTCAGTCTGGAATATGGAATATCTTTCAATAATCTATAATTTAGCTGCTAAATTGTCAAATACCGCCGTCTGCTTGCTACCCAGGCACTTATGTATGTACTTAACCCAACTAACTTAACCTAACGAACTATCCGGTGTGCACAACATTGTCAGACTAAACTCCGGCTGACACCCCAAAAACCTACAATCCGCTGCAGAAAAATGTATATTGTTTGTTTATTAACACGAAAGTGGCCCCGGGCAAAGCAGGTTGAGTATCACTGCCATAGACACTCAATAATTGAGCCAAGATACCCTGATATTGCTGTTTGACTTCAGACTACATCAAATACATAACAAAGGTGAAGCTGCTGAAGGTATTTCTTTGTTTCTGACTCTGACTCTTCAAACATTTCAGCTATTCTATGTCATCTCAATTTGTAATAACTAAAGTTATGTTCATTCACTTCCATTCACTGAGCCTCCCCTGAAACTGTCCCGCCTCCCACTTTGAAAACCTTTGCTATAGAGAAATGCTATGCTGCTTGACTTATACATGCTGCTGCTCACACATCAAAACAGCAGACGTCCTCACGGCCCTGATGAGAAACGCACAAAGTTCTCCTTCAGAGGGGACTTCCCTTGATGGATTCCTATAACACCGATGGAGAATGTTCTTCTGCACCACAAACCTTTTATCACAGCGGCTTTTGTTCTTTTTTCCCCAAGGATGGAGAACTACATTTGAAATTCAAATCTTTGTGTGGACTTGCTGCTACGCATATCACTCTCTTCCCCTATAAGCTATTGCATTGGAATCCAATTTAAAACTGAGATTAGCCACATTCGTTGGGGTTATAGAGGTCTTATCAGCTCATATTTGCATGACAGGAGTTGGATTGGTTCCAATGACCTAATCACAAATCCCCCCTCAGACACTGGATTCGAGCAGTCGGGAGAAAGTAAATGACAAATTGACAGACCTGTTGGCTCCCTGCCAAATCAATGCGTTTCTATCAGCCAAGGCTAAGACAGCCTAAGCATAATGCTAACACAGCCTAAGCATAATGCTCACCTAAGCATATTGACGAGCAGGGCTGGATCATCTTGAGGAGCTGGGGATGATTGGCTCATGCCTGATGACTGGATGTGCGTTTCACAGGCGGCCATCATTCTGTGAGTCAGGAAGAGCAGGTCGTCATTATCGTTCACATTCCACTTCAGTGGAGTGAAGTGAACCAAGCCACCGGATGAAATAGGCAGTTCTGAAAACGGCACTTTGACTGATATTTGAGATGATGAACGGAGACTACTTTGGCCAATATTTCAATTCTCATGCCAAAAATGGAAGAAAAATCTACTACTACTACTACTACAAATAATAATAACAATAATAATAATTATTATTATTATTGTTATTATTATAATCCTATAATAAGAATGTGAAGCATCTGTCTGTGTGAGCAGAATTGTGTTCAGCCATAAGGCCTACAATAACTCGGCATCTTTGACTGCTCTGAGTCTTCTGAACTTCCCTACAGCTGTGCAACAATCTCTGACACTGGGGACAACTGTCGCCAAAGACTCATTCTGAAGGAATGGAAGTCCTCCTCTTCAGAAACACACAGGCTATCTCTGCTTTGGCTACTAAGTTTGGTAATTGTAAAACAGTTATATCAATTATAGCAATATATATATATATCATATACTATATATGTGTGTGTATATATAGCCTATATATGTATATACAAACATGGATACATGGTTCTCTCCGTCGTCCCTGAGTGGAATGAGGAGAGACAAAGGATTGCAAGTCAGTACACCCTCATACACCCTTATACACCCTTATACACCCTTATACACCCTTATACACCCTTATACACCCTTATACACCCTTATACACAGCTACACTGTTCACAGCAAAACCATACATCTTGGCATAGAGCCAAGCCCACAGGTTCAGCTCCACTCACAGCCACTAGACATAATGGAACACAGAACACGTATGGATCATGCATATTGAAACACATGAATATTTGCCTACAGTACCATATTTCTGCCTCATAGCCATATAGAAAGTGTAGCATACAGTACAGAAACTGCCTGGTATGCAGGGCAGGGAATGAACTCTCTTCTCCCTGCAGACAGAATTCTACATGGCAATGAAACACACAATTATTTTATTTCTTACAGCATTTCAAAGAATGCATATTTCTTTAAAAAAAAAAAAGCTTCTTTTTGCTGAATGATAAGCACTGATTTATAATGTCCTTAGGCCTTTGGAATGTGTTTACTCTGTGGAATTTGTGAATCATTTATTTTGTGCTGCCTACATTTTTCATATGTTTATTTGATTAGATGAAACAATATTTGTGTAACTCTCACATTCATCTACTGACAAACTGATATACGCACTGACTGTATTCCAAATTGCTTCCCTCAAGCAAATCTGTAGCTCTGGCTCTTCAAATACAAATCCGGGGGTAGAGAATCATAGACCATAAATAAACCACCAGCCTCGATACGTTTAATACTTTTGGAATATTTAATTGCTCATTTATTTAAGTAGGGTTTTGGGATAGAGAGCTTTTGTTTTTTCACAGGAGCAAATTATTTTTAATTTGACTTTAGCGAAGGACGCACTTTTCTACTTTCCTTAGACATGCCAATTTCCCTCAAAAATACTCAAATATAATGGAAACTTCTCAAACTTGTTCAGTTTTGCTTCTTTTTTTTTGCAAACACATTAAGAGAATCCACTTGACTGCAATTTATCTAATTGCCCCCAGAGGTAAAAAATAAATAAAATAAAAAATCAATTGAAAGCAGAGAACATGTTCTAAGCTTCTCCACACTGAGTTACATATTACCATACTGTATGAGTATGGAGTCAAGAGAGAGTTTCATATAGGAGTCAAGTCAATTTACATTTTCTTTTAAGTCCATTTTCAACAAGGTAATTGGCAAATCTGCAAGCCTCTTTCTCACAATGCCTGCGTGCTCATAAATGGTGAATATCTTGTCTCCTACAATTTTACACCTTCTCACCTATTTTGAGCTGAGAAGTAACGAGTCCATTTGTCTTTGCTATTAGCAGCATACCCTGAAGATAGTATACACTACTGCAGGGATACTCAACTTGCTTTGCCCGGGGGCCACTTTTGTGAAATGATAGGAGGCCAGGGGCCAGTTAATAAACAAACAATATACATTTTTCTGTAGTGGATTGTAGGTTTTTGGGGTGTCAGCCGGAGTTTAGTCTGACAATGTTGTGCACACCGGATAGTTAGTTAGGTTAAGTTAGTTAGGTTAAGTACATACATAAGTGCCTGGGTAGCAAGCAGACGGCGGTATTTGACAATTTAGCAGCTAAATCATAAAATCATAGATTATTGAAAGATATTCCGGTAACGCTTTAGAATACAGCCCGCAAATAAGCATGTAGTTAGAGTATAACAACGGGGTTTAGGGCTGTAGTTATAGTCTAACTACGGGGTTTAAGGAGTGAATTATAAGATCTGTACTTATAGTCTAACTACGGGGTTTAAGGAGTGTAGTTATAGTATAACAACTGGGTTTAAGGAGTGTAGTTATGGTATAACAACGGGGTTTAAGGAGTCTAGTTAGAGTATAACAATGGGGTTTAAGGAGTGAAAAAATACTTTAACTAGAGGGTAACAAGATCTGTACTTATAGTCTAACTACGGGGTCGCGGGCTGTATTATGAAGCAGGGGACAAATGTTTGTACTTATAGGCTAATTACGGGGTACCACACTATACTTACAGGGTAACTACGGGGTTTAAGGAGTGTAGTTAGAGTATAACAACAGGGTTTAAGGAGTCTAGTTAGAGTATAACAACGGGGTTTAAGGAGTCTAGTTAGAGTATAACAACGGGGTTTAAGGAGTGTAGTTAGAGTATAACAACGGGGTTTAGGGCTGTAGTTATAGTCTAACTACACTCCTTAAACCCCGTTGTTATACTCTAACTACACTCCTTAAACCCTGTTGTTATACTCTAACTAGACTCCTTAAACCCTGTTGTTATACTCTAACTAGACTCCTTAAACCCCGTTGTTATACTCTAACTACACTCCTTAAACCCCGTTGTTATACTCTAACTACACTCCTTAAACCCTGTTGTTATACTCTAACTAGACTCCTTAAACCCCGTTGTTATACTCTAACTACACTCCTTAAACCCCGTTGTTATACTCTAACTACACTCCTTAAACCCCGTTGTTATACTCTAACTAGACTCCTTAAACCCCGTTGTTATACTCTAACTAGACTCCTTAAACCCCGTTGTTATACTCTAACTAGACTCCTTAAACCCCGTTGTTTTACTCTAACTAGACTCCTTAAACCCCGTTGTTATACTCTAACTAGACTCCTTAAACCCCGTTGTTATACTATAACTACACTCCTTAAACCCCGTTGTTATACTCTAACTACACTCCTTAAACCCCGTTGTTATACTCTAACTACACTCCTTAAACCCCGTTGTTATACTCTAACTAGACTCCTTAAACCCCGTTGTTATACTCTAACTAGACTCCTTAAACCCTGTTGTTATACTCTAACTACACTCCTTAAACCCCGTAGTTACCCTGTAAGTACAGTGTGGTACCCCGTAATTAGCCTATAAGTACAAACATTTGTCCCCTGCTTCATAATACAGCCCGCGACCCCGTAGTTAGACTATAAGTACAGATCTTGTTACCCTCTAGTTAAAGTATTTTTTCACTCCTTAAACCCCGTTGTTATACTCTAACTACACTCCTTAAACCCCGTTGTTATACTCTAACTAGACTCCTTAAACCCTGTTGTTATACTCTAACTAGACTCCTTAAACCCTGTTGTTATACTCTAACTACACTCCTTAAACCCCGTAGTTACCCTGTAAGTATAGTGTGGTACCCCGTAATTAGCTTATAAGTACAAACATTTGTCCCCTGCTTCATAATACAGCCCGCGACCCCGTAGTTAGACTATAAGTACAGATCTTGTTACCCTCTAGTTAAAGTATTTTTTCACTCCTTAAACCCCGTTGTTATACTCTAACTACACTCCTTAAACCCCGTTGTTATACTCTAACTACACTCCTTAAACCCCGTTGTTAGACTATAACTACACTCCTTAAACCCCGTTGTTATACCATAACTACACTCCTTAAACCCCGTAGTTAGACTATAAGTACAGATCTTATAATTCACTCCTTAAACCCCGTAGTTAGACTATAACTACAGCCCTAAACCCCGTTGTTATACTCTAACTACATGCTTATTTGCGGGCTGTATTCTAAAGCGTTACCGATATTCCATATTCCAGACTGAAATGCTATAACAGAAGTGGAGTATTGGTCAGAGTATTTGGACACTTTTTTTTTGCAATTCCATCGCGGGGCACACAGGGGGCGCCCGCGGGCCGCATGTGGCCCGCGGGCTGCCAGTTGAGTATCCCTGCACTACTGTATATAATAGCAGTGATACTCAACTTGTGGCCCAGGGGCCAGATGCCAGATCCATTTTCTAATTCACAATGAAAACTAATGCTGAATCAAGTTTGACTGAGCTCCAGCTAAAGTGTCAAATATGGCCGTCTGCTCGCCACCCAGGCAATTACAGTAATGGAGCCTACTTAACTTAACTTACTTAACTTAACTTAACCTAAATAACTAACTATCGTGTGTGCACAAAATTGTGAGATTTAACTATGGCTGACACCCCAAAAACCCCGCTACAGAAAAAAGTATATTCCTGTTTGGATATTAACTGGCCCCTGGCCTCCTGCCATTTTGCAAAAGTGGCCCCCGGGCAAAGCAAGTTGAGTATCCTTGTACTATACGATACTATACTATACTATACTATACTATACTATACGATACTATACTATACTATACTATACTATACTATACTATACTATAAATATTATGATACTATGCTATGCTATGCTATGCTATGCTATGCTATGCTATACTACTATACTATACTACACTGTATACAAGTATATACTATACAGTATGCAACAGCTTAAGACAAATAGGCTGTTTGTTCTTTGCATGGCAAATAAAGGAGAGTGTAGCTCTGAAGTGACATTTCATGAAACATGTTGACTAAATACTTGTTTGTCACTGATTCTGCCTGGATCAGCTATATCACACATTACAACACATTTACTGTCATTCCCTCTTTCCTCCAGCAAAATAAGCTGTGTGAGCATGAATGTATGTTGTTCCATTCAATTTGTTCCACAAAAAAAAAATATATATATATATAAATAAAATCTGTTTGATTCTAGGTCGGCACTGTGTTCAGTAAACTCTGTAGCTTCTTAAGATTAGCCTTATTATTATTATATCTGAATATTTCACGTTAAACTAAACATTATTGATGGTGATGTGAGACAAGGTGAATTGGACTTCTTTGGGAATATTGATGTTGACATGTTTGTCCCCATTCCTCTCTACGTTTCCTTCTTGCTGGGGCATTTCATGTTGCTACTCAAGCCATATTGTGCTATGATGATGTTACAGGATGTCATGTTATGGTACACGATGCGTATGTTACATTGTGGGATAATATGATGTAAGGGCTAATATATACAGCGAGCTGGTCATTATCACAAAATAAGCCCCCACGGGGGGTGTGTTGGGGTCTTGATGTGACGGGGTGATGTCTGTCGGGGTCTTGATGTGATGGGGTGATGTGTGTCGGGGTCTTGATGTGACAGGGTGATGTGTGTTGGGGTCTTGATGTGACGGGGTGATGTCTGTCGGGGTCTTGATGTGACGGGGTGATGTGTGTCGGGGTCTTGATGCGACAGGGTGATGTGTGTCGGGGTCTTGATGTGACGGGGTGATGTGTGTGTTGGGGTCTTGATGTGACGGGGTGATGTGTGTCGGGGTCTTGATGTGACGGGGTGATGTGTGTCGGGGTCTTGATGTGACGGGGTGATGTCTGTCGGGGTCTTGATGTGATGGGGTGATGTGTGTCGGGGTCTTGATGCGACAGGGTGATGTGTGTCGGGGTCTTGATGCGACAGGGTGATGTGTGTCGGGGTCTTGATGTGACAGGGTGATGTGTGTTGGGGTCTTGATGTGACGGGGTGATGTCTGTCGGGGTCTTGATGTGACGGGGTGATGTGTGTCGGGGTCTTGATGCGACAGGTTGATCTGTGTCGGGGTCTTGATGCGATGGGGTGACGTGTGTCGGGGTCTTGATGTGACAGGGTGATGTGTGTCGGGGTCTTGATGTGACAGGGTGATGTGTACTGTCGGGGTCTTGATGTGACAGGGTGATGTGTGTCGGGGTCTTGATGTGACGGGGTGATGTGTGTCGGGGTCTTGATGTGACAGGGTGATGTGTGTCAAGGTCTTGATGTGACGGGGTGATGTGTGTCGGGGTCTTGATGCGACGGGGTGATGTGTGTCAGGGTCTTGATGTGACAGGGTGATGTGTGTCGGGGTCTTGATGTGACGGGGTGATGTGTGTCGGGGTCTTGATGTGACAGGGTGATGTGTGTCGGGGTCTTGATGTGACGGGGTGATGTGTGTCGGGGTCTTGATGTGACAGGGTGATGTGTGTCGGGGTCTTGATGTGACAGGGTGATGTGTGTCGGGGTCTTGATGTGACAGGGTGATGTGTGTCGGGGTCTTGATGTGACGGGGTGATGTGTGTCGGGGTCTTGATGTGACGGGGTGATGTGTGTCGGGGTCTTGATGTGACGGGGTGATGTGTGTCGGGGTCTTGATGTGACGTGGTGATGTGTGTTGGGGTCTTGATGTGACAGGGTGATGTGTGTCAGGGTGTTGATGTGACAGGGTGATGTGTGTCGGTGTCTTGATGTGACGGGGTGATGTGTGTCGGGGTCTTGATGTGATGGGGTGATGTGTGTCGGGGTCTTGATGTGACAGGGTGATGTGTGTCGGGGTCTTGATGTGACAGGGTGATGTGTGTCGGGGTCTTGATGTGACAGGGTGATGATGTGTGTCAGGGTGTTGATGTGACAGGGTGATGTGTGTCGGGGTCTTGATGTGACAGGGTGATGTGTGTCGGGGTCTTGATGTGACAGGGTGATGATGTGTGTCAGGGTGTTGATGTGACAGGGTGATGTGTGTCAGGGTCTTGATGTGACAGGGTGATGTGTGTCGGGGTCTTGATGTGACAGGGTGATGTGTGTCGGGGTCTTGATGCGACAGGGTGATGTGTGTCGGGGTCTTGATGCGACAGGGTGATGTGTGTCGGGGTCTTGATGTGACAGGGTGATGTGTGTCAGGGTCTTGATGTGACAGGGTGATGTGTGTCAGGGTCTTGATGTGACAGGGTGATGTGTGTCGGGGTCTTGATGTGACAGGGTGATCTGTGTCGGGGTCTTGATGCGACAGGGTGATGTGTGTCAGGGTCTTGATGTGACAGGGTGATGATGTGTGTCAGGGTCTTGATGTGACAGGGTGATGTGTGTCAGGGTCTTGATGTGACAGGGTGATGATGTGTGTCGGGGTCTTGATGTGACAGGGTGATGTGTGTCGGGGTCTTGATGCGACAGGGTGATGTGTGTCGGGGTCTTGATGTGACGGGGTGATGTGTGTCGGGGTCTTGATGTGACGGGGTGATGTCTGTCGGGGTCTTGATGTGATGGGGTGATGTGTGTCGGGGTCTTGATGCGACAGGGTGATGTGTGTCGGGGTCTTGATGCGACAGGGTGATGTGTGTCGGGGTCTTGATGTGACAGGGTGATGTGTGTTGGGGTCTTGATGTGACGGGGTGATGTCTGTCGGGGTCTTGATGTGACGGGGTGATGTGTGTCGGGGTCTTGATGCGACAGGGTGATGTGTGTCGGGGTCTTGATGCGACAGGTTGATCTGTGTCGGGGTCTTGATGCGATGGGGTGACGTGTGTCGGGGTCTTGATGTGACAGGGTGATGTGTGTCGGGGTCTTGATGTGACAGGGTGATGTGTACTGTCGGGGTCTTGATGTGACAGGGTGATGTGTGTCGGGGTCTTGATGTGACGGGGTGATGTGTGTCGGGGTCTTGATGTGACAGGGTGATGTGTGTCAAGGTCTTGATGTGACGGGGTGATGTGTGTCGGGGTCTTGATGCGACGGGGTGATGTGTGTCAGGGTCTTGATGTGACAGGGTGATGTGTGTCGGGGTCTTGATGTGACGGGGTGATGTGTGTCGGGGTCTTGATGTGACAGGGTGATGTGTGTCGGGGTCTTGATGTGACGGGGTGATGTGTGTCGGGGTCTTGATGTGACAGGGTGATGTGTGTCGGGGTCTTGATGTGACAGGGTGATGTGTGTCGGGGTCTTGATGTGACAGGGTGATGTGTGTCGGGGTCTTGATGTGACGGGGTGATGTGTGTCGGGGTCTTGATGTGACGGGGTGATGTGTGTCGGGGTCTTGATGTGACGGGGTGATGTGTGTCGGGGTCTTGATGTGACGTGGTGATGTGTGTTGGGGTCTTGATGTGACAGGGTGATGTGTGTCAGGGTGTTGATGTGACAGGGTGATGTGTGTCGGTGTCTTGATGTGACGGGGTGATGTGTGTCGGGGTCTTGATGTGATGGGGTGATGTGTGTCGGGGTCTTGATGTGACAGGGTGATGTGTGTCGGGGTCTTGATGTGACAGGGTGATGTGTGTCGGGGTCTTGATGTGACAGGGTGATGATGTGTGTCAGGGTGTTGATGTGACAGGGTGATGTGTGTCAGGGTCTTGATGTGACAGGGTGATGTGTGTCGGGGTCTTGATGTGACAGGGTGATGATGTGTGTCAGGGTGTTGATGTGACAGGGTGATGTGTGTCAGGGTCTTGATGTGACAGGGTGATGTGTGTCGGGGTCTTGATGTGACAGGGTGATGTGTGTCGGGGTCTTGATGCGACAGGGTGATGTGTGTCGGGGTCTTGATGCGACAGGGTGATGTGTGTCGGGGTCTTGATGTGACAGGGTGATGTGTGTCAGGGTCTTGATGTGACAGGGTGATGTGTGTCAGGGTCTTGATGTGACAGGGTGATGTGTGTCGGGGTCTTGATGTGACAGGGTGATCTGTGTCGGGGTCTTGATGCGACAGGGTGATGTGTGTCAGGGTCTTGATGTGACAGGGTGATGATGTGTGTCAGGGTCTTGATGTGACAGGGTGATGTGTGTCAGGGTCTTGATGTGACAGGGTGATGATGTGTGTCGGGGTCTTGATGTGACAGGGTGATGTGTGTCGGGGTCTTGATGCGACAGGGTGATGTGTGTCGGGGTCTTGATGCGACAGGGTGATGTGTGTCGGGGTCTTGATGTGACAGGGTGATGTGTGTCGGGGTCTTGATGGCCCTGAAGGAGCCTCCACTACATTAGATGTATGTCAGATAGATGAGCCTATTCCTCGGGCAAACAATGCAGCATTATTTCAGCTCCTTCTTGCACCAAAGAAAGAAAGCCAGCCCTCGCTCACAAGAAAGAAAGCAAATTAATAACATTCATTTACCCCTCGGTGAGTTTTCCGTGTTTTTGCGTATAGGCCTTTAGTTTTTATTTAGGTCCCTTGCGGATTGGGAACTCAGCACAGCTTTGCTAATTAGTCTAGATTGCCAAGCATGCAGTGGCATCCCGCTAATTACAGCACAGTTACCATCATGCTTGTTGGAGCAGAGCTCAACTCCTTCCTGGAGCTCCCCCTGGTGTCTTAGAAGGCAGACACGGGGACCATCAACAAAGCAGGCAGTTAGCAGAGACAACCCTAACCCTAACCCTAACCCTAACCCTAACCCTAACCCTAACCCTAACCCTAACCCTAACCCTAACCCTACAGACACAGGAGGTTCATGGGCACAGATTTCTGAAAAGACAGGTCATCAAACAATATTAACACAAGGCTGCAATTTGGTTTTTTGAATGAAGCTCGGTTGGAATGAAACAGATGAAATGAATGCTCTCTTGCACTTCCCTCGAATGCTTTCAATTTGTGCCGTCACCAAATTCCTGGGCTGACAGGACAGGATGGGATCCATGTTGTTTGGAGCTGCAGAGCTCTTTCCAGGAAACACTCTTTCCAGGAAACACTCCAGCTTTCAGCACTTCAGCCTGCATTTCATTATGATCTCTGGCTTTCTTGCACTATATTACAGCCTCTCTCTCTCTCTCTCTCTCTCTCTCTCTCTCTCTCTCTCTCTCTCTCTCTCTCTCTGTATGCAGCACTCATTCCATTTAGAATACAATCACTTTTCAACTCTCAGTGCAGCACAGCAGCACCACCTCAGCACAGCAGCACCACCTCAGTGCAGCACCACCTCAGTGCAGCACAGCTCAGCAGCACCACCTCAGCACAGCAGCACCACCTCAGTGCAGCACAGCAGCAACACATGACAGCTCGGGCAAATGGAACCCCCACAATGGAGATGCACAACACCATGCATGCTCAAATGTGTAGTTCATTATTGCCTGCATCTATATATAGCGGATATGTAAATGCTTTTACCATGACAACAGCCTGGTCTAAAACCAGCCTGGTCTAAAACCACATAACGGCTTGATCTAAAACCACTTAACAGCCAGTCTTGTGACAAAACGTGACGCAAATTGTGACAGACAGCATCCGCCGAATGAAACAGCCACGTATAGCCTACTGTAGCACATAGTCCTGCACTAACACGTATAGCCTACTGTAGCACATAGTCCTGCACTAACACGTATAGCCTACTGTAGCACATAGTCCTACACTAACACGTATAGCCTACTGTAGCACATAGTCCTCTAACATGTATAGCCTACTGTAGCACATAGTCCTGCACTAACACGTATAGCCTACTGTAGCACATAGTCCTGCACTAACACGTATAGCCTACTGTAGCACATAGTCCTACACTAACACGTATAGCCTACTGTAGCACATAGTCCTCTAACATGTATAGCCTACTGTAGCACATAGTCCTGCACTAACACGTATAGCCTACTGTAGCACATAGTCCTGCACTAACACGTATAGCCTACTGTAGCACATAGTCCTCTAACATGTATAGCCTACTGTAGCACATAGTCCTGCACTAACACGTATAGCCTACTGTAGCACATAGTCCTCTAACACGTATAGCCTACTGTAGCACATAGTCCTGCACTAACACGTATAGCCTACTGTAGCACATAGTCCTGCACTAACACGTATAGCCTACTGTAGCACATAGTCCTGCACTAACACGTATAGCCTACTGTAGCACATAGTCCTGCACTAACACGTATAGCCTACTGTAGCACATAGTCCTACACTAACATGTTGCAGCTGTGTGGCTCAAGGCTTTACTGCAGCAGTGTGGTAGTGGAGGAGAGAATGCTTCAGTTTGGTAGGCCTACAGCTTTTTCAACTGGTACAGTCATGAACCAATTCCCTCATGGCTAGACGACCATCTCCTGGATAAAAGAGAGTCTGAATCTAACCTAGAAGCCACACAGGAAAACAGCGCCTCCTGCTGAACACAAGAGCATTTCCAATTATTTTGTGATATTCACTGTGTGGGCCTGTTCAAAGCATACAACACATCTCGCCAAGCTACATATCCCCCCTCCCCCCCTTTCCCTCCTGTCTTTTCCCCATCTCCCTCCACCTCAAAGAGCCTATACTATCATGTAGCATCTCCCTCCACCTCAAAGAGGCTATATCATGTAGCATCTCCCTCCACCTCAAAGAGCCTATACTATCATGTAGCATCTCCCTCCACCTCAAAGAGGCTATATCATGTAGCATCTCCCTCCACCTCAAAGAGCCTATACTATCATGTAGCATATCCCTCCACCTCAAAGAGCCTATACTATCATGTAGCATCTCCCTCCACCTCAAAGAGCCTATACTATCATGTAGCATCTCCCTCCACCTCAAAGAGGCTATATCATGTAGCATCTCCCTCCACCTCAAAGAGCCTATACTATCATGTAGCATCTCCCTCCACCTCAAAGAGGCTATATCATGTAGCATCTCCCTCCACCTCAAAGAGCCTATACTATCATGTAGCATCTCCCTCCACCTCAAAGAGCCTATACTATCATGTAGCATCTCCCTCCACCTCAAAGAGCCTATACTATCATGTAGCATCTCCCTCCACCTCAAAGAGCCTATACTATCATGTAGCATCTCCCTCCACCTCAAAGAGTCTATACTATCATGTAGCATCTCCCTCCACCTCAAAGAGCCTATACTATCATGTAGCATATCCCTCCACCTCAAAGAGCCTATACTATCATGTAGCATCTCCCTCCACCTCAAAGAGCCTATACTATCATGTAGCATCTCCCTCCACCTCAAAGAGGCTATATCATGTAGCATCTCCCTCCACCTCAAAGAGCCTATACTATAATGTAGCATCTCCCTCCACCTCAAAGAGGCTATATCATGTAGCATCTCCCTCCACCTCAAAGAGCCTATACTATCATGTAGCATCTCCCTCCACCTCAAAGAGCCTATATCATGTAGCATCTCCCTCCACCTCAAAGAGTCTATACTATCATGTAGCATCTCCCTCCACCTCAAAGAGCCTATATCATGTAGCATCTCCCTCCACCTCAAAGAGCCTATACTATCATGTAGCATCTCCCTCCACCTCAAAGAGCCTATACTATCATGTAGCATCTCCCTCCACCTCAAAGAGTCTATACTATCATGTAGCATCTCCCTCCACCTCAAAGAGCCTATACTATCATGTAGCATCTCCCTCCACCTCAAAGAGTCTATACTATCATGTAGCATCTCCCTCCACCTCAAAGAGTCTATACTATCATGTAGCATCTCCCTCCACCTCAAAGAGGCTATATCATGTAGCATCTCCCTCCACCTCAAAGAGCCTATACTATAATGTAGCATCTCCCTCCACCTCAAAGAGGCTATATCATGTAGCATCTCCCTCCACCTCAAAGAGCCTATACTATCATGTAGCATCTCCCTCCACCTCAAAGAGCCTATATCATGTAGCATCTCCCTCCACCTCAAAGAGTCTATACTATCATGTAGCATCTCCCTCCACCTCAAAGAGCCTATATCATGTAGCATCTCCCTCCACCTCAAAGAGGCTATATCATGTAGCATCTCCCTCCACCTCAAAGAGCCTATACTATCATGTAGCATCTCCCTCCACCTCAAAGAGCCTATACTATCATGTAGCATCTCCCTCCACCTCAAAGAGCCTATACTATCATGTAGCATCTCCCTCCACCTCAAAGAGTCTATACTATCATGTAGCATCTCCCTCCACCTCAAAGAGCCTATACTATCATGTAGCATCTCCCTCCACCTCAAAGAGTCTATATCATGTAGCATCTCCCTCCACCTCAAAGAGTCTATACTATCATGTAGCATCTCCCTCCACCTCAAAGAGCCTATATCATGTAGCATCTCCCTCCACCTCAAAGAGTCTATACTATCATGTAGCATCTCCCTCCACCTCAAAGAGCCTATACTATCATGTAGCATCTCCCTCCACCTCAAAGAGCCTATACTATCATGTAGCATCTCCCTCCACCTCAAAGAGTCTATACTATCATGTAGCATCTCCCTCCACCTCAAAGAGGCTATATCATGTAGCATCTCCCTCCACCTCAAAGAGCCTATACTATCATGTAGCATCTCCCTCCACCTCAAAGAGGCTATATCATGTAGCATCTCCCTCCACCTCAAAGAGCCTATACTATCATGTAGCATCTCCCTCCACCTCAAAGAGCCTATACTATCATGTAGCATCTCCCTCCACCTCAAAGAGGCTATATCATGTAGCATCTCCCTCCACCTCAAAGAGCCTATACTATCATGTAGCATCTCCCTCCACCTCAAAGAGCCTATACTATCATGTAGCATCTCCCTCCACCTCAAAGAGCCTATACTATCATGTAGCATCTCCCTCCACCTCAAAGAGGCTATATCATGTAGCATCTCCCTCCACCTCAAAGAGCCTATATCATGTAGCATCTCCCTCCACCTCAAAGAGCCTATACTATCATGTAGCATCTCCCTCCACCTCAAAGAGCCTATATCATGTAGCATCTCCCTCCACCTCAAAGAGCCTATATCATGTAGCATCTCCCTCCACCTCAAAGAGCCTATACTATCATGTAGCATCTCCCTCCACCTCAAAGAGCCTATATCATGTAGCATCTCCCTCCACCTCAAAGAGCCTATATCATGTAGCATCTCCCTCCACCTCAAAGAGCCTATATCATGTAGCATCTCCCTCCACCTCAAAGAGCCTATACTATCATGTAGCATCTCCCTCCACCTCAAAGAGCCTATATCATGTAGCATCCCACAAGTTCACACAAGTGGCGAGGCGTCCCCCCTCCCATCCCCGCTCCCCTCCCCTCCCCTCCCCCCCTCGCTGTGGCGACAGAGGACCTTGTTACTCACAAGATGTAATTACAGCCTGGCAGAGACCCTCTGCATGTCCCCGGGGGGAGGGAGGAGGGAGGGGGGGGGACATCTCCAGTGTTCTCTAATGATTCAATGATGTTCCTCCATGCTCTACAATCCATGTCATCCTGTTCTAAGTAACAACGGTCCCCCGGGCGAGCTCGCTGTCCTCTTTTGAAGCCACAGCGACGTGCTGGTTTGTGCGTTGTCAGCGGACCCAGCCTGCAGGGGGGGACATTGGGAGGCGTTAGGTGATGCCAACAGTCAATGAGAAGCTAATGAATCGCTCCCTAGACAAGATGTACGTCGTGTACGTGCCAAATCTCAAAAGTGTGGACTAATTCTGGCTGCATGATAACATCATCATAATGTGGCGTGGAGAATATTAACGGGGCCTAATGGGGCTTAGAGACTTAGCTGCTGCCAAAACCCAACACATCGATTAGTCTCGATGAAGACAAATTATCTGGAATATGCTCATAAATATTCAACGCTATCCTGAGTCCAGGGCTCGTCACGGGTCTGCGCCCCTCGTGTTGCCTCCAGCTTGGTCGGGGCGTCCATACAGGCACGTCTTGGCCGTGTCTGCGGGTGGGAAGCCGGATCAGAAGGCATGTGTCCTGGTCGCTGCACGGGCGCCTCCTCCCCCTGGTTGGTCGGGGGGTGCCCATTCGGGGTGGAAAGGAACTGGTGGGAATAGTGTGAACCTCCCATGCGCTACGTCCTGCCAGTGAGGCTCCCCGCTGTCAGGTGAAACGAAGCGGCTGGCAACGTTCTCAAAAAACACCTGGTCGATCAATGGCAGCACTAGCTGGAACACACTTCCTATGGCTATTAGGGAAAGCCCCACTTTTGCGGCATTCAAAAGCCAGCTCAAAAAATGGCTTAAAACAAACCAATTTTGTGAACACTAGCTTAATAGCTGCCTTCCAAATCTTCTTCTCTTCCTGCACTAGGCACTTCACCACTTAAGTGTAGCACTTAAGAGAGAGTAGAGTAGCCTTCATACTGTATCTATGTATTGTTATCATGTAACCTGTGGTGTAGTCCCGGCAGAACGCGTGGGAACGGCGTTCCCATACTTCTCCAAGCAGTATTTTGTGTGTGTCAACGTGTGTGTGTATGTGGAGCCAATAAAACGAGTGAATCTGGACAAAGTTGTCATTCGTCTATATTTAAGGTGGGCTGAATGATTCACATGGCATCAACTCGTGAGTCGTGGCTTGAAGGAAGAAGGAAACGTTCCACCTTAAATTTAAGGTGGGCTGAATGATTCACATGGTATCAACTCTGGCTTGAAGGAAGAGGGAAACACTCCACCGGTCCACCTTAACTAGCTAGTAGTGGCATTTTAAGCATCAAAATGTTTTTTTTCTCCCAGTACGTGACGAGATAACAAGTAAAGATGAAAAGGCAGCCAAACATCCTTTCATTTTTCGGACCAGTTGCGAAAAAGGTACGTTTACAATCATTTAGAAACAATGTTAAAAGCTGTTTTGGCACCAGGCAGGCACACGCCCCCTGGGCCAAATCAGCTACACACGGAAGCACACCGGTCCGGTTTCTCAGTTTCTGCACATGCGCAAGCGGTGTACATTTTACTATGGAGTGCACGTTACATTACCGAGATTTATTTTCAATTAACGCTAATCAAAAGTTAGCGTTAATCACCAGATTGCAATTTGCAACGCCAGAATTCGCCACAAAATGGTAAGTTACTTGCTAAAAATGCTAGCCGCTGTGCCAAATGATCCATTATGCAGCCTTGTGCAACTTGCGTGATGCTTGAGACTTGTTTAGCTTAGCTGTTTGTGATAACTGACTCTGTCATGGGCTACTTCTGCAGTGTCTAGAGGACACAATAAATTATGTGTGTGTGTCAGTGTAGTGTGTGTGCGTGCGGGGGGACCTGTGCGTGTGCTGGGGGAGGGGGGTGTTCCGCAAATAGGTGCGTTCCCTCACTTGTCAAGATAGCACTACACCTCTGCATGTAACCTGTCGAATGGAAGGTGTAGTATTCTTCTTTTAGCACTGACATGCTGCATGTACATCCTGTCTGTGTTTTGCTGTAATTTTGATGTCTGTAATGTGTGGTATCTCTTGCGATGACACGCTACAGGTATATCAGTTTGTTGCGTACATCCTGTCTGTGTTTTGCTGTAATTTTGATGTCTGTAATGCTGTGGTATCTTTTGCGATGACACGTTACATGTATATTTCAGTTTGTGCGTTGAATGAATGTAATGAGTGATTGTTTTGATATTTATTGGGGACTACGGATGTAAATTAGCATTAGCTAACTCCGGCATATTTACATGTTTTCGTATATAGAGGCTTCTGTATTTCTGAACATGTCCATTAATGTGCATTGTCCCGTCACAATAAACCAATAAAGTAAAGTAAAGTAAAGTAACTGTGCACGTGTCGGAGGAAGCACGGTGCTAGTCTACAGCTCTCCCCAGATGGACAGAGGGTGGAGCAGCAGGGGGGGAAATTGGCCAAGTACAATTGGGGAGAAAATTGGGCAAAAGAATTCTCACTAAAATGTCATCCACAGCACACAAAGTAGATTTTCAGTGATCTCCAGTCAGCGTGTACATACAGGAGCATGACCCCAGTGACCTTCAGTCAGCGTGTACATACAGGAGCGTGACCCCAGTGATCTTCAGTCAGCTGGTACATACAGGAGCGTGACCCCAGTGATCTTCAGTCAGTGTGTACATACAGGAGCGTGACCCCAGTGACCTTCAGTCAGCTGGTACATACAGGAGCGTGACCCCAGTGATCTCCAGTCAGCTGGTACATACAGGAGCGTGACCCCAGTGATCTTCAGTCAGCGTGTACATACAGGAGCGTGACCCCAGTGATCTTCAGTCAGCTGGTACATACAGGAGCGTGAACCCAGTGATCTTCAGTCAGCTGGTACATACAGGAGCATGACCCCTTTGACCTTCAGTCAGCGTGTACATACAGGAGCGTGACCCCAGTGATCTTCAGTCAGTGTGTACATACAGGAGCGTGAACCCAGTGATCTTCAGTCAGTGTGTACATACAGGAGCGTGACCCCTTTGACCTTCAGTCAGCGTGTACATACAGGAGCGTGACCCCAGTGATCTTCAGTCAGCTGGTACATACAGGAGCGTGACCCCAGTGATCTTCAGTCAGCTGGTACATACAGGAGCGTGACCCCAGTGATCTTCAGTCAGCTGGTACATACAGGAGCGTGACCCCAGTGATCTTCAGTCAGCTGGTACATACAGGAGCGTGACCCCAGTGATCTTCAGTCAGCTGGTACATACAGGAGCGTGACCCCAGTGATCTTCAGTCAGCTGGTACATACAGGAGCGTGACCCCTTTGACCTTCAGTCAACTGGTACATACAGGAGCGTGACCCCAGTGACCTTTAGTCAGCTGGTACATACAGGAGCGTGACCCCAGTGACCTTCAGTCAGCTGGTACAAACAGGAGCGTGACCCCAGTGATCTTCAGTCAGCTGGTACATACAGGAGCGTGACCCCTTTGACCTTCAGTCAACTGGTACATACAGGAGCGTGACCCCAGTGACCTTCAGTCAGCGTGTACATACAGGAGCGTGACCCCAGTGACCTTCAGTCAGCGTGTACATACAGGAGCGTGACCCCTTTGACCTTCAGTCAGCTGGTACCTACAGGAGCATGACCCCTTTGACCTTGCGTTTGTTTTTTCCCAACTTTCCAGAGCTGCTATGAGGAACAGGATGGATCGTGCTGAGAAAGAACTCCACCAATCAACACCATCGTTGGTAAGTAGCAAATAGAGCTAGGCTTTAAAACATGTGAACTATCCCCCAGAATGGATTTCAAACGCAGTGGTGGCCTAGGTTAGTAGGGAAGCAAGCTGGAGACCACAAGGTTGTCGGTTCAATCCCCTGGGAGAAGCAGGATAAATCTGGGCAGGGAAAGTGAAAAAGCAGAGCTTGCCCCTCCCTTAATTACCACCACTGAGGTGCCCTTGAGCAAGGCCCTTAATTGAACTCTCCATTTGGCATGAGTAAATGTAATGCTGATCTTAAATTGGGCCTCAGAGGAGCGGCAGCACCAGGCAGAACTGAGACCGCCAGTAGCAGAAGCAGGCTTCATGCCCAGGAAGGTGGCATGCCCAGGAAGGCTTCATGCCCAGGAAGGCGGCATGCCCAGGAACGTGGCATGCCCAGGAAGGTGGCATGCCCAGGAAGGCTTCATGCCCAGGAAGGTGGCTCGGCACTCGTCAGGCCGTAGGAAGATGGTGCTCAACTGGGCAAGGTGCATCAAACGGACAAAATTGCAGCCGAGTGTTTGTGAAGCACCGTCCACAACACTAGGTTAGTGTTTGTGATTATACTACTGTGTTCATTTGATTATAGTACTGTGTTCATTTGGCACCCCTAAATTAGTGGGTGCAGTAATTCCAACAAAATTACCATGACATTCGGCTACATTGAACAGTTCTGATTGGACATGAAGTTATGGCATTGAACTTGCAATGATTTCACATCAGATATGTGGAACGAGACGTGATTGGAACAATTAGTGCCAGTGTTGCATTTAATCCGACATATTCAAGTAACAAGCACAAATGCGAAGTAGCTGCTACAATGTACAGATCCTTTCCAAAAAATTAGCATATCATTTTTCCATAATTCCTTTCAAAAAGTGAATCTTTCATAGATTATAGATTCATTACACACAAAGTGAAATATCTCTAGCCTTTATTTGTGTCATTTTTCATCATTTTGGCCTACAGCTCCAGAAAACCCCCAGAACAGTATTTCAAGAAATTGGAATAGTGTGAAGAAAATCAGCAGTTACTTCTCAGACTGACTCCAGCCTCAGTCCACTCCCTCTGAATCTCTGCCAAATTTTTGAATCGTCTGCTTGACAATCCGCTGAAGCCCATGGTCATCCATGGTATTTCCATGATATTAATTTTTTTGAAAGGATCTGTATGTGTATGTACATGAATTCAAGCTTTCTCTCTCACACACACACTTTTGTAACATTCATGGTGGCAGGTGCAGGATCCACTCTACTCTGCCACCCTGCAGTTATTAAATATGGCCCCCATTGCCCCCTTTTTCCATCAATTGACATGAACACAAACACAGGCGCCCACATGACACGACTACCTTGCCTCATTTAACCTAAGTGTGGTGAAATTGTTGGGGACCGGCCAACCGACAGAATGACCTGCTGAGCTGCTGGTCACAACTCTTAAATTAAATAGGATTTGAACATTTAATAACTTGTCAAATACTTTCCATTGACATTTGTCTGGCCATGTCTGTGCACTGTGCAGGTGATGTCAACGCAAATGAGCGTCTTTCTAGGACATGGATCTACTGGCTCCACCCCTGTACGATCTGCTTCCAGCTCTGCGAGTAAGTCCTGCCCTGTAAGGCCTGTCATGTTTGGTATTCACCTCTGTAAATCAGTCCTCAGATTGACTGTTACCTTTTCCATTCCATACACAGGACGGAGAATTCAGGACTCTTTCCGAAGAAGAACATTGAACCAACCTCAAAGAGGCAATTATTTTTATTCTTTTTTAGTAATCTCTGGTGAAATGTGTATTGACGAGCAATAATAACTTGAAATATGTTTAACTTAAAGTGGAACTGTCATGGTGAAGCCCATGCCCTATAATAGTAATATGCCAAACAGTAACATTACCTGGATGAAATTAGTATTGGTTTGTAAATACTGTAAATACATTACACCTTGGGGGCTACACAAGAGGTGGTGGTTGGAGCACTGTTTGGGTTGGAGATGTGTGTCTTCACTGTAGTCTGTCGCCCATGTCACTGCAGCGTCTCAGCCGTGCGGGGAAGCCTTCCTGCCTGGGCGATAGTTAACACTCTGTGTGCTGTGTCCACGTAATCCTCCTGCAATCTCTCACGTTGTAAAATCCCTTCAAACAGTTAAATAACAACACAGAGACATTTTATTAGCTAATGACTTTATTGGGAAACATTGTGCAAAATGTTTGTACCCCTGTGTGTTTTCTCACCTCTTCTCAGTTCTCAGTTTCCTGGTCTGGACTGAGGAGGCGAAACGGAGGCAGATGGGTCCAACCCATGGTCCACCCTCACTTGTAGACGGGGAGCAGTGGAACATGCCAAGTGTGATTCAGTAGGGGGGTTTAATTGATTACAGTTTTTCACAAGTGCTTAAACACATTTCCTGATAGACTACCTCACTTTCTCAAAACTCGAAACACAAATCTCAAAACTCACACACAAAATGCAAAATCCTACACTTCTCTTGCAAAAGCACACTTTGCCCTCAAAACAGTGTTGACTCTTCACTAAATGGTATTTTCTTTTCAAATGACAAACACATGCATCATATGAGTAGACATTTCTAAGCACCCATTGAACACTGTTGTGCAGAATGGAAAACACTATATGAATGCTTTATCAGTAGAATTATGCCTTTGCATGTTCAGTTTAAGGTTGTGCACATTGTGTCTAATGTGTTTAAACAATTGTGAAAAACTGTAAAACCAATTTTTGAGGGGTTAAACTACTTGGAGTCATTATAAATGATTAGGTTTGACGTATGGGAAAGTCAATGTAATAATAGTTGTGTTGAAGCGGACTCTTGTTGTATTGTGTGGTTAATTGAAAACTAATGATGTTTGTCTCTGCATAGGAGGGGCTGCATCCTTCAATGGGGGATTCATGTCCCTGCTTCTGACAGGGGAAGACACCAGGACTGCTGCCTACATACTGTAACTGGACCCATTTGCAGGGGCTTAGCCTACTGTCTGTGTTTGGTTTAGTTCAGTTTTGTCTTGTCAAGTTTTGAATAGTGATCTGTTTATTAAGGACAATAAAACCTTTTCGAGTCGTTTGTTGGGGAAAGCCATAACAAAACTGCCTAGAGATCCATTGTGGGGGGTGAGAGGGAGGACAGGGAGAGAGAGGCAGGAGAGAGAGAGAGAACAAGGCAAGGCAGGAGAGAGGACTTCAAGGCAGGAGAGAGGACAAGGCAGGAGAGAGAGAGAAGAAAGAGAGGGCAAGAGAGAGGACAAGGCAGGAGAGAGAGGACAGGGAGAGAGAGGACAAGGCAAGGCAGGAGAGAGAGAGGACAGGGAGAGAGAGGCAGGAGAGAGGACAAGGCAAGGCAGGAGAGAGAGAGGACAAGGCAAGGCAGGAGAGAGAAGAGAGAGGACAGGGAGAGAGAGGACAAGGCAAGGCAGGAGAGAGAGAGGACAGGGAGAGAGGCAGGAGAGAGGACAAGGCAAGGCAGGAGAGAGGACAAGGCAAGGCAGGAGAGGAGGACAGGGAGAGAGAGGACAAGGCAAGGCAGGAGAGAGAAGAGAGAGGACAAGGCAGGAGAGAGGACAAGGCAAGGCAGGAGAGAGAAGAGAGAGGACAAGGCAGGAGAGAGAGGACAAGGCAAGGCAGGAGAGAGGACAGGGAGAGAGAGGACAAGGCAAGGAGAGAGAAGAGAGAGGACCAGGAGAGAGAAGAAGGCAGGAGAGAGGACAACCAGTCCACACCATCTGACCTCTCCTCAGCCCCCTGTCCTTCCTTCTCTCTAACTCCCTCCTGTCTCCCTTCCTCCAACAAAATTCCCTCCTCTGCCATCTATCTTTGTATCTCCCAGCCTCCTTCCTCTCACCCTGTTTGCACTCAACCACTCTACCATCTCTGCAGGGACTGACCCGCAGAGGAGAGAGGTGAGCAGGCACAGTCCCTGCAGAGATGGTGAGAGTGGTTGAGTGAGAACACGGTGAAGGAAGGAGACCGGGAGATGGCAGAGGAGCGAGGGGTGGGGGGATGGGTGAGGGTGAGGGAGGGGGGCCAGGGTGGGGGGGAGAGGAGAGAGGGGTGGGGGGGGGGAGGAGGAGGAGGGTGAGGTGGGGGGGAGGAGGGGTGGGGGGATGGGTGAGGGTGAGGGAGGGGGGGGTGGGGAGGAGGAGGAGGGTGAAGGAGGGAGGGCAGGGGAGGGGATGGGGGGGGGGAGGGAGGGGTGGGGAGACGACTTCAAATCCCCTGCAGGAATCGAACCTGCACTTCTCCGCATACAATGCGGTCTGTTAAGGTGATCGCCTTAACCCCTAGACCATCAGCTAGGTAACTTACAATGGATCTCTAGGCAGTTTTGTTATGGCTTTCCCAATGAAAGACTTGAAAAGGTTTTAGTGTCCGTACCGGGATTCAAACCACAAACCTTTGGGTTGGAAGGCATGGTCTTTAACCACTGGACTACAGCCCAGCTCAAACACACAGAACATGCAGCAAGTCAAATAGATGTGGTTAAGATTAGGGTTTTCTTAACCCTAACCCAATTGATGTGGTGGGGGGGGGGGGTTATTAATATTATTATTTTCACATTTACTACTCAGTAGAGCAAGAATAGCTGGAAGAGTGCAGGCTACTCTATTTTGGCAGCAGGGGGACAAATTCATCCAAACATCCACAATGATAACCAAACAACAGACAGCACTGATAACCAATCAACAGACAGCACTGATAACCAATCAACAGACAGCACTGATAACCAATCAACAGACAGCACTGATAACCAAACAATTTAAGCATTTTCAAATCTAAGTGTCTGTGGAAGGAACCAACAACATGGAAAGAGGAGCGAGAAGGCATGCTGTGTTACACATTTCAAACTAAATACTACAAATGAAAACACACAGTCAAATAGTCTGACCGGTTTTCTCCGAAGTAGCACAGAAACAGAAAACGTCAGAATTGTAACTACAAATGAAAAACAGCGGCATCTTGTGGCCACTGGCGATAAAAAGAAGAGAACAACAAGGGATGAAGGGCTTGGAAGAAAAACAAGAGTCAAACAGCTCTTTTTAAAAAGATATATTACAGAAACAAGAATTAAAAAAATACTTACACACATTATAAAATAATACTTTTTCCTCTTTTCAGCACCATATTGTTTTGTTGAAACATTTGTCTTCAACACAATGGAAACAAACGAATAAAGTCGGGGTCATTTCTCTCTGGAGAATCTCAAGGGCAAAATGTATTTATTTATTTCTCGTCCCCCACCCCATTTCCCTCCTCGCTATATCAAAAGACAAATGGACAAATAAAAAGACAAAACAAAATAAATCCCCCAAAACCCTAGTATGATATCACCCCATATAGCCACATTATACTTACAAACAACAGCTCATTAACAGTGGCTTAGAGAATTGTCCCCTCCTCTCACCAGCTTCCTGCTACCCGCTGTCTTCCCACAGACAGATGTCCACTGGCTGTCTCAGCAGCAGTGGACGTTAAAGATCAGAGAAGAGTCAATACAGACCTATTTGGCCTAGATAGAGGCAGGGCTGAGGGTAAAAACAAAGAAGCTATTTCAGCTCTATAGGCAGTGGCGGCTCTAGACTATTTTCAATGAGGGAGCCAGGCTGGGACCAGCTGTTACTGTGCGGGGCACCAGTGATGTTAGTTATATTATACACTACCAGTCAAATGTTTACACTCATCACATTTTCCTTTATTTGTACTATTTTCCACATTTTTGTAATAATAGTAAATACATTAAAAACTATGCAATAACAAATGAAAGTGTTAAACAAATCAGAACTATATTTTATTTTAGATTATTTGCCATAATGGAAAAGACAGAAGCTTTGGAAAGAAATTCATAGGTAGGATCAACTTCATTATTTATATTTGTCTAAGAAATTAATTTCAAGCATTAAGTAGAAGCCTTTATATTAAATGGCTTTATGAGAATAAAAAACATTCATAGTGCAAACTTTTGACTGGCAGTGTATTAATATGCACAAATAAATAATGCTAAGTTATATTAGAAAAGGCTGTTTAAGTAGTACCAGACATTTTCTAACAATAAAGCGACCAAATCTGTGGACCAGTTAAGGTGGAGAAAGCTGAGCCTCTACCTAACGTTGGCCGGAGCAAACTGATCGTCACACCAACAATTTAAGAATGTTTAAAAAAAAAAAAGTATATAAATTGGTACTAAACACTTTTTTTTTTTTTACCAACGTTACCATTTGTTTAAAAAAGGTTCGGTTGTTTTGAAACCAGGTGAACTTTTTGCTGATAGGACAAGGAGAATTGGTGGCAGCTCGCACAGAGAAGGAAAATAACAGACATCCCACCATATCGTACTTCCCCCTATGTGTTCAGAACATATCTGGTCCATCACCTTAAACAGATGGACTACCGTATATCATATTATGATGCACGTTGTTTTTCTGTTCTGCATTTCTTCTTTCCGAAAAAAACGGATAATGCGATCTTTCCATTTCAAAGCGGGCGCACTCAAGATAGCAGCAAACCACAATGAACCGTGCCAGAACTGGAAGAGTCACCATTTAATCATGACAATGGAAGCAAAAAAATTAACAGCACAGTACAGTTGATGAAAACAATAAAAAAGGGATATTACAGTAAAATATGGCCACAGATTCTTTGGTTGTACAAAAGGAGTTTCACTTTGACATCATGCATAGACCGACAGGGCGTGCACAGAGGTACTGCCACTCAGGCTGGCAGCCAGTTTAATATGTATACCACTCGTATCACTCGAGCGACACAAATAAATACTAATGAAATATAGCACATGCGACTGTAATATTTGGTGGTTTGTTTGTTTGTTGTTTTTTAATCTCAAAGCACCCTGTTTGTTTTAAATAAATACAATAGAATATCACTATTTCTGTACAAATGGAATGTAATGCACATTTTCCCCAGTAAAAGCTTCATGAGATTGTAAAAATAGACTAAAGGAAATGGAAAACTCAAAGTGAATAATAAAACTTTTTATGCTTTGGTATACTGTCATTAGCACCTTGCCACACATTTCTTTCAATAAAGCATGCATCTATTCACGATTGTAAGGGGGGAGGGAGAACTGGGGGGGGAGAACTTTGAAACTCATATACATATTTAAACCCTGATAACGTTCTGTGCTTGGAGAACCAGAACCAGATGGAAGATCAGAAAACGGGTTCTGTGTGAGGAAACAATGAAGCACCCAGGCAGTGACTCAGTCAATACTGGACTGGTGTGTGTGGTAGAAGCCCCTGGACTTTCCTGCTTAGCCGATCCAGATCTAAAGAGAATCGGCCCGTTTGGAACAGTCATAAAAAAAAACCCATCAAGCTCAGTACACTTTACAAAGTGAACGGATTTTGGATTCACTAGATCTCTAGACACTAGATCACATGTTCAGCATGCTGCATGCTGAACATGTGATCTAGTGGATCCACTAGATCACATGTTCAGCATGCAGCATGCTTCTGCCCTACGTTAACAGTTGTACAACTTCAAAGAGAGTTTCTGTTGCTCTCAGGACCGAGGAGAGGCTGTCCCTAGTCACACCTAAAAAATAATAATAAAAAAAAAAAAAACACAATAAAGCCTACTGGTCTCAGACTCCACTAACCACAATGCACCACACCAGGGAGATTCTAGCCATTGGTTTGAGTTGGGCTGGTAGTTCTTCTGAGTCACATTTGTGGGGAGTTTATTAGAACTGCATGGTGGTTATGAACAGAATGATGGTATTCAGGTGGTGACGAGACAAACACAGCTCAGTCAAGCAAGACTCAGTAGGGGAGCAGGTGGTCCGTTCCCTCTCTTTATTTACTGCTGATTCCATTTCCCTTGGTTCCCTTTGTTTTGCAATCAGGAGCTGAGATGTTCCCCGCGTCCAGGCTGTGAGCAACACGACCGGCACGTCACCAGGAGAAGCTCCACTGGCGTGTGGAGGACATCAACGCAATTTTGTCGGCCATGGCTGAACGTTTTTCCAAATGAGCTCCTCAAAACCATGTGCTAACGGCAAAAACAAAGCCACGAACAACACATGATTTGACTTTGGCCCCGCCCACGATCTTTCCAATTGGTGCGATCGATCGATCGGCCGTGTTGCTCTCAGCGTGAACGTGGGGTGAAGCCATATAGACGGGTGTGTCGTGGAGTGGGCCATTTCTGTGGGAGGAGGGGGGAGGTAGAGCAGGTGAGATGAGTGGGAAAATAGAGAGACAGCGGGGAGGAGAGAGGAGTGAGAGGGGGATCGGAGGCGGGGCTTCTGCGCGGCGCGGCTAGCTCTCTTTCTCGGCCGGCCCGTTCGCTGCTGGTAGAAGAACACTGTTTTTGTTCACAGGAATGCTCTCTCTGTCTCTCCTTCTTTGTTTTTTTTTCTTCCTTTCTCGCGGCCGTCCGTTCAGCCGATGGTCTCCTCTTGGCGAGAACGCTCGACGTTTTTTGTTTCTCTTCTCTTTACTTTTTTTGACGTCCATTAATTGTTGGGAGGATGTCGCTTTCCCCGGGCATGAACTCGAGTGTGAGTGTGTAGTTGTCTCACAACAGCATTTGTGTGTGTATGAGTGAGTGAGTGTGTATGTGTGGGTGTGTGCTTGTGTGTGTGTTTCATATCATTTACAAGTTAATTTACAAATTACCGGGAATGTATGTTATCATGTCTAAGTGTGTCTCTAAGTGCATGCGTGTGTGCGTGTCTGTGTGTGTATTTGTATGTGTTGTTCTCGGCATGTGTGTGTGTGTTTAGCCTTGGAAACAGACAGGTCCCAATTCAAAGCCAAACTGCTGGTTGCTCTCCCCAAAGTCTGAGACCTTGATATCACGCAGAGGGAGATGCTCCACCTGTGGTGTGTTGACCTCCAGCACTGTCCTGTCGAAGCCCTTACGATACTGCAGAGAGGGAGAGCGGGTCAAGAACAAGTGTCAGAAAATGGGAATAATGATAATCAGTGTTTCCCCTAGAAAAACTTTCAGGCCTGGAGGGATTTCGAAACGTACCTCGACCGCAACTGTCGGGGGCCTCGCTGGCGACGCTAAACTTTTAGCTAACCTGTTCGCATCTATGTTCGCAATGGCATCCCAAGTATCATCATACTATTATGGGATGCGATGCGAACAGTTGTATTATGGGATGTGCATTTCGCAGGCAATGACACGTTGACATGTTTTGGAACAGCGCTGCACACTGGCACAATGCTCCTAAAAGCAAAATGCTTTGGAATCTTCTATTACTGTCAGCACTGTCAACACCAGTATTGCTGTATTGTAATAATATGCCATAAAGGTTTATTGAAATTTTGGGGAGATCAGATTTTTTTTTTTTTCAATTATTTTTCTGGCCTGGCAGGGGCGCTGTTGGCCTGGCAGGCCCGCCAGGCCTGTAGAATGGTAGGGGAAACACTAATAATTGTATGTTGCAAAGAGGGAGCATGCTATTTGTCTGTAGATGTGTGAATATTAGCTTTCATAAAACGGGTCCCTCAAATCAAGCGATCTGATTGGTTCAAAGCCATGGTATAATGAGCGTATAGCACAGCCAGAGCAGCCATATGTATATATGCTAAGAGGAAGGGAGCATTATTTTGTCTTTGATTGTTTGAATAAATGTGCTTGAGACTGTGACATCTGTAATAAGTATTGTTGTCACTAGATCATTCTCAACTGCAGTCAGTATCAATTCTGATAGTGAATGATGTGTCTCAACTCACAGAGCAGCCGTCGAGCAGTGCTTTGATGTAGGGGCTGGTCTCGTAGCTCAGCTCCTCGTCGTTGGCGCCCAGCAGGTGCAGCGCCCTCTTGTGGTTGTTCTTGGCGGTGCGGTCGGCCCAGGCCACCGAGCGGTGGCAGTGGTAGGTCAGGTTCTGACGGGCCTGCACGCTCAGCAGGCGCAGGAAACCCAGCTGCACCACGCCCACCGGATCACCGTTAGAATCCACATAGGTGAACTGGCAGGGCGAAGCGGGCGGGGTGGGTGGGTGGAGTTACAGAGAAGGAAGGAGGTGGAGCCGATGGGAGTGTTGGGAGGAAAGGGGAGTTAGAGAGAAAGAAAGTAACAGTCAGAATAGAATAAAGGATCGTTTGGTAAAAATCCAGGTTTGACAGACAGCTACTAACCTTGCTGCCAGTGGCAAACTGACTGTACCACGACCCTGGCGTCTCGTTGTCCCACGAGCTCATTGACACCTGCCAGCAGAATTATACAGATATTGTAGTTAGAAGTGCCAAAAACTGCAGTTCCTCAAATGGCCACTTGAGGTTGGCTCCAAAAGCGAGTCCATCTCCATAGACACCCATATTAAAAAGCCCAAGTTTTGGTCTCTATAGCTAATTTCCCTGTTCATGATATACAGCCTATGGCTGCAAAAAGAAGTCCAAATGTCTAGAAGTCAATGTATGGACAAATTAAATCATATTGACTTGATTTAATTATTCATCTGACAGATGGTCAGAGCAGTGGCATACCTGCAAACTGAATTTGAGCCTGAAAACACACTTAACCCATTGATACCTGATGCAGCATTTGCGTGTGTATCCCTTTAAGGGATACACACGCAAATGAGGGATATACACGCAAATGCTGCATCAGGTATCAATGGGTTAAGTGAGATCCAATTCTCTATCCTCATTTTATGTCGGAAATCCTAATTCTGGGTCACCACCAACATCTAATCAGTTGTTCCTTCCTTGGCTCAAGCAAGATAGTTGATGGATATTTCATGGAAATATGTTCATAACAGCCAATGGGGAAGGGGGGGAGGTGAAAACATAACCTATAACCTCCTGGGGCCTGTACTACGTAGCTAGATTAATGCCTTATCCGAGTAAGTTTGAGTTTGAACCTGGTTTAGCCGTACTACAAAGCAAGTTAACTTCTAACCTAGTTCAATCACCATGGCAACTCACGCTGCAAAGCTAACCTGGTCCCGACCAGGTTAGCTTCAGAGGATAAGATCAAAATCCATGACAGACCCATATAATCGGCTCTCTGGAGTCACTCACCATTCATATAAGATCGCCATATGAAAAATAGATTGCAGTCAACTGAGAATAGAACAAGAAAAACATTCGTGGCTCTGTAGGCTACATAATTAAATTAAGCCTACTTACCACTTTATGTCTTAACAGCTGAACGATGCGTGGAGAAATATGATCACTATTAATCACCGCAGCGCATATCATAAATGGAGCCTCAAATGGAGTGAGGGTGATATTCTCCTACATGCCAGAAAAGCCTATACATATAATATAGATATGGGATAAATATGGGATAGCCCCAATACTAAATATGCAGGCTACTCTTGCATGTTTCAGCTGGAACTGTGTCCTGTAGGCTGTATGCCAATATATGAGCAAAAATAGGCTACTTTTTATCAATGAAAACTATGCCCGCATCGTCTCAATTCAGTTCAGCAGTTTTCTCTTTTATATTTAGGCTATCATTATTTTATATATGAATTATTCGATCAGTGCAACCACACACATAATGAGTGATAGAGATCATTATTCATTGAGCATGCGTTTCTAAATCTATGGTCTAAATAGGCTTACAGATTGTGGAAATTTATAGACTGAGATTACACATTTACATTTACACTCGCAAAAAGCTGCTGTAGGAGACAGAAATCGCTGATCAAAGTAAATCAAATGACTGATGTGAATACAAGCGGCAGCTTTAGCAGTCCTTCAGCAGACTATATCCAATGCGGATTTTCATTCTGACAGGCTACATTAAATATCCGCTAAAACTCTGATCACACTGCTCTTTCATTGAACGAGGAAATGGGTGTGGAAATGGGTGTGGGCGTGGATCAACTCAGCTGTTCATAATGTGATTGGCTAGCGCACCTCTTTCGCGTGGACGCGCGCCTGTGCACGAGCGAAAAACATGCGCGTGCACAGGCAGATCCCAGATAAATCCAGCTTCAGTTATCGAGTAGAAAACCAGCGTCGTAGTATCGTTAAACTAGATAGCTTTGATCCTGTTCAGCCAAACCAGATCAAAGTGACAGATCGCGGGTCTGTTAAGATAGCTTCGTAGTATAGGGTACTGGGGTGGTGAGAGTGGGTGGACTGACCATGTTGTTGCTCTTGCTGGGATACAGGCAGGTCTCTGCTCCATTAGTGAAGTTGCAGAAGACCTTGAAGGAGTCTCTGGAGCAGCCCTGGTTGGGGTCGATCCAGTATTCTCCTGCAGGGGGCGACGCAGAGGTGAGGCAAAATACACGGGATACATCAGGGAGGCAAGTTATGGAGCGCAAAATCTCCTCCTATTGTCCATTTTTGCCAGTTGACAGCCGTCACTTGGCTTGATTAGACTTACTTCCCTGGTAACCAACTAACATAGCAACCATTAACCAATCATAGCCTCGGAACTGACTGCGGCGTCTGTGGAGGCTTCTTTCTTTTGTTTTAGAGAAGCGCAGACCCCCTGCAGAGATCTGCACTCCACGTAGACCCTCCATACCGCGAACACCAGACACCGCAGAAACCATACATTTGCCTTAATGAGTTGAGTTCAGTGTCTTGCTAACGGACTCAACAGAACACATGACTGTGGATGAACACACTGGTGGACATCCATAGTCATTTCTCTTCTTTGACTTTCAAAGAAGATGAAGAACAGGAGAGGCTGTGACTAGCAAGATGATTTCTGGGGGTCACACTGCTGAGAACCTCCCACTACCACATCAGAGCCCACGCACCCCGCTACCTACCGTCTTTGAAGTCTGGCTGACTGAGGTGCAGGTCCTGGCAGGTGCGTGCGGGACTGTCCTGGGTGCCCAGAGGGAAGCGCATGGTCTCGAGCTCTTGCCGGAGCGAGTTGAGCGAGCCGAAGATCTCCTCCATGCCCTCTCCACCAATCAGGAACTCTGTGCCGGTGGCGTCGGAGGCGGGCATGTCGGACTCGGACAGCAGCATGCTGGCGTCGATGGAGCGCTTGGACTTGGGACTCCTCTGGATGGGCAGTGGCTGGATGACATCGCCTGGTGGGCCCTGGGGTGATGGGGACAGTTTTGAGCCTTTTAGCTGATGCTGTTATCAGGAGCCATGCACCAGTTAGCAGTTAGGCGTTCAGAAGATATGATTGTGTTTTTTACAGGGAGGTAAAGTACTCACAGGGGGTCCAGGAGGTCCTTGTACACCCTTCTCTCCCTTGGGACCGGCTCCTCCCTGAATACATCGAGAAGAGAGAGGTTCAACAAACATCACAGCAACAGATCAAAGTACATTTCATTTAATTTGACTCATAGTATGGTACAAATACCGTGAAGGTGTACTCACACTTGCACCCTTAGCTCCCTTGATACCTTGAGGACCCTGTGGAAGATATGAGGCTTTAGTGTGTTGATGATGAGCATCCTTCATTACTTCACTCCTCACTCACAGCCATGATACTCAGACACATCTCAGGAGGACAGACTCAAGAGAGACAAAGGTAAAGACACTCACAGGCAAACCAGCAGGACCAGCTGGGCCGAGGGGTCCAGTCGCTCCAGACATTCCCTAGAACACAAGTCAAAAATTAGAGTAAAACATCAGAGTGTGTGTGCATGTGCGTGTGTGTGTGTGTGTGTGTGTGTGCATGTGTGTGTGTGTGTGTGTGTGCGTGCGTGTGTGTAAAAACAAAAAAGACAAAACAATTACGAAAAAAGAAGAAAAACTGGCACACAAAAAAAGACTGACTGACTTGACTCCACAGCTTCAGCAGTGTGAGTCAGTAACACCAGGTGTGATGACAGCTTCAGTGACATCACAGGTGTCATCTGTAGTCTACAGACTGAGGCTGACATCACAGGTGTCATCTGTAGTCTACAGACTGAGGCTGACATCACAGGTGTCATCTGTAGTCTACAGGCTTAGGCTGACATCACATGTGTTGTCTGTAGTCTACAGACTGAGGCTGACATCACAGGTGTCATTTGTAGTCTACAGACTGAGGCTGACATCACAGGTGTCATCTGTAGTCTACAGACTGAGGCTGACATCACAGGTGTCATCTGTAGTCTACAGACTGAGGCTGACATCACAGGTGTCATCTGTAGTCTACAGGCTTAGGCTGACATCACATGTGTTGTCTATAGTCTACAGACTGAGGCTGACATCACAGGTGTCATTTGTAGTCTACAGACTGAGGCTGACATCACAGGTGTCATCTGTAGTCTACAGACTGAGGCTGACATCACAGGTGTCATCTGTAGTCTACAGACTTAGGCTGACATCACATGTGTTGTCTGTAGTCTACAGACTGAGGCTGACATCACAGGTGTCATTTGTAGTCTACAGACTGAGGCTGACATCACAGGTGTCATCTGTAGTCTACAGACTGAGGCTGACATCACAGGTGTCATTTGTAGTCTACAGACTGAGGCTGACATCACAGGTGTCATTTGTAGTCTACAGACTGAGGCTGACATCACATGTGTCATCTGTAGTCTACAGACTGAGGCTGACATCACATGTGTTATTTGTAGTCTACAGACTGAGGCTGACATCACAGGTGTTGTCTGTAGTCTACAGACTGAGGCTGACATCACATGTGTTGTCTGTAGTCTACAGACTGAGGCTGACATCACATGTGTTATTTGTAGTCTACAGACTGAGGCTGACATCACATGTGTTATTTGTAGTCTACAGACTGAGGCTGACATCACAGGTGTCATCTGTAGTCTACAGACTGAGGCTGACATCACATGTGTTGTCTGTAGTCTACAGACTGAGGCTGACATCACATGTGTTATTTGTAGTCTACAGACTGAGGCTGACATCACAGGTGTCATCTGTAGTCTACAGACTGAGGCTGACATCATACGTGTTATTTGTAGTCTACAGACTGAGGTGTGTCTGTTAGTCTACAGACCGAGGAGAACATCTCCTCTCCAGCACATCTGAGAGAGAGAGGCCAAACTCACAGTCTCTCCCTTGGCTCCGTAGGATCCATGAGGCCCGGGCAGCCCTCGGTCTCCCTTCTCTCCCTGCTCTCCAGGGGGTCCGATGAGACCGATCAGACCTGGGTGACCCTTCTCTCCCTTGGCACCGGGGTCGCCACGCAGGCCGGGCAAACCAGGAGGTCCCTGCAGGAGGAGGAGGAGAGGAGGAAATCAATAACTATATGATTGAGTAGATGTATGCATGTAAATAAAAATGTATTATTTGTCTTACAAGAGGTCCAGCTGGTCCTTTCTGTCCAGCAGGGCCCGGAGATCCTTGCTCACCCTGAAACACAAAGCGAGAAACACATTCGCCACATTCAGTATTTAGTATCTAATAAATCAAATACCATATGTGCATAATATACTGTATACTTGCTGCCATGTTTAAGTCCAAACAGCAGCAAAGTATAAGCAGTTGACAGTAGACCTAGAAGTCATTATGTCTAAAATCTAATGTCCCATGTCTCCTTGATTGTGAAAGACAGAAGGAACATACAAAAACAAATAAATGTAATGTATGTAACATGTCACGTTTGCGTTTAGACATGATGAGAGTTCCCATGTTTACCCATTCTGTTGATTTTATTACTGCTTTGTATGAGTAACTGTATATAGTATTGCATGTGTTTGTGTTACCCCAACACAAAGAATGAACCCTAATCAATATATGAACTGACCACTGATCCTGGTAGTCCTCTGAGACCCTCGGTTCCTGGTTTTCCTGGCTGACCCTGGAGGCCGACGGGGCCGGTCTTTCCTGGGGGGCCGAGAGCACCTGACTCTCCCTGAGAAGGAATGACAACGAGGTGAAATGTGTTCAAAAACCAACATGTGTCTTATCAACTTGTTCTTCTTCCATGCAGTATGCATCTGGACTCACCTTGGATCCCTTCTCTCCCTGACGTCCCTCTGGTCCTCTCGTTCCAGCAGGACCCTGCACATAAAAGACACTCCATGTTATCGAACACAGAATAATATATTCTATCGTTCTGTGACATCTCTGGCACCAACCATAGATGAGATTCCGAACATATGAAGGAGGTTAATTGGGAGGAAAAATCTTCATGCCATAATATTCACATGTGACTCATGCAGGATAGACGTAGAATAGATGCATGATGGAGGAGAACTCCTGGTAGCACCAGGAGCCCATCAGATTGAACGGGGTCACCTTACCCTCTTTCCAAGCGGGCCGGGGGGTCCGTTCTCTCCAGTAGGTCCAGGGGAGCCCTGCAGTGAGGAGGTGAGAGGAGCGATTCAAAAACAATGAAGACAGTTCTTTTATAATACTTCATGGACATATCTGCATTGTATGAACTTGTCACTTACAGCTTCTCCTTGTTCACCATCCTCTCCTCTCTCTCCCTTGGCACCATCTTGACCCTGAGGGTGAAAGGGGAACAGAGTTACTGGTCGGGACGGCGCCATGTGCTTATCTCACGATATCATTCAAAATGCAATATGAAGTTTATGACTCAATACAACCACGATACGATGTGATACAACCACGATACGATGTGATACAACCACGATACGATGTGATACAACCACGATACGATGTGATACAACCACGATACGATGTGATACAACCACGATACGATGTAATACAACCACGATACGATGTGATACAACCACAATACGATGTAATACAACCACGATATGTGATACAACCACGATACAATGTGATACAACCACGATACGATGTGATACAACCACGATACGATGTGATACAACCACGATACGATGTGATACAACCACGATACGATGTGATACAACCACGATACGATGTGATACAACCACGATACGATGTGATACAACCACAATACGATGTAATACAACCACGATATGTGATACAACCACGATACAATGTGATACAACCACGATACGATGTGATACAACCACAATACGATGTAATACAACCACGATACGATGTGATACAACCACGATACGATGTGATACAACCACGATACGATGTGATACAACCACAATACGATGTAATACAACCACGATATGATGTAATACAACCACGACATGATGTAATACACAGAAGATCAATGACAACAAAGTCTGACTGTGCAGAATTGTGTTTATTTCTGAGCCAAACAGCATTCTATCGATGGCATTGGCTGCCTAGAATGTAAAATAATCAACAATAATAATAAAAATCTCATTGCAAAGTGTAAGCAATGTCATTTGGATTCGCAAGCCATCTCATTTGTGATCACTAGCAGAATAGCATGTTTATGCCCCACAATACGTACAGTATTGTAACATGTTTGTACAGCGATGCATTGAATTTAGATTGTAGCATCTCTGGTTGATGGGTTTTCTTGTTGGGTTGCAGTAAAGCAAAGAGCTTGGGACAATTAATAGTTCAAACGAGAGGCTTGAACGAGCACAAAACTCAACTATCTTCTAAAACACACATACATCCAGATAGGATCCAGACAGACAGATAGGATCCAGACATCCAGATAGGATCCAGACAGACAGATAGGAAATATGTTGAAGTCTTAAATAGTGTTTGAGGCAGTGATAAATATGTACAGTATAAAGGAAAGAGAGTGGGAGGCAGCTGGATACTCACTCTGGGTCCGAGCTCACCAGGGGGACCGGGGTCGCCGGGGAAACCAACTGGGCCCTGGAGACGGAGAGATAACACGCGTCAGACAACAAACACACATATCTGTTGTCTTCTTCATCCATATGCATGTCCCACTTCTCTGTGACAAACCTTTTGTTTGAAGTGCTTTCTGAATACATTTGAATTCACTTGATTGGCTGAACAGTTACAAGAAACACAAGGCCTGAACCCAGAAGCATGAATGTTCTGCATGAGTGTATTATTGTCTAGAGTTGATCACGACCAAGCGACAACCTCTGTATTGGAAAATGAAGCTGATGCGGAAGTGCCAACATTTGCATTTCCTCCAATGGCCACTCGAGGCTGGCTCCAAAAACAAGTCATTCTCCATATAACCCCATGTTAAAGTGCCCAACTTTACAGCAGAAATAAACAATCACTGTTCATTGCAACTATACGGGAGGTGAATTTTTATATATAAATGAAAAATGGTGTTAGTTCATGCAGAACACTGAAGTCAATAGGCTTCTCCACAGCTGTAATCAGCTGACAGCCCACTGATTGGATCAGCGTTTACTCATTCACCAATCAGGGCGTCCGGGTAGTGTAGCGGTAGATTCCCTGCCTACCAACACGAGGGTCACAGGTTCGTGCCCCCGTGTTACCTCCGGCTTGGTCGGGCGTCCATACAGGCACGATTGGCTGTGTCTGAGGGTGGGAAGCCGGAAAGAGGGTCATGTGTCCTGGTCGCTGCACTAGCGCCTCCTCTGGCCGGTCGGGGGGCACCTGTTCGGGGTAGAAGGGAACTGGTGGGAATAGTGTGATAACTCCCACGTGCTACGTCCTGCCGGTGAAGCTCCCCGGTGTCGGGAGAAAAGGAGCGGCTGGCAACTCCAGAAGGGGGGCCATATTCAAATGGACCACCTTGTTGACAACAAGGTTGTCCATTTGAATATGGCCCCCCTTCTACACTCATCCTTGCTACACCAATGCTGCCACACACATGGCTGCTGCTGCTTTGCCTCCACCTTTCTAGTTCACAGTCTTGCATTATTTTAATATGTTTTGTTGGACTATGCTACTTTTACCTCTATTAGGACTACCTCTCTGCATACTTGCACTTTGTTTTGTGTTTGCATTTTAAATATGTTTTTGCTGCACTGTTACTTTTTACCCCTCAGGACTCTAAGCCTGTATCATCGGGCAGGGGGACAAGCAATGGAAATCAGTCCTGTGACTGCAATTGTCGTGCATTTACATTTTTTTTTAAATGTTCATTAATGTACACCTGTCCCCTATCGAACAAATAAACGAATTGAATTGAATTGAATTGGATGTATTCAACGTCTTGCTTTGGGCTCATTCTTTTATAGCCATGGGGGGATTCTGCACTGCGCTCCCTGATTAGCTTAGCATGCTGCTTGGCTAATCCAGGGAGCATCTTCTGTAGAGAGCGGAGCCATCAGCACCAGACAGAACTCTATTTCCATTTGTTGCAATACATCTATGATGAGAATGCTCCTGACTGAACTCACCCGTTTATACAATCTATGGCTGCAAAAACAAGTCTGATAGGATAGAAGTCAATGGTAAAAATGTCCCTACTCACTTGATTAACGACCTCAGGAAACACTTTCCTAATGAGTTGATGGTCTCAATCACTAGTTTCAAGTCAGACTATGCTTTGGGGGCGTGATTGACAGGTCGGCTGTCCAGTGATCGCACAGCTTGCTGATCACGGACCACTAACACAGATTGAAATGTCATCTGAATTGACGGCAACACAATTAGGACAAAGTAGACATTAGAGAGAAAGCCGCAGGAGTCATTATAGTCTTTCTTTTTGCAGTACGGTCTACACTTATAGATCTGTGCCCTCTCCTGGCCTAGCTGTGTCAGTGCGTGTGTCTGTGTGTGCGCGTGTCCGTACGGGGTTTCCTTTAGGTCCGTCATCTCCGGGTCGTCCTCGTCCTCCGGCGGGTCCAGAAGTTCCAGGCTGTCCTGCTTCTCCCTTGTCTCCTCGCTCTCCTCGAGGACCCTGCCATGAATCCACAAAACCATCAGTCGCTCATTATGGAATTATTATTATTATTATTGTTGTTATTAAGGAATCAGCTGAAGCAGAGTCTCCCGCTGATGAAGGAGAGATGTCTTGCTCTGCCTTGACCTACAAGGTCTCAGGTAAACACACTCGGCTAACTCACCTTCTTTCCTGGCTCTCCTCCGATGCCGGGGGGTCCAGACTCACCGGGCTCTCCCTGTCGAGCAAACATGATTTCTTTGAGTTCTCAGGACAAACATATGAGAAATATGGTTTCTATCAGCACTCATGCAGGGACAAAGCTTAAAACAATCTTGATCTCAGCACCTTCTCTCCGAGGTTTCCAGGATTACCGACACCACCAGGAGGACCTTGAGGACCCTGAGAAATAAAATTTTACATTTCAGATAAAAGGGGAATCAGTTACATCAAAGTGGTTTAACATCAACGTAAAAGCTATTTTACAATCTCATTAGAAATAGTAACATATTGAAAGTAGGGAAGTCATCGACAGCAATCTAGTTCATTCATGATATTAGCTTCATATTAAGATGTAGCAGCCCTATTGTGACCATTTCATGAATAAAGGAGTGATACTCACATCAGCACCGCTGGGTCCAGCAGGGCCGCGTGGTCCAGGGGGGCCGGGAGGACCCTGGAAACACATGCATGTGTTATATACTGTGTGTATATATACTGATAAGTGTATATAAGATAGACTCTGTCTAGTGTGTGAACTACAGGAAATTGAAAACGAGACTAATTTCTTGTTCTACTGTTACTGCTTATGATGAGGCAAGGGTCGTGCTTTTTAGTAAAGTGTCTTCAATTTATGTTGACCTTTTTGAGTTGGACGACTACGAGAAACTCGAGTTGTGTTTTAAAAAAGGTATCTTCCTCACTGCAAACTGTATCTGCCAGGCATGGGAGCAAAGACACAACCTTTTGTTTGGAGAGTGATGTACCGATCTGTTTCTGTGGGTCTGAGCAGTGTGTTGCTTTGCGTCTTGTGTTGTTTTGAATGTTCTGTTGCTGTGATGTTTTCATTGTTTTTATTGCTGCCTCCTCTGTGTGTCTTGTATAGGCTCATGTGGGCTTTCAACCTGCCATGGAACACACTCACAAGGGTCATCCAAAGTGTGAACCAAAGTGCCCTTCTGGGACATGTATTAAACTGATTGATTGATTGATTGATTGATTGATTGATTGATTGATCCAGATCATTAAGAAAGACAACTAACTCACTACCCGTCTCTCAATTATGACTCTTAGCATGATACAGTTATCAAGTCTCACCATTTTGACAGCAGTGACATACAAAAGGTCAAAGTTACAGGCTAACCAAAATATAAAATGTTCAGATTTGGTTTACAGATGATCTCTATTTTCAGATATTCTGTAAACCAAATCTGAACAATTATGTCATTTATATGTGTGGTTTGTATGACAACCAACCAGTGGGGATGTGAGTGTTTCCTGCTGGTGGCTCTGCCTCTGTCTGTATCTATCACAGGTATCTCTGGACCATCCTGCCGGCAGCAGCTGACACATAGAAAAACATATATCCCAGGTATTTCCTGGTACTACTCACCAAAGGTCCAACATCTCCAGTCTCTCCCTTCTCTCCTGATGGTCCTGGTAATCCCTATAGGATCAAGATTAAAGTCAGACAGAGAATTAGCCTACCAGATTATCTTAGCACACAAGTGCGGGAAGACAGGAAACACAGGTAGAATGAGTTGAGCTTTACTCTACTGGCATGGTGTAATGTTATGTATAAGTATAATACTAATACTAATGGAATACATATATTTACATTAGGAGTATGGTGTAAAAACAAAGGAACAGGTTTAGTTGTGGTATCATCAGTAACTCAGTGAATCTGTCTCTGTCATGAGTATCACGGCGTTGTTGTCGGTCTTTATACCTGCAGTCCGATGGGTCCGGGAGCTCCTGGGAATCCTCTGGATCCCTCGTCACCTTTGGCTCCAAACGGCCCCTGCTGGCCCCGGGGTCCGAGCTCTCCGTCAGCACCCTGCACCACAGAAGAAGAAGAGAACAAATAAGGACAAATAAGACTCGGAGACAAGAACAACTAAGTGAAATCACTGTCATCGTGATTGTAGTTATTCATGATGGAAATGGTGTCTTCAAAGTGTTAAAGTTGCTACTTACAGCAGCACCAGGTTGACCCACTGGACCCATTGCCCCTGGTGGACCAGGGGGACCCTACCAACAAACAACCAAACAAACACATGAACAAAACAACAAACACGCACAGGTACTATAAGTAGAGAAACAGCATCATTTCAGATTGGATAACTGGATATACAAACATCGGCTTTATTCCACAAATTAAATTCTGATTAACTCATATTTGCTTTATTGGCATGAATGTCTCAAGAACAATATGGCCGAAGCATCAAGACTTATTTCCCATCACAAGTGAATTTTCACTCACATGCTCTCCTTTGTCTCCCTTGCCTCCCTTCTGGCCGTGTTCTCCAACCTCTCCCTGCAAACAAACAAACAAACACAGTGCGGGTTACAACAGAGGAAGAGCCAAATCAATAACATCACCTGTGGTTCTGGTGAAGACGTGGGTTTTGGGGGTTACGAGTGTAACTGGCCTTGTCTCCGTCCTCTCCAGGGACTCCGGGGGATCCAGCAGGGCCAGGCAGACCCACGGGACCCTGCACTCCATCACGTCCCGCGGGGCCGATGGGTCCTTTCTCACCCTGAGGGGGGGGGGGGGGGGGGGGGGGGGGGGGGAGAATAATTTGAATCAGAATAAACAGCCATCATTTTTCTCAGATGCCTTACTGACTTACTCACTGCCTTACTGTACATTGGACAATCATCTCTGGAGTACTTACGGGACCTCCTTTCTCCCCAGCATTTCCAGGAGGCCCCTGAGGGCCCGGTCTGCCAGGGGGTCCGATGGGTCCGGCAGTACCAGCTGATCCCCTCTCACCAGGAGAACCCTACACAGGTACAGTGACATAAAAGACAGCATACTATATGATTGGTAGAAGGAGGAGACAGCAGTGCAGTTAAATTATATAGACTGAGATACTGTATATGGATGTATGAGATGTGTATAATATCTGAAGGAAATTTAAATAGAAACTAAAGCATTTCATCCCAAAATGTGATATCCAACATGTGAAAGAAATGATTTGAGACGTACAGCAGGTCCAGGTGGTCCAGCAGGTCCTTCACTTCCCTTCAGGCCTCCACCTCCCTGGGAGAAAAGACAAGAGATCAATCAATACCTTTTCATCTGCACATCGGTTGATCACTTTTATCCAAAGTCAATAGAAGACAAAATAAAGCCACAGGTCACTTTGTTCTAGGTCAGAAAAGGATAGAAATGAGCTGATATTGAAATGGCAGCCATTAGTGTGTCAGCTCACTCATCTATCTCATGATCCATAAAATGTTTCTCTCCATCACACTCACGGGGGTTCCAGGCAGTCCTCTCTCCCCAGGGAAGCCTCTCAGTCCGGGGGGTCCATCCTTGCCGGGGCCTCCTGGGGGTCCGGGGTCTCCCTTGGTGCCCTCCTTCCCTGACGGACCAGAAAGTCCCTGCTCTCCAGGTGGACCTGGGGGTCCGGGGTGGCCGCGCTCGCCCATGGGGCCAGTCTCTCCTGATGGACCCTGGGAGGAGGGAGGGAGAGGGAGAAGGTGCAGAGGGGAAGAGGATGGTGAGGAGATGTTCTGTTGTGGAAGCTGATGATAACAAATGAATGACTGAGCAAATCCTACATATCCTGAAGAAACTCACCTGAGGCCCAACAACTCCAGGAGGCCCAGGTGGACCCACCTTGCCTTGGAAACCCTGGTGGAGAGAAATTCAGTTAATAAAGACAAAATATTAGGAATTCCTTCCTACTGGTGAGTTGCATCCCATTGTGCACAATCCACGTCTCGCCGCCAACAAGTCACATGTTCATTCAGCAGGTCAGAACAAGTCACATGTTCATTCAGCAGGTCAGAACAAGTCACATGTTCATTCAGCAGGTCAGAACAAGTCACATGTTCATTCAGCAGGTCATAACAAGTCACATGTTTCACCTCCACTCAGCAGGTCAGAACAAGTCACATGTTTCACCTCCACTCAGCAGGTCAGAACAAGTCACATGTTTCACCTGGACTCAGCAGGTCATAACAAGTCACATGTTTCACCTCCACTCAGCAGGTCAGAACAAGTCACATGTTTCACCTGGACTCAGCAGGTCAGAACAAGTCACATGTTTCACCTCCACTCAGCAGGTCAGAACAAGTCACATGTTTCACCTCCACTCAGCAGGTCATAACAAGTCACATGTTTCACCTGGACTCAGGAGGTCATAACAAGTCACATGTTTCACCTGGACTCAGCAGGTCAGAACAAGTCACATGTTTCACCTCCACTCAGCAGGTCAGAACAAGTCACATGTTTCACCTGGACTCAGCAGGTCAGAACAAGTCACATGTTTCACCTCCACTCAGCAGGTCAGAACAAGTCACATGTTTCACCTGGACTCAGCAGGTCAGAACAAGTCACATGTTTCACCTGGACTCAGGAGGTCATAACAAGTCACATGTTTCACCTGGACTGAGCAGGTCAGAACAAGACACATGTTTCACCTGGACTCAGCAGGTCAGAACAAGTCACATGTTTCACCTGGACTCAGCAGGTCATAACAAGACACATGTTTCACCTGGACTCAGCAGGTCAGAACAAGACACATGTTTCACCTGGACTCAGCAGGTCAGAACAAGTCACATGTTTCACCTCCACTCAGCAGGTCATAACAAGTCACGTGTTTCACCTGGACTCAGCAGGTCAGAACAAGTCACATGTTTCACCTGGACTCAGCAGGTCATACTGTAACAAGTCACGTGTTTCACCTGGACTCAGCAGGTCATACTGTAACAAGTCACGTGTTTCACCTGGACTCAGCAGGTCATAACAAGTCACATGTTTCACCTGGACTCAGCAGGTCATAACAAGTCACGTGTTTCACCTGGACTCAGCAGGTCATACTGTAACAAGTCACGTGTTTCACCTGGACTCAGCAGGTCATACTGTAACAAGTCACGTGTTTCACCTGGACTCAGCAGGTCATAACAAGTCACGTGTTTCACCTGGACTCAGCAGGTCATACTGTAACAAGTCACGTGTTTCACCTGGACTCAGCAGGTCATAACAAGTCACGTGTTTCACCTGGACTCAGCAGGTCATAACAAGTCACATGTTTCACCTGGACTCAGCAGGTCATACTGTAACAAGTCACGTGTTTCACCTGGACTCAGCAGGTCATAACAAGTCACATGTTTCACCTGGACTCAGCAGGTCATACTGTAACAAGTCACATGTTTCACCTGGACTCAGCAGGTCACTTCAGGGAAACAGCAGGTCACCCACATGCTTTGTCGGCCATTGGCCATTCGACCATTGAAAGGATCAATTCTATGTAAGACGGTCTCTCCCATTTCTTTGAAGATAACCTGAGGATAGTCTTTGTCCGTATTCTTATAAAATCGACTTCCTTTCAAATGCAGAGATTAAAATTTTACCTGAATTGACAGGAATCAATCATCTATAATCCATATAATTAGTTTCTGCCATCACTGTGCACAATTCAGTACACTGTGGTGACTATCCATGCAGAGTCTACATCTAACCTGCTAAAGTGTGACTTGAAAGAAAAACCATGAGGAAAAAAACAAGCTCTAGAGCACAGCATATCTGAACCATTATATACCGTAATCACTGACATCATTTCTAAGGATCTGTGGCATTACAGAGAGCTAAGACTGGAACCAGGATGAATACATGTCTTGCAATAATCAGAATAAGACAAATAATAACTAGAACAATCACACTGCGGATACAGTATATGCCTCTGCCAACAAGTAAGTAGTCGACACGCATGTCTGTCCAGACTTTGACGTTTGAGCCAAATGTGAAGAAATTCCATCAAGACGTTACTGAGATATCGCATTAATGAGCTTGAAAAGGGCGTTGTTGAGGTCACAGTGACCTTGACCTTTGACCACCAAAATGTAATCAGTTCATCCTTGGATCCAAGTGGACATTTGAGTCAAATGTGATGAAATTCCGTCAAGGCGTTCCTGAGATATGGCATTAATGGGCTAGAAAATGGCGTTCGTGAGGTCACAGTGACCTTGAACGTTGACATTTGACCACCAAAATATAATCAGTTCTTCCTTGAGTCCAAGTAGATGTTTGAGCCAAATTTGACGAAATTACATCAAGGCGTTCCTGAGATATCTCGTTAACGAACATCGGACAGACAGACGTACGGACAACCCGAAACCATAATGCCTCCGGCTCGGCTATCGCTCATGGAGGCGTAACAAAAATACTTACAACTTCTCCTCTCTGTCCAGGGTGTCCGGGCAGTCCATCCTTTCCTGGTGGTCCCTGTGTGAATCAATCAATCAACCAATACTCACTCAATCAAATCACCACCTTCACAATGACTCTGACATCAGAACAAAATGGATTCCCTACGAGCATCAGTAACTAAGGCAACGAAAACAACAAAACATCTTGAAAGTCAACTCAACTCAAAACTGGAGTAACATATTACAACTCTGTTTTTAACATTATTCAAAATAATATCGAGCCAAGTGATTTAAAATTGATTATAGATATTGCTGTCGTGTGACCAATACAATTTAAATGTAATAAAAAAAAATATGAAAACAGTCCTTACGGGAGGTCCCTTTGGTCCGGGGAAACCGTTGGCTCCCTGAGGCCCTGGCAATCCCTGATGAGGCAACAACACATGTATTAATCACAACAAATAATTGAATGATAACTGTTAAACCTATTAACCATTCAATAACTTACAAAAATGAGGCCTAGGTTAAATTATTTGAATGTAACAGCAGGTCAGCATGGGTCAGAGCTCACCCTCTCTCCAAGGGGGCCGCTAGGGCCGTCACTTCCTGATGTTCCCTAAAGAACCACAAACAACAACAACAACACAGTCAATAAACAAATCATATCCCAAACTAATATTCTTTCATATTTGATGGACTCACTTATAAACCAGAGTAGAAATTATTCTGAGAGAGTGGAAATCAGTTTCCCTTCCTTGTCTATACCTTGAAGAAATTGGGTATACTCTGTCCAACACACACTCTAAGTTTCTCAGGATATGGGGACCTTTTATTGAACATGTTAAAAATGTCAACCTGTGGCTTAACTGACTGCACTGTTTTGTACTGAAAGTTGAACCGCCAGGATTTAATTTAACCTGAACTTTCCTAACCCTTCTCTGGTCTTTCCTCGACCCTGCACGGATTTGGTTTTACGGACTCATTCTCTGATCCTCAACGCATCTGTGGACATTGTATTAATGGACTGTATGGACTGATATGCATATGAGCACTTCTCTGTGAGATGGCAGTTGTTTTGTTTTGTTGTTGTTTTTAGTTGTGTTCCCTTTGTCTTGTCTTCTGTCCGATTGTGTTTACTGTGTTAAATCAAAATGCTATAAATAAAATATGTAAAAAAAAAATACCACACGCTCATTCGTAGCGTGCCTTGCGCTGTCGTATGCGACGCCGGTCAGCTTATTATAGTAGTGAGATTATTTGCTTAAAGAAACATGCAAATACATCAAAGAAAACATGCAACTCCATGTTTAAGAAGAACACACTGGAGACAGGCATCTGAATTAAAACTTAATAATAACAATATCATTTCTAGTGAGCCTCGTAGGCTACGCTTTGCGTGCTCAAGGGGGGGGGGGGTGTTCCCCATATGGGGGTGTTCCCCATATACTGTAGGTGCGTTCCCCCACTTATCCAGATAGCACTACACCTCTGCGCGTAACGACAAATCATCATCATCATGACTTTCACGTAGGACTTTTTTTTTAACAAAATCACAAATCAATCATAATCAATCCACTGTAACGACGCACCTTAGCTCCTGACTTCCCAGTCGATCCTCTTGGTCCTCTCTGCCCTCTGGGGCCCTGAGGGAAGAAACAAGATGCTTTAGGAGTTTTAAAGTCACTGCAGGAATGAATGAATGGATGAGTGAGTGAATTAATGAATCATGAGTGAGTGAATTAATGGATGAATGAATGGATGAGTGAGTGAATTAATGAATGAATGAATGGATGAGTGAGTGAATTAATGAATGATGAGTGGATGGATGAGTGAGTGAATTAATGAATGATGAGTGGATGAATGAGTGAATGATGACTGAAAGGTACCGTTGGTCCTCTCTGTCCTCTTGGTCCTGACTTGCCGATCAGACCCTGTGGAAAAACAAGATGACACATTCAGAAACTGCACATCTGTCATTCCCCATTCACTCCCATGTTACAATGCCTGACTTTACAGCAGACATAAACATGTACAAAAAGAAATTAATCTCTATAGCTAATTTCATCATTCATTCAACTGTACGAGGGGTGGATTTTTTTATAACTCACCTGTTTATATGGTCTATATGGCTTCAAAAAGAAGTGCGATTGTATAGAAGTCAATGGGAAAATGACCCAACTTCTCACTTGTTTTATTACCTCAGTAAGCACCTTTCTTATGTCTGAGAACGCCCACAAAATGTTAAACGGCTGGCGTGCGAGTGGGGTAAAACCGCCCATATATCTCATGGGCTGACTCACCAAAAGACGGTGCTGCGGCTCTAAACTACATGTTTGGGGGTTCTAGAGCAGAACACAAGACGTCTGCTCAGATGTGCGTTTACTACGGTGGTTAAATCCCCGATCGTGTCTGCCTGGGCTGGGCTATCAGCTAAATTATAACTTTGCTGAATGGATAGAACGGGGGTTTTTACCCCACCCTGACCACGCCCCCAGCCAGGCTGAGCCAGCTAAACCAGCGTCTATGACGAGACGTGGCCTCAGCCTATAGGTTTACGGCTACTGTTGTTTATGTTGACCTAACGACATAACGTCAGTAGATGTGTTTCCTTGTTGGAAATGTGATCGTGACGGCTTCTGTGGGTTTTGATTGACAGGCAGCTGCACGTCACTCTGTCCCCTCTTCCCGGTACAGCATCTTTTAACGGTACTACGTACCGCCCCGTTCCGGTCTACTTTCACCAGTGGCTATAAGTCATTCACAGGACAATGGACATACCCTTGTTCCCTTCTCGCCGTTCGAGCCAGGGAATCCGGGGAAACCGAGAGATCCCTAAAAAAACAAAGGAAAAAGTCAGCGTCAGCATAAAGAGGCCTGGAGACAACTGCAGGGTCAAACTGGGTGAATGTGGATAAAGGAGTAAATAAATGAGTGGGATGGTATAATGTGTGTGTTGTTCTTACCTTAGGTCCTTGTCTTCCAGGATAGCCAGGAAGTCCAGGTACTCCGAGTTTACCCTGAAATCACATGTTGACACCAATAATGCACGGTAACAATAATGGATGGTAAAATCATTAACTTCAGAGAACAGAGATATACTGATACATTTGAGTGCTATATTTTAGTAAAACATAAAAAATTCTTCCAAAGCCATTCATTTATAAAGGGCTGTATTTTATTTTTCTCAAATCCACAAACCTGCAGGGATTTTGCAGGATTTTACTTTTGCAGAACAATAACCTAAAAGTATTTTTTTAGAAACAACAGATAAAGCAGGAAGTGGCGCTCTTAAGAATATCTGTAACCTGTTGCATGCTACTATGAACCAATCATATCACGTTGTCCCGGCTGAACAGCTCCTACCTTCTCTCCAACGAGTCCGAGAGGTCCGAGCTCACCAGGGGGTCCGACGCGACCCTTTGGCCCTTCAGGACCATCCTCTCCCCTGGGCCCTGGTACTCCAAGCTCACCCTGTCAGCATGAGAACAGGAAACCCGTCAGAATGTGCTCACACACCGTTTCCATACAAATCAAATCAAGAAAGTCAGGAAGAAAAACACTGATATAAAATGAAATGGAGACAACTACCGGTAGTTTAATCAATCAATCTACAGTATCAATACATCCATCCACCCACACACACATTAACAGACCAATTAACCAACCAACCAATCAACCAATAATCAATCTTACCCTGTCTCCCTTGGAACCGAAATCTCCCTTAATTCCAGGGAAACCATCTTCCCCCTAGAAACAAAAACAGAGAAGAATAAAGAAAAAGAAAGAAGACAAGAAAGAAAACAGAAAGAAAAAGAAACAAACAAAAAAACAACATTCAAACAAAATCAAATGAGGCAGTAAGTACAGTGCTGTTAAAACATCATCTTTTGAATTTGAGAAAAAACAACCTCAAATGAAGAGCCAGAAATGCTTTGTTTTATAACTTTCTCGGCGTGTGTCAACTAAAAATACATGATCATAACTATACAGGTCAGTGTGTGGGGAGATAGGGCCAAGACTAATCAGCCAGGATGTTTGTAAGTGAGTGACGTGTATTTTAAAAGTCTTAAACAGCCCAAACTGGAATGCTTCTCTTACCTTCTCTCCCTTGTGACCCTTCAGTCCACGGATTCCTTGACCGCCCTGCAATCAAATCAGCCAATAATCAGAATAAAGAAAGAAAGGCGGAATCCAATCTGCACAGGTGAGACAGGTGAGAAGCACCTAGGGAGGCATGGAAACGTTGCCTCCTCAGATAGTAACCACGCTGCAAAGTGAGAGCACAGTCAGATAGAGACATTCAGATGTTTCCTGGTAGCTTGATGTTCCTGGGTTATAAGAGCAACCATGCTGAGGCAACTCTTTGGGCACTGTTGCACTTCAGAGTTGCTGAAAAAGTTGCCCTGTGTATTGCTGCATTTAGTCATTGGTATTGTTGACATCCATTGCCATCCAAGATTCAGTGATCCAAAGTCAGAGCAATGAGAGGGAGAGCAGCTTTTTGAAATGGCAAATATCGACCAGCCATGCTGGATCATATAACAGGTACATTTACGTCTAAGAATAGCACATTTAAAGCCACCTAAGAATAGATTTTAGAGTTGAACGTTTCGATTGTGCTTATTAGTGATAGTAACTGTACTGACCTTGATGCCACGAGGGCCAGGATAGCCAATAGTTCCCTGAGGACCGCTGGGACCCTGTAACAAGTAAAAGAAACATTACAGTAACAAGTTTACAACACAACTAAAATGACCGCACCGCGGATATATGCCTCCGCCAACAAGTGAGCAGTCGACATCCATGTCTGTCGAGACCTTTGAGCCAAATGTGAAGAAATTCCGTCAAGGCGTTGATGAGATGTTGCGTTAACGATCGTGAAGCGGGCGGTCGTGAGGTCACAGTGGCCTTGAACTTTCACCACCAAAATCTAATCAGTTCATCCTTGAGGCCAAGTGGATGTTTGAGACAAATTTGATGAAATTCCATCAAGGCGTTGATGAGATGTTGCGTTAACGATGATGAAGCGGGCGGTCGTGAGGTCACAGTGACCTTGACCTTTGACCACCAAAATGTAATCAGTTCATCCTTGAGTCCAAGTGGACGTTTGACCCAAATTCTAAGAAATTCCGTCAAGGCGCATTAACGAGCTAGAAATTGGCATTCATGAGGTCACAGTGACCTTGAACTTTGACCTTTGATGACCAAAATCAAATCTTCCTTGAATCCAGGTGGATGTTTAAGCCAAATTGGAAGAAATTCCTTCAAGGTGTTCCTGAGATATCGCGTTAACAAGCATGAAAGGAGCAGTTGTGACGTCACAGTGACCTTGACCTTTGACCACCAAAATCTAATCAGTTCATCCTTGAGTACGAGTCAATGTTTGAGCCAAATTGGAAGAAATTCTGTCAAGGTGTTCCTGAGATATTGCGTTAACGAGCTTGGAAATGGCGTTTGTGAGGTCACAGTGACCTTGAACTTTGACCACCAAAATATAATCAGTTCTCAAGGAGTCAAAGCAGAAATAAACAAATGACCCTAAACCTCACTTGATTTATTATCTCAGGCTCAGTAAACACTTGCCTAGTGAGTGTATGATCCCAATCACTAGTTTCAAGTCTTCTTCACTGCAGCATGATGTTCATTTAGTCAATGATGGTCCTATTTAGAGTCAAATAGACAGATAAAGCAGACTATGGTTTGGGGCGTGATTGACAGGTCAGCTGTCCAGTGATGGTGCAGCTCGCTGATCACGGACCAATAGCAGGACCAATAGCAGGTGGCTGTCAACATTCAAAATGCCAAACTCAAGGCTTCAAATGTCCACAAACCAATGGATGACATCACGGTGGCGACGTCCATATTTGTACACAGTCTATGGTCGCATATGAAATCAGTTCAGTGTATTTGTCAAAAGGACATGAGGTGTGGCTGGGATATGACTGACACCCACCTGGTTTCCCTTGGTGCCAGTAGGCCCCTCCTTTCCTGGGTGACCCTGAGAAGGTAAGACAGACAGGTCAATCCATCCATTGTTAGAGGATTCAGTTGAATTCAATGTGAAAGATCTGAAGGAAGCAGAAAGCAAGGATGAGACGTACAGGAGGGCCGTCAGCTCCGGGCATTCCTGGCAGACCGGGCTTCCCTGTGGGGCCCTGCAGGAGACAAGCAGAGCGTAAGAAGACAGGATATCAACAAGAGACACATATAAATAAGATAAATACGTCTTATAGCTAAACTGTTTTACACCGTCTCTTTTTTCTCTCTCACTCTGAACAACAAGCAGCTGCTCATCGCTTACATGAAATGAAATCCAGCATTATATGTGATATCAGAAAGATATTTTATGTTAAAACAAATCTAATATTTTACAATAGTGAAACTGCATCAGTTGATCATTTCCAGATATTCTGAACACTAATCTTCTCCTCGCTCATGGTGGGTTTGTTCATCAGGCCCTCCCTCCTTCATTACTACTCCTCGCTCATGGTGGGTTTGTTCATCAGGCCCTCCCTCCTTCAGTGGATTTTTACAGTAACAGGTGAAACCAACAAGACACCACAACTTCAGTCTATTGGATGGAGGCGAGAGCCAGGTGGTCTGTCAGCGTTCTATCAATACAGGTAGAAATATCAATACAGGTAGAAAGATCAATACAGGTAGAAAGATCAATACAGGTAGAAAGATCAATACAGGTAGAAAGATCAATACAGGTAGAAAGATCGTTGGTGCCTCACCTTCTCTCCTGGAGGCCCGATGGCTCCCTGAGGTCCTGGCATTCCCTGGGAGATGACACACACAAACACACACGCGCACACGCACGCACACACACACGCACACACACACACACACACACACGCGCGCGCACACACACACACACACACACACACACACAAAACACAAACAAACAAACAAACACAAAACACATGAGACACACATTCACCGTATGCATTGTATGCACATTCACACTTTCACCTAAACAGAAAATGCAATCCAAACTGTCTTCATTATGTTCTCTGCCTAGTGGGGCGGCTGTAACTCAGGAGGTAGAGCGGGTCGTCCACTAATCGCTTTGGATAAAAGAGGTCGGTGGTTCGATCCTCACCTCCTCCATGTCAAAGTGTCCTTGGGCAAGATACTGAACCCCAAATTGCTCCTGATGGTGTGCCAGCACCCTGCGTCGTAGCCTGCCTCCATCGGTGTGTGAATGGGTGAATGTACCTACTGATTGTAAAGCACTTTGGATAAAAGCGCTATATAAATGCAGGCCATGTGCCATTTTCTCCTGATTCACACTTGACCACCGGCATTGGATGTCTGTGCATGTCTATGCTCTTCACACTTGGTGACACAATTCTTGGTGACATATTTTTGGAAAATATCGCAGGTTTGTCCCCTGTCCTGTTCCCGCTGTCCTCGGTCTCACCTGAGTTCCTGAGGTTCCCTGCTGTCCTGGGGGTCCAGGCTCTCCTTGGGGACCCTGAGGCAGAGAAGAGAAAAAGTGGAGGGATGAAAAGAGGTAGAATGACGACAGTACTGGCACCATAATAAAGTTAGATCAGGTGAGATGAGATAAGAGGTCAGATAACGTAGGTTGACACTGACCAGGTTTCCTTTAGGACCGTGGGGCCCGTCGTTTCCTCGCACGCCCTGAAAGGAAGACAGGACCAGACTGTGACATCACTGA
>NC_139643.1:50195271-50227771 GCF_964638095.1 Poromitra crassiceps | reverse complement strand
GAGGAGATGAGAAACATCGATTTAAAGAGAGTGCCCAGTGCCCACGGAAGCCCACAATGCTTGCGAGCCTGCAAGGTAATAACGTAGGCTGCTAGCCTACTTTTCAGCAGCAAGCTCCTGAAATGGACCAAGTGATGCTCGTAAGAATAGTGCTGCTCTGTTTATTCTCAACAGAAAAACTCCGCGGCTCCGGCGCCTACCTGCATCTCTCTCTCTCCCCCCCTCCCTCACGTGTCGGGGAGGGCGAGCTACGGCTGCATGTAAACGGGAATATTAGTGGATTATTCATTTAGTCGGAATATTGTCATTTTCCGAATATGAGCAAAAAGCGGAATATTGTGTGAATGTAATGTAAACGTAGTCAGTGAGAGCTGTATAAAAACACATGCTGCCTTTTCCCAGGCTTCTGTGTGTAATATGCTGGAGAACTGTGGGGGGAAACGTATTCCCATGCAATGATCTGTAACAGCACTTTTAGGGCTGCAGAGACCTTTCCCCTAACTGTAACTGTGAGGGTCAAACAGCTCGCTGGCCTGTAGAACCCAACAGCAGTGCTGCGGCGCCCTCTCTCGGCAGACTTGTGTCATGAGCGGGTTTTGACATAATTCTGCCCATAGACAGTTTGCCATATTATGGGTTATTATTGTGTTATTATTGTGAAGCTGCGCTCTTGGCTGAAGCCTCGTCAGCAAAGCAGAGATGGCCGATGTCAGCTCATTTGGCATCTTCATCGTGGAGCTACAATACTTTAATGTCACGAGTGTAGTCCAGCTGTATAATAATAATAATGACAATGGAGGCAGGGGCAACATCAGTACTATGGGAAACCAGAATATGATTAGACACATAATACTGGTGAGAAAAACCAGCTGTGTTGTCACGGAAACACTCACTGGTTCACCTGGGAGACCCCTGGGTCCAATGTCTCCATCGTCTCCCTGGAAACACACACAGGCACAACATGTAAAGGACGTTGAGAGAGAAAGACGGTCAGAGAGAAACTTGATGTCTGAATGGAGCCTGGAATGATTTCAAATTATTCGTTTTTATGGACAGAAATTCTTACCCTCTCTCCGTCCTCTCCAGTAGGTCCCAGCGGTCCCATTGATCCTGTGTCACCCTGGGGAGATGAAGGAGAGAAGTGAGGGATTAGCAGGAAGGGAATGTTCTCAGATCCTAGATCCCCAAAATCAATATGCTAGAGTGAAAATATTACACTATATACATATTCAAGAACTATCAATATTCATTCACTATCAAATATAAGTTGAATATATTATTATCATTATTAAAGAACTGTCAATATTCTAGAAGTTCAGTATTGTAAATTAAATCAGATAGAATAAAACATGAGAAACAAGTTGTTCCAGTTCCACGTTCCAAATTCTAGGTGTAGGATATTCAGTAAATTGATAAATGCTCTAGGACTAGCAATATACTGTATTTAAAATATTCTATTAATTTTCAAGAGCTACATAACTACATGTTAGCGCTAGAATATCAGGAAATATCCGACACCTATCAATCTTCTATCTAGAAGTAGAACATTCTGTAAATATTCAAGAACTGTCCAAAACTAAATCAAATTCATCTACACAAATTGAATACAAAGGAATGTTACCAAAGCACATTGTGATATCAAAATTAAAACCAAAATAAATACAATGTTAAAATACATTAATTACAATACATTAAATGCATTTTTTTTTTACAATGCTACAATACCAAGAATACTGAAGGTAGTAGTGACAGAAACTCATTAGATGCAAAATATACTTACTAAACACATTCTATGCACTACGTCCCATAAATAAGCAAGGACTATCTACATTCTAGAACTAAAACATTCCATAATTATTATATAGATATATATTTTATTATTATGACTTATTATGATTTTGTTGATTGTAATTGTCTCTCAATGTGACACTGTCTTCTTGCACTGAATGTGAGGTGTTGTTCCTGCACCACTGGCAGCATGCATGTGACTGTGATTCAGATTGTGATAGCTTAGCTTGTGGTTCTCACCCTGTGTCCTTTGTCACCAGGCAAACCAGGCAGACCATCAAATCCACGGTCACCCTGAGAGAGACACATGACTTCAGTACAAAGAAGAGAAAACATGGCAGAAGAAGAGAAGTTCACTCATTGTTACTTCATCTGAGCTTTTGATTTGCAGACAGCAGTGGTTTTGGGGACATCACAGAAAGTCCACACAAAGGAAAATATGTGTGATGCTGCCAAGAGCTCATTCCCATGACAGTCACTCTGAACTTATGTCCGACACGGAGTGAGAAACTAACTAGACCCAGAAGACCAAAGACAGCCAAGCTATGTCCTACTGCTGAGATCCACTTCATACAAACACACATTCCCCACTGAAAAACATAGATAGAGAGGGATATAGATTTATATATTTGAGCCACTATAGTTAGCCTACTAGCCGTATAAACTGGCCCGTCTCATCTGCACTCCAGCCAGCTGATGGCGTCGCCAGCAGTTCAACTCGTCTCGTTGTGAATCTTTGGTCTAAACTGGGCTTTAGGCTTCTCTTGTCCTCACTTTTTGGTTAAAGTAATGCTAGTTTTATGTTCTATAGTGTAGATGTCAATCTGGGTAGTTTCCTACTACGAGTATTCAAAATTAACCCGATGCTGCCAGATGGTTTCTTTTCACATAACCATGTGGGAACGAGTTGCTCGAGAGTTGCGCACTTCAAATAGCAGGCGGTAAAAAAACAAACAGGATGCTGATTGGTGGTTCATATTCAAACCACTAGATTGGCGCGTGGCCAGATGGATTTGTCATGTGACCGTGATCTCATGATCTCGCATGAGATCCAGCTGTCGCGCAAGGTTAATTCAAAATGGCCACAGTGGGAATAAGATCAAATGCAGGCAAAGAATGAAATAAACCTATGAAGATATGACGAGGCAGGCAGTGCCTGTGACGACTATAGCCTCTTACTGTGTGTAGAGATATTGAGTAGTAGGGGTAGGTTCATGTCAGTGGGGGGATTCTGGCCTGTTGTTGAGCCGGCTGGGCTCAGGGGTTGTTGGGGGGGGGTGGGGGAGTCCCTATTCGTGGGGGGTTTCGGGGCTCGATGAAGAGGTTTGAAGAGGGTTTAGAGAGGTTACCTTGGAGCCAGACTCTCCTGGCATTCCCCTGGCACCATCAGCTCCAGCACGGCCCTGTGAGACAAGCAGGGGGACAGGTTTGACAAAGCCCTGATCCACCAATTATCACATGAGATACAAATGGACCTGAAGACCCCTTTATTACATACGTGCTGCACTCCTGCTCCATAACAAGAGGATTTATTTTCACCACTAAGGCAGAGATGTAGACGGCAGACTTTCTAAATGACTATCGCTATAGTATAGAATAATATTTGAACGGAGTGATGACTGTGTAGGTCGGAGTTATAGGTGCTGAAACCATCATGCGACCGAGTTACATTACTTCATTTTAGACAATTTATCAGAAGGATAAAACCCCTTGACATGAACATCTCGTTAAAAAAAACAACAACAACACAGACAATACACACAACACAAGCAATACAATAGTCACACACATACGAGAAGCTCTCCCAGGCCTAACCGCTCCCCCACCCACCAATCCCCTCAAGATAGCATAATAAATACAGTAAAAAATAAATACTGTAAATGTACACATACCCAGATAAAGCTGGGTTTACATGTATCATGTATCACTCAGCAAATTGTTCCAGTCAGATGGGAATTTAAATTTAATGGCACGTCGTCCAATTTCTTTTCGAAATTCTACGAATGTTGACAAATGATCAGCGTGCCTGAGACAGTACATCGCTTACACTGTGGGTTAGTAAAACAACACAGATACTCACCCTTCTTCCTGATTTTCCGGGAGGTCCCAACAAACCCTGGGGTCCCCTGGGGCCCTGAGAAATGAATTAGATGTCTGTGGTAAATGCCTGTCAAGATGTGAGATCCACTACTGTAAGTTAAATCAGAATATCATACTGTACTGAGAAATGGGGCCTCCATTACATTTTTTGACATACAAACTGTTTCAATGAAATAAATACATTTATTATGGTGGATCGAGCTGTGTGTTGATATGTGGAAGTGTGTTTGTGTTGTATACTATATAAGCATACTACTGTACAGTATGTGTACATCTGTGTGTATGTATTGTGTGTGTGTGTGTGTGTGTGTGTGTGTGTGTGTGTGTGTGTGTGTGTGTGTGTGTGTGTGTGTGTGTGTGCGTGTGCGTGTGTGCATCTATACACAGTGTAATGCAGGACATTACACTGTACATATAAATAACACCTCAAAATGTTCCCATTTCATTTAGTGTAAAGAATTACAGGTAGATTTTAAGAACATGTTTTCACATAGGGTTATCCCAGTTACCATCAAACAAATGATCAAATCTACTCTGTAACTGTGCATTACAATTGATGGTAACTGTGCAATTCTCTATATTCAAGGATAATACAAATATTTTACCATTTAGTGATGAATACACAAAACATGAATCGGCTACTTAATATTTAACTTGCTCCTGAAACCTGGTAGCTCTTAGCCTTCACAAGTGCATCACATTGGATTGAAGGACTTCTCAGTCAATTTTCACACTTTGCAAAGTCATCCTGTGGGCTGGATTGGATGTTTTGGTGGGCCGGTTCTGGCCCCCGGGCCGCATGTTTGACACCCCTGCTCTAAAGTGAGGTCAGATCCAGCACGAGACACAGGTGAGGTGTGCTGGTTGTTTACCTGAGGACCGGGGTCTCCACCGTCTCCCTTCAGTCCATTACTTCCTGGGGTTCCCTGAAACAGACACAGCAGGCATCAGCACAACAATGTGGAAAAAGGTTCTTCTTAGAGGTGTGGGCAGGTCTAAGTTGCCTTTTATGGCCGGAGGTATACTTGCTTTTGTATTTTCATTTGGGTGCGTCTCTTGCGTCCATTTGGCACGTTGGTCATGCACGTCCTATCCAAATTAACGCTATGTGTCTGACCCTGATGAAGACCAAGCAGGTCGATAGGCGTTGGTCTGGCTATTTGCCTTGTGCTCGATGACTAATATATTTTTTCACTTGAAGACAGAGTGCCTTAGTTTTATTCCATGGTGGTCTGCATCAAAACCTGGAGACTGACATCAAGCAAGACCTCCTGGATTCTGTTTGTCTAATACCATTACCTGCCCCACCAATGAGCACCTGTTGGATGAGCCATCAGATCCATGATCCATGATCCAGATCTTCTGCTGTACACTGAGCTATGTGTACGCCAGTGTTGTCGTCAGGCCACTATATCTCGAGTCGGCGTCGAGTCTCAAGTCCGACTCCCCAGTGTTCAAGGCCGAGTCCCAATCAAAGTCCAAGTCACCAAAGAAGAGTCCAAGTCGAGTCCCCATTACCTGAGTCCGAGTCCAAGTCCGGAGTTACTGAACATGAGCGTGAATCTACAGGTGGAACACGTAGTTAAAAGCAAGTATATCTCTGCCCATAAGCAAAGCAGCACAGTAGATTCATTTTCTCAGTTGAGTTCTGGACATTTTTTCAGTTACTGCACTTTTGCGTTTCTCTCTGCCTGTTTTTAGTGTTTGTGTTGAGCATCATAGCTTATACATATTTGTAAGAAACCAAGGCATTCACAGCAATAGATACAGGTGAGAGATACAGAGCTTTAGGCAGGGATAGTTTAGCCAGGTTATGAGTGTCAAGTTGCTGCCCCTTTTCTCCATCTATGATGCTTTGGCCAAAAATATTATGTAACAATATCCTCCAAAATCGTGGACATTCTAGCAGAATCACTGCAAAAAATGCCTTAAAATTCTATGTTCGTGTAGATTCTCATTAATGACAAGGTGAATAAGATTTATAGACTCATTATGAGATGAAAGTCGTTATTATGTTGGGAATATTTTGTAGTGTAAAATCAGATGGCTTGTCAAGTTGACAGTTAGCAGTGACAACAACACTTGATGCACAGGTGTATGTCTGGGTAACAGGTAACCTACCAGGGGCCCGTGACGTCCGGTGAATCCCATTGGTCCAGGAGGTCCTTTCAGAGCCATCTAGAGACAACAAGACATCAAGATAAAAGGATGATGAGTGCATGAGGCTGCTTGTAAAATGTCAGTTTAAGTTTAAGCTAAGCCTAAAGTGAACATGGAAATGATGTTGTTATTAGTTTAGAAATGTCCGGTCACTAGTCACTTCATCTGCTCTGCTTGTGTTGGCTAAGATGAGCCACTTATATATGTTGATGTTTATGTAGTGTATTGTAACAGCACAGGGGGGAATCGAACACGGGTCTGTCATTCCAAAGTCGAACACTCTAACCAGTCGTCCAAAAGGACAATCCCAATGGCCAACGGCCAGCGTGCTCTCCTTATGCTTCAACCCCGGGTTGTTACAGTATTTGATCAATTACTAGGCATCTCACGTGCTGCGCGGCCTCGCCCACCCTGCAGCTCGCCAAGCTGGCCCTGCAGCTCGTATACGCAGCTCGGCCTCGCCCGCAGCTCAGCTGCTGCGTATGCCTCGCCTGCCCTATTGGCATGTGCGGGTGTGCACTGATGACATAATCAGTGATGCCAGAATGCCTCCTTGGGGGTGTGTGTGTGTGTGTCAGTTGGTCTTATGACCTCACTGATGACATCATCAGTGATGTCACAATGCCTCCTTGTGTGTGTGTGTGTGTGTGTGTGTGTGTGTGTGTGTGTGTGTGTGTGTGTGTGTGTGTGTGTGTGTGTGTGTGTGTGTGTGTGACCTCACTTCCGGGACACAAAATTGAAACAAGCAAACAAACATTGCCCACATTGCCAAATGTATAGATGATTATGTTGCATGAAAAGCCCAGGAACCCAACGTCTCAACTATATGGCAATGTGAAATAACAGTGATGACTCACCCTGGCCTGAGACAAAATGGCTGCTGCCTGCGCTTCCTGGGCAGACACGGCAGGACCCTTATCTCCTCCACTCTGGCCAAAACGGAACTGAAACAAGAGAAGGAAGGAGAAACATTGGTCATTTCTATATATATATATTTTTTTTTAACTCTTTGCGTGGGTCGGGACAGCGGGACTTCCTGTGTTCAAGTCCGTGTGAAGCTGGTTGTAATATTTATTTTATTATTTATTATAAATTAACCAATAACGTCAACCTTATGTAGTATATAAAACAACAGAGGAGGCTCTGTGTTCGTTCTGGGAGAACACTAAGTCCACAGCGGCCGCTAAAATCAACACAAAATTAAAGTTCCTTGTATCTGCTTTAAATACAGTAAGCAGGCCATGGCGCTAACACTGCCTTTGAAGGCTAATTGTGACAGCTAGGTTTCAGAGTGAGGGTGGATAGACTAGCAGCACAGTAAGGTCTAATAGTGACTGTGGACAGCAAGGGGGTCACAAAGGTCAAGGGTGACTCACAGGCAGCATGACAGAGGTTCCAGGGGGTCCAGGGACTCCATCAGCTCCAGGGAGACCAGCCTTACCGGAAGTGCCCTGCAGGGTGGAGAGATGGAAGTGGTGAGAAGATGGCAGGTTCAGGACAAGAATGAACTGCACTTGTTCTTGCATAGTGTGTGTTTGAAATGACTGATAGTATTGACCTAGCCTGTAGTCAGAGGCAGAGCTCTGAAAACATGAAAGACTCACCCTCTCACCAGGATCACCAACAGAGCCAGGAGGTCCAGAAGGCCCGGCGGGGCCACTGGGACCCTGAGAGAGAGAGAGAGAGAGAGAGAGAGAGAGGTTGCAGAGGAAAATCACATTCAATTCAATAAGTGTAGTGTCCTCCTACAGTATCTAGCGCGTGTTGTTGCTCCATGTGCTCCCTGATGCACAGAAGCTATACACTCCTCTCATAGAGGTAGTCCATTGTTCTCAGAAGGACTGCTGGAAGGCATGGGAGTGTGAACCTGACACACTAAAGTCAAACAATCTGTAGATGATCCACTTACAGAAGGTCCCTCAGGTCCTGGGGGTCCTTCAATCAGCATACCCTGGAAAAGACAAAGTAGAGTAAGAAAGACAATAGAAGAGGAGGAAGCATGATTCATGGAAGCGGTATTGTATCTTTGATTCAAGTCTTTACACTGCAAAAATAAACACTCATTTAGATGATTAGCAAGTCTTAACATATTGTTCTTAAAATAATGGGAGGGATGATCATTTGTTTCCAATGCGCCTCAACTGAAAGAACTGACATATCTTGATGCCACTGTGATCAGCATCTTTTCAAAAATGTTGTCACTTACTGTAAAGGAACCTTTTCAATCTGCTTTGACTCATTAGAGACAGAAGTGAACAGATGTTGTGTTCGAACTACAGATTGTTTATGTAGATTTTTTGTCTGTATGCGCGCGCATCCACAGAGAATCACATCCACAGAGAATCACATCCACAGAGAATCACATCCACAGAGAATCGCATCCACAGGGAATCACATCCACAGGGAATCACATCCACAGGGAATCGCATCGAGAGCCTTAACGAGCATTAACGAGAATTAACAAGCATTAACGAGCTTTAACGACCCATACCAGCTGGCAGAGGGGCGGAGTTTCTGCAAACGGACGAACGGGGATTTATCAGCGCAGGAAACAAGGAGAGAAGGTAAACACTGTTCATCTGCATATACTACCAACATTATAGGCAAGGCCTTCCTTTCATTCAAACATCTGCAGCTGCATTTGAAATAAATTAACGAATTTCACCCTATTGCATTTTTTTTTTACCTTTATTTATACAGGGGGAGTCTCACTGAGAGCAATGCTCTCAGTTTCAGGAGTGCCCTGTTCACATTCACACACACATTCATACCTGGAAGCTGACCAGTACAACCACAGTCTGATCTGCTGGCCACTGATCAGCTCCACTGGAGCAGTTGGGGTTAAGGGCCTTGCTCAAGGGCACCTCAGTGGTGGTAATGAGGGAGGGGCAAGCGCTGCCTTTTCACTTTCCCCACCCAGATTTATCCTGCCGGTCCCGGGGATTGAACCGACGACCTTCCGGTCACAAGCTCGCTTCTCTAACCATTGGGCCACCACTGCCCTGCATTGGCTCTTTCCACAGAAAACAGGACTAACTAAGATGACTTAGACCCAACTGTACTTACGGACATGTTAAGATGTAATGTTGAGGTTTAGACAGCAGAATGAAGGTCCATTTACAGTCGTATCTACTGTACATTTCTTATAGATATCCCAATGGATATCTATAAGAAAAAAAATGCTATTGAGTTTGTGATTTGGTCTATGAACGGTCATGCCTGGCAAGTCCAACTTGGATAAACTAGGATACAATATACACATGAGGAGCAATAACCCTAAGGTTAGAAGCAGGATTGTGACTGGAAGGTCACTGGTTTGAATCCCTGGATTTGACTGGAAGACTAGCAGGGTGGAAGAGATCAACCTTTCCCTTCTGCCATTGAGCAATCAATCAAGTAAACGTGCTCAGTGGTGAACAGTAGGAGACGACTGGCAGCTCCTTAGTGTGAAGGTGCACACCTGTGTGACTATACAGGTGTGCACAGTCAACCTTCAGTTGACAAAGTGTTGAGAGAAACAGAGTAACTCACAGGCTCCAGGACAGCTGGGTCTCCCTTCTCTCCTTTCTCGGCTCTGATGGCGGCCTGAGGAAAACACACATGTAGCCAACAACACAGCGCAGTCAGTACAGAGGGACTCGCACACAGCACACACTATGGGTGCATTTGGACAAAACATACCCAATTACCCATATCAGTATACCACTTAACATAGACGGTAAATGCATTTATCCACTCCATGGAGAACTATCCCAATGTGTGAATTAAGAAGAAACACTTAAAACCTGTTTTGCCTGTGATACAGGCATAAGCATTCGTCCAAAAACCGACGATTCCTCGGTTCTCTTAACTGTTTGTCCATTACTTCTAGCCATGTTTGCACTAATACAGAGAATAATCTGGGTTTAGCAGGTCTAAACAAAGCCATGCACAAAGATAAATGGCATTCAAAACAAATGAAGTTGGTCATTTGCTGCACGTTTGAATGCCTCTTTGTGTATGCACTAGCCCTGGAGGAGCTGATTATTCACAATATAGAATAAACCCCATTTCAACCACTGATGCAAACACCAGATCTCGGTCGTTAAAGCATTTGAAATGCATTCAAATACATTTTTTTCTCTGTGATTGATTGACCTTGCCTGGCCTATAAAGAAATCTACTTATAGACGTTATTGCCACATCAGCCATTTTGAACTTACGCCATACACGGGGTGGGAAACTAATGATTATCCAGTGAAAAACCTATTAGAAGGAAATGGATCTCAATAAACCAGAGGGATATACCGTAGGTTCACATCTTAAGGTGCAATATTTGGCCCACTAGCTACCAGAATAGCTCATAAATTACAGTTGTAAAGTTGTTGTTCCTGAGATTGCAAACTAATTGTATAACTGCTCAGTATCTGTATCACTTATCTAGTTAAGCTAGTTTTATATGCCAATGTTCCAGCAGGCAGAGTTTCCCACCCTGAGTGTTTAAATGGCCAATGTGGGCAAAATGTCAAAAAATTTAAATAAAATAAAATAAAGATTGTCAACAACAAAAAGACAAATAAATGTCTTCCATGTGGCCAGAGGGAGAAGGCAACCTCAATCAAATCATTTGAGAGGACATGAATTTAAATTCGACAACGACCACAGATTCACATACAGTTGGTTGAAATGAAGAGATTTGGGATTTTTTTTTTTTTTTTTTTGCCTCTGAAGCAAAGCAACTTACGCCTCCCTCGTCTGTCACGGCGGACAGGGCGGGCCCCATGTTAGCATCGACCTCCCCGGTCTCCAGCATGGGCTCGTTGTAGTCCCTATAGGAATAGTCGTATTCCTTCAGGCCCACGTCGCCTGTCACATACTCCTCAGTGAAGACCTCCTCCACCTCACCGCCTGACTTGGTGGCATCTACCTCCTCTCCCACCAGCGTCTGCTCCACCTGGGGTCGCGTTGGGTTTATCATCGCCATGACGGGACGGACGGAGGGAGGGAGGGGACAGGATGGAGCAGAGGGAAAGAGAGATGCAACAGGGAGGAAGAACAGAGGAGAGGAGAGGAGAGGAGAGGAGGAGAGGAGAGGAGGAGAGGAGAGGAGAGGAGGAGAGGAGAGGAGGAGAGGAGAGAGGAGGAGTGGAGAGGAGAGGAGGAGAGGAGAGAGGAGGAGGAGAGGAGAGGAGAGGAGAGGAGAGGAGAGGAGAGGAGAGGAGAGGAGAGGAGAGGAGAGGAAGGAGTGGAGAGAGGAGGAGAGAGATTTCGATAGCAAAGGGTAAGGTGTTTCATAACGAGGAAACGTTGGTAAAGGAAAGTGAAAGAATGAATTGAGAGGGGGAGCAGAAGAGAAGGGCATATATAGAAAGAAGTGAGACTCTTACCTTTTGCAAATATACAGAGTGACACAGGGATACAAAGCAAACAGACATCTGACGGGCCATGAACCAATCCTTCAGGTACTGTAAGTTCAGGCTGACCTTCCCAGGTGAACTAGTGATATCACATTGATGGTACTAGCTTAACCCTTATGTTAATCATCTATCATTGTGCTCATGATAGTGTGTGTTTCCACCAAAGCTTATACATCGACACCAGCTTGTGTGTTAGGATCTTTAACCGATGGAGCTCTACAAATGTCCTATATATATTTATTTTCTGAAATAATAAAAATAAAAATAAATAAATAAACAAAATAAACAAACAAATATATAGATGAATGAATGAATGAATGGATGAATGGATGAAAAATAAATAAAGTCCTCAAACACACAAGACTGATTTGAAACACTTTGCTTTGTGAAAACAAGCTGCTGCTATGTGCTATGCTATGCGAAGCTATATTACAACTATGTTATTTGTCTAGTTTACTTACCATGGATGTTTTAAAAACACACATTTGAATCCAGTGGAATTATGTTGGAATGTCTTCTCATATAAAAAAGCAATGATTAAAAAAAAAAAATCGAAAAAATAATTCTAGCTATCACAAATTTTGTCAACTGTGTGGATCATTTGTTCATGAAAAACACCATATTACAGTGACACACTCTTTCCCAAAGCAGAGGCGAATACTTTCTTACCATCAAAAAGGTCAAACGTAAAACAGTCATCAAAGTCAGCTAATACAGACAATAATGTTAATGTGATGATAAGCATTATCACCAAAAACAGGTGAACTGTGAGAAACCGATCAGAACTATGCAGGTCACACATTCTGTCAGTTGAACAAGGCTGTAAAATAAGCCACAACATCTAAACTCTGCAGAAGTCAGTTAGATTTGCTGTCAAACAAGAATGCATTATATTGATCCCGCGTTGTTGCTCTGGTTAAAACTGTATCTCAGATATTCCTGTGCGACTCACCTTTTCACAAGATCTTTGCTCTTATTTCAAGATCTCAAACTGATCAAGCGAGGATCTTGACATGAGAACAAAACAGGACATCTTGTTGTTAGGGCAGAAAAGGAACAGCCACATAGAGATGTTTGACGATACAAGAGGATGAATGTGGTGCATTCTTGTTTGAAAGAGGTCTTCTATTGTCTTGTCTCACGGCACCGGTGCCAACAAAACTGTTAAGTGTGGTTAGAAAAGTGTTAAGGAAGATCATGTTATTTTACTACTTGGTTAAACTACAAAGGACTGGGCTCACCACCACACAGTCTTCTTCCTTTTGAGATGAAAGGCTCTTGTGTTGAGATGTTTGTATAGGCCTCTTGGTTTCTTTCTTTAACTCTCTCACCTTGATTATTCTTTTTTCACTTCTGCATTCAGTATGTATGATATTTTATTTTTTACCTGGACATTGGTCGCTTCTTGTCCAATCACCTCACCCTCTGGCTGTGGGACCATCTCCTCATAATAATAATCCGTCTCTGTAGGGGTGTGGCCAGCCTCGGCATATTCAGTATCTACATCCTGATTGGTCAAGTTGACAGGAAGTGGTGGGGAGCAGGTGAGGAAGTAAGCAGATTTGATTGGAAGAGCGCGGTTAGTTCAAAGTCTGCTGTATGAGATGATGTGTTAAAAGAATAGGGTGGAACACATCTTAAAATAGTGGTTGCCAGAGGTAAAGAAATGCTACTGGCAACTCACATTTTCAAAGTTATGAAGATTCACACATTAGAAAAGAAATTTCAGCATCATGATGATAACTATAAATCGTGCCATATTATGCCAGATTTAGGGAGTCGTCAATACTGATTTGCTGAGATTGCTTTTGTTGTATTGTTGAACATTTGTTTTCTTGTAAAGCCCACAATGCCATGATAGATTGAAGAAAGGGTGACGTCTGCTCTTATTGGCGTCAGAGAAGATCTGAGAGCCTCTGAGTCTCTATCCATCCCTTGAGATGAAAACATCGTGACCTGATGCTTCGGGATGTCTAGTTTCACCCAAGACCAGAAACAGAGCAACGACAACCACAATCAACAGCCTCACAGAACACAGTTCAATTAACAGGTAAGTAAATCAAGTTACACTTATCATCCTCAATTGTGCATGCTCAATGTAATTGAACCTCCGATCTAAGCAAACTAAAAAAAAGCCTGCTTGGAAGTTTCTGTGAGGCTGCTTCATTCATATTTGATACAAAATATGACCAGAGACAGTGAGACAGGACTGTCAGAGAGAAAACACAGGTAGTCGAGAGAGAGAGAGAGAGAGAGAGAGAGAGAGAGAGAAAGAGACAGATAATAGCATAGCAATATAAAAGGTGTGTTGTGTTGTGTGTAGAGGTGTGATGGTGTTTTCTCAGGTTTAGTGTTTGTGTCATAGCAGATCCTTCATGCTCATTCACGTGACGACGGCTTCATGTCCCAACTAGAAAGAGACGATTCAGCTTCTGAGATCCAGTTTGGGCAGCTTGAAGTGAAGTAAAGAGGAATGAGACTGTACAATGAGCCATGCTTCAGTGTGACAGTCTGCAGCACCGCTGTATCATATCATATAGAGAGAGGCGATGCTGATCGTAAAGATCATATGATATATAAACGGAGGAGGAGAGGGGTCCAGGTTGGTATGAGCCAACCTCCATTCTGACAAACCAGGTAGTCCACCATCAAGGATTTACCTCAAAATTTGTATATCCAACAATATCTAACAATCTATTTTTTTTTTCAAATTGTACTTGGCCAATTTCCCCCCCTGCTGCAACGATCGCTGCTCCACCCTCTGTCGATCTGGGGAGAGCCTAGACTAACACCATGCTTGCTTCCTCCGACACATGCTTCTTTTCACCTGGCAGCGGGGAGCTTCACCGGCAGGACGTAGCACGTGGGAGGATCACGCTATTCCCACCAGTTCCCTTCCGCCCCGACCAGGCGCCCTGACCGACCATATCTAACAATCTATTAATTCAAATGTGTGCATTAATCTATTTATGACTTGTTTAAAGAAAATCGGATCATCTGGTCATTCGTCAGATGACTTCCCCAAAAGATTTCCCCCAAACTTTGTTGTAGACCCTGGATGGGGACAGACCTGGTAAGCAGATGAGAGCGATGGGACATACAGCTCTGGACATTTGGACCCGACCACGGGCCTTCCTGTTGTACCTGTTGATAGCCGTTGCCGGTTTTCTTGGCCGGGACTGCAGTGCCGCTCAGCGCAGTCTTGCCAAAGGGTGGGAAAGGTTTGTGCAGTGACTTGACGTTACTGTCCAACACCATCTTGGATTTGGTGGGTTTGGGGGGAGTGGGCCGGACGGGGGCCGGCGTGGGAGGAGGCTCCTTCTTCAGGATGGAAACCTTTTGGACCACGCTCTTCACTTTTTCTACTTTGTTCACCGGCGCTTTGACCAGAGGCACTTTGCTGACCACAGTTTTAACTTTGGTCACCTCTTTGACTTCTGCCTTGACTGGAGCTTTGGTGGCCACCACGGCTTTTAGCACTTTTGTAGGTTCAGGTGCTTTGGTGGGTTTAGGTGCCTTGGTAGCTTCTACCTTCACAGCTGATTTAGCTGCACTGACCACAGTCTTTTCTACCTTTTCAACTTTAACAACAACTGTCTTTGCTTTAGTAGTGGTTTCGGTTTTTGCCGGTTTCACAGCGCCATTCCCATTCGCTTTCTTCTCTACCACAGTAACGGCTTTTCCGTTGGCCTTAGCCTCGCCATTGACTTTATTCTCTGCTTTGCCATTGACTTTCACTTTAACCTCAACCGCAGCTTTGCCATTAGCGTTGGCTTTGGCTTCTCCATTGACTTTCTTCTCTGCTGCAGCTTTGCCATTGCCGTTACCGTTAGCCTTAGCCACAACGGCGGCTTTGCCGTTCACCTTCTTTTCTGCTGGGGTTTTCCCATTGGCTTTCTTCTCAGCCACAGCCTTGCCATTGGCGTTTCCATTCACCTTGGCCTGGGCTGTAGGCTTGGCCTCAGCCTTGGCCTGGGCTGTAGGCTTGGCCTGGGCTGTAGGCTTGGCCTCAGCCGTAGCTGCTTTGCCATTACCATTGGCCTTGGCCTTGGCTGCTTTGCCGTTGGCTTTAGCTGCACCGTTCGCTTTCTTCTCAGCGACTGGTTTGCCATTGCCATTCTTAGCCGGGGCCGGCGTGGGCTTGGACTTAGCTGCAGCAGTAGGTCTGATCTTAGACAGGAGGACCTCCACTGCAGTGGGCTTAGCTTTGGCTGGTTTGGCAGCAGAAGCCTTGGGAGCCTTGGTGGGCATAGGCAGCTTGACTACGAGTGTGGACACCTTGGCCGGCTTAGCTGGAGCGGGTTTGGCTTTGACAGGGCTGGCTTTAGTGGCCACTGGTTTTCCATTGACAGCCTTCTTCTAGATTCCGTGTTTATTGGTGGGTTGAGATGTTGTGAGTGTGTGAAGGTGCATATTGACATAGACAGAGAATGGAGGAGGACAGAGATGTGTGGAGGGGTTGGGAGGGGACGGAAAGCACAAACAAGGGATGGACAGGAGACACAAAGACAAGGGTGTTTGTTTTGAGACACAATGACATAAAGATGGCTAAGGCTGATTGACTGAGACTGTTCAGGCATTACTGGATACAGCACAGGTTTCAATGGACGCTTTAAAATAGTGAACGAGAATACAAGTAACAAGTATCAATGCACAAAAACAAATAGCAAAAAAACAACAAATCCACAATGCTACAATAGGCCTTTAAGAAATTTTAATTATTTGCCTAAAATCTAATTGAATAATTGAATCCAATTGCTGTATAATGATTTGAGCTGATCTCTCCAGTAATGCCATGCTCCATATTAAATGACAAAGCAGCATCTTTGTGCTAATAAGAGGTGGAGCCTGTGGTTTGGCAGAGGCACTGAGGCTGTGATTGGTCAGGTAAAGCTGCTGCTGCTGAACACACACACATACTGTACGCACACAAACACAAGCGCACACACACACACGCACGCACGCACGCACACACACACACACACACGCACGCACGCACGCACACACACACACACACACACACACACACACACACACACACACGCACGCACGCACGCACGCACACACACACACACACACACACGCACACACACACACACACACACGCACGCACACACACACACACACACACACACACGCACACACACTTTATGATTGCACTGAGCGGTCCAACTGCAAGAGAGAGAAGGTTTCTGCATCGAAGCCATAAGAAAGCAGAAGCATTATGTCAGGCTGGCATGCAGATGCATGTTAGTCAAGTCAGGTAAAACCTCAAACTACTGCACACAATTAATTCCCACTATACATGCTGCTACAATAAATAAAAAAGACATGCAAATTAACATAGTAACAGGGAAAAAAAACATTTCACAGAATAACACTTTGTGAAGGAAATAATTACAGAGTTGGATAAACAGGCCTTCAAAAATGAATACAGACTGGTAGAATAGGCAGTGTAGAATACAGCACAGACCTAGAACAGATAGACTGTGGCATACATGTGTTTTATGTATGTCGTACAAAGTTCAGACGTACAACCACGAATGCATGAACCGAGAAAAAAGACATGTGCAATGATATCCCCATGTTGATCAAAGAGTAGGTAAACAAGATGGGTCAAACACAGTCAAACAGTGGGTGCATGCAGTGACATCCTCCAAGATCATGCAAGTAACAAGACAATACAGACACATGCCCTGGTCCAATAGTCTGTCAAACTTTGTTTTGTCTTTTGATTTAGTCTACTTAGGTGCCACATGCATGGGGTTGATCACATAGGACAATGCAATGAGTGCCAGGAAGACTGGACAATCACAGTAAAGTAACTTTAATAATACTTTGCTGTGATTGTCTCCTTATACACCCAACACTATCTGAATGATGAAGATGTGGTGAACCCCAGCCATCTGGTGCTCCAGGCAGATTAAAACAAAGACTATTTGAGCCAGGTTTGATAAAGACACACTCAGTGTTTCCTATGTTCACTTGTCCTCGCATGTCTGCAGTTTGTCATCGAAGACAAACACACAAGCCAATCCATACATGTTTCATCAACATTAGTGTAGGAAGTATGTACATGTAGACTTGCAATGATCTGTAAAGCGTCTATTCATTTGTTTGTGTCGTTACTTGAATTGAAAGTTTGAAACCCATTTCAATCTCATTTGATAATTAAAAAAACAGTTTTGATTGTGAAAATGTGCTCGCCTTCTTTAAGAGCGTCAGTTGGATGGTGAGGGATGGGTGATGTTTGGAAGGAAGGCACAGGTACAGTATGTACCCGTGTGTGTGTGTGTGTGTGTGTGTGTGTGTGTGTGTGTGTGTGTGTGTGAGTGCATGCGTGCGTGCGTGCGTATGTGCGTGTGTGTGTGTAGTACAACATGGCTCTACCTAAACCACCCCAGTGCCCCCACCATGTGAACCTGGCCACATCTAAACACACATACTGTACATACATACATACATACATACATGTATATACATACATACATACATGTATATACATACATACATACATACATACATGTATATACATACAAACATACATACATACATACATACATGTATATACATACATACATACATGTATATACATACATACATACATACATACATACATACATACATGACAACATGTAAAAGACAAAATATGACAAGGAGCAATGTTAATCCAATGTGACGGAGGAAACGAGGTGGACGTGTGAACAAAACAAAAACAAAAACCTTTGAGATGAGAATAAAATGAGGGAGGTTTGGAGGAGAGACTGAGTGACCAGAGATGACAGAGGCATGTTAAGCTAAAAATAAAAATAAATGATTTTCAAACAAAGATGCATTTGATGATAGTGAGGCACATAAGACACTGTGTAAAAACAATATACAGTAAGGGGAATTTAAAATGTTGTTTGAGCTCAAAGCGTCTGCCAGCTCAACTGCTATCATTCATTCATGCCATCATGTCTTTATGCCTTGATACCTCTCTCTCTCTCTCTCTCTCTCTCTCTCTCTCTCTCCATCCCTCCCTCCCCCCCTCCCCCTTGTGTTTCCCCTCTCTCTCTCTCTCTGCCTCGTTACCTGTTGATTGGGGGCCCCGGGTCGGGGGGAGGGGGAGGGAACGCCTGTTGTTTCCTCATAATAATAGGGGTATTCATGGTCATCCTGCTCCTCATCAAAGTACTGAGAGAGATGGAGGGAAGGATGGAGGGAAGACAGGTAGGGAGAGATGGAGGAGGAGGGGTGAAAGCAAGAGGAAGAGGAAGGAGAGGAAAGCATGGTGGAGGAAGAGTGGATTTCCAGAGGTTTGAGAGGCAGGGGGGATTAAGAGAAAGGGGCGGAGCCAATAGCAAGAGAGAAATAAAATAAAATGGATACAGAGAGAGATTATTTTCTATTCATCAGAAGGCCTCTGTGCTGCTGGGTCAGAAGTCTAGACGTAACGCACACACACACACACAGACGGCCTTAATGAATGAGAAAACAACAAGAAATGGGAGAAAAGCAATGGGTGAAGCCATTAATGAATAAAACCACACAGATTTATATTCATTTATAAAGCAGTCATCTCAACATGAGAGGGTTTTTGGGACGCAAAAGTCTCTGAGCTTTTGTACAGTGACTGACTGACTGACACAGTTTCTACTGAATTCAGATCTGGCATGCAGGCTCATCAAATAGAAGTCATGTACTTTGGATGGATGGATGGATGCGGATGAAAATCACTTACTTTAGTATTGGGGCGTAATATATATTTGAATATTAGAATATTTACTTCCCAAATATCCCAATATGTATTTTTGAGAGGAAAACCCACACGGAGAGCGAGCAACGCTTTGCATGTAATGTACACAACCAGTCTCAGTGAGCAAAGAGGCTCCACCTTAAAGCCATCGTTATGCCTAATGCTTGATTATGTCTCAATTTCCCCAGACAACCAATCAGAATCTTGTGTTAATTTCCATGTTTTATGTAGCGAACAAAGTTCCCTTTCAGTCCATGAGGGGGGTATGAAGAGTCAAAAGGAAGCTGGCTTGTATCATCCTCTTTCCCCTACCTTTCTGTGTTCCACTGTGGTAAAAGAGCGTAAAAGAGCCAAAACTTAAGGTTGCGTTTCCCCGACGACGAGTGGATCAGACGATCAAAATATGCCCATTTTTTAGAGGTGTGATTAGGGGGAAGGTACGATCCTCGAGGACACACAGACTGAGGAGGTGAGGAGGAAAGTGGATGGATACAAACTGTTGTTGATGACGGTGATGCGTGAAGCAGACAGAGGGAGACAGAGAGCAGCACTTTGATGACGTATCAGAAGACTTAAAGTGAACCCGGAGACTTTTCTTTCATTTTCCCGAGGACTTGATCGGATGCATTTAATATAATATAATATAATATAATATAATATAATATAATATAATATAATATAATATAATATAATATAGCCTGTTTGCTAAGAGATACCACATGTTTAAAGGATATCAACGATCTGTATGATAGTGGTAAACTTAAAGGGTCACTTTGCAGATTTTCAACCAGCTTTGTATGATTGCAAAATCAGTACTATAATGCAAATGAACAATGTTTAACCTCCCTCCATCTTGTCTGGACCGAGAGCTCCCCATTCATTTGCAGAACTTCCTGCTCCAAATGATGTCATAATGATGTCATTTGGTCCTGGAAGTTATGCAAATGAAGGTAGAGAGAGCGATAGTAATAGTGAGTGATAGTGATAGTAGTAATGGTGGCACCATGGCAAAACCGCTCAAAATTACATAATTATGACATCATTTGGAGCAGGAAGTTCAGTGAATGTACTCTTGGTGCTCTTGGTCCAGCCAAGATGGAGGGAAGTTAATTATTGTGCATTTGCATAATATACTACAGATTTTGTAATGATACAAAGCTGGTTGAAAATTGTCAAAAATGTGAAAATAAGTTGTGGTTTTTTTCTTCTTCCTTATTTCTGTGTTTTGTGTGCATATAAAACATAAAATGTTAATTAAAAAAAATTAAAACACCTTTAAAAAAGTGTGACAGAAAAGGAAAAGAATGTCCACAGATTAGTGGGCTTGCTTTATCAGAGCCACAGATGAAAGATTGATCTGTTAGCAGCACAGTACTGGCTCTACTACTAGAGGTTAATATGCCCTCTGTACTTTATACTACACTGTAGTGTTGTGAGCACAGTGGGATTTGGATGTGGTAGCTAGGCCTACTGTCTTCTCTCTCTAACTGGTGGCTGTGTGGCGTTGTATGAAAGACGATGCAGTAACCTTTCCTTTATGAGAGTTGAAAGTGTGTTTTGCTGTGCACTGCAGCAAGGTGTTTGAAGCTATATTCTTTATTGAGAAGGTCAAGTGGTTCATTTCAAGTGTGTATTATTGCGCCCGAGCAAATGTTCGTATGTGCGTCTGTGTGTGCAGACTGTGCACGTGCACTCACACACGTGTGTGTCTGTGTGTGTGTGAGCCCGTGTCGTGGTGGTGGTACTCACGTATGTGTTGGGGTCCTGAGCCTGGGTCTTGGGCAGTGGGGAGTCACACTCGGGGCTGTAGTGTTCACAGAAGTCATAGGCAGCCTGGGCGTTGGAGGCAATCAGCAGCTGCTGGATGTCTCCCTGTGGAGGAACAAGGGGGGGGGGTACCCCAAAATGTGTAAGTTATCAACTACAGACTCCCATATCATCACCTCGGACAGATGTGTGGCTATAACTGAACTTTTCACATTCATTCATCAGATTTCTGCACTTCCTTTTTTCCCCTACAGATGTGATTTTGTTTCATGATCAATAGTTCTGCCTGGCAAAATGGACAAGAAGCTGATTACAGCCATTCAAAGCTTACCTGCTCTCCACAACTATGATAAGATAAGATCAGATCAGATCAGATAAGATAAGATCTGATAAGACTGTTCAACATTTGTAGCTGTATGAGATGACTACATGCAATAGATGCCTCTCACACTGCCCACAATCTGTTACAGAGCAAGTCATCAACTAAGTTGCTCACAATCTGTATGTGGAGTCAGTCAGTCAGTCAGTCAGTCAGTCAACTAACCGACCACTAGCTGTACAGTGTGTTTTATCCGCAGCGCCCCCCTCCCCTTCACCCTGATATGCCTCTCATAGCCCTCACCTGGAAGACCTCCTCGTCAAGCAGACGCGCGCCGAACACGGTGATGCCGTTGGTGTCGATCTCGGCGTTGTTGCCGCGGGCCAGCGCCCGGGTCATCCTCTTCTTACAGTCCAGCAGCAGAGTCACATTCTTCTTGGACACAGAGATAGCGATGCGGTGCCACCTGGAGACAGAGAGGGGCAACAGCAGGCGAATAAATGGGTCATGTGGTGGAAGGTATAGGGTGCTGACTGATAAGAGGCATGACAACTCTCCTCGCAACCAGGCTAGAAGATGAGATACCTGAGCAAATGAAGGTTGCTGTGACATCTTAAAGTCGAGCTGAACCCAAAAATGACTTTTATTTTATTTTAGTTCAAATACCTGGGTATGCAGTGCACCTATTTAATCATGTATGCCAAAAAAAATCACAACAATCTAATTTCTTTAGTTTTTCACACTTTTTCACATCAAAAGTTCATTTTTCAAGATTTCATTCATAACAGTAATCTACAGTTTGCTGACGTCACCTAGTGCTATCAAATTTCTACCAAATTTCAACCAATCATATCACAACATGGCAGCCGGTCAATCAAATCTTCATTTCAGGATAATTTTCTCTTCCAAATGAAGGGGAAAATGGCACCTAGTGCCTGTCATCTGGCAGAGTTTCTAGCCCATAAACTAACTACTAACTTGACCAATTATGCAAACTAAATCAAACGGTAATGTCTAAGAATGCAAAGAAATGTAACTGGCTCGTTAAAACTCGCATTCCAGAAATATTATTTACATTTATAGCGATAATGGCGCACGCCCCCGAGAGCGTGGTTGTCAGGGGTCGCCCCTCGGAGATTCCAGGCCGACGTGCTGCACTCTCCACTCAGCAACACGAAGGCAGCTGGCTGCCTGCGGCTCGCTGAGCTCCACTCAGCCACTAACCTCCCGTCAGCAGGCTCTTCCCGAGGGGAGCGCCACAACACACTGAATCCAACTCGATTTGGAGGCGGAACACGCCAGGATTGGCCAAAGCCCAATCCAGTCCCCAGAATTGTCAAATAAAATCATCGACATGATACTATGACCCGCCTCTCAACCTGTCATCTCAGACAAATTATGTTTTCAGTCTGAAATGGACTCTGACGCACGCGACCAACGGGTTCAGTTCGACTTTAAACTGTTGTCTTAGCCCTGGTCTTCTGCTTGAGAAGAGTCAGCTCAGTTAACCCAAACAGACTGTTGGCTTTGGGGTTTATCAGCCAGCCAACTAGCCTGCAAGTTAATATAGACAGCAACCAATGTGAATGATGCATGTTAACATGCAGCTACTTGCCAGGCCAGCTAACACTCGCTTCTACTAGATAAGCTAGCTTGAATGCAAATCAGATGTGCTTACAAGAAGAGAAGGTGATGGTCAGCTGACTATATTCTATGGTTAGTTAGCTAGTAGTCTTACTCCCGTGAGAGGAGTCTGGCAGCGCTGGTCACCATTCTGGAATTGCGATGGGCGGCGCTTAGCAGCAGTGCCCTTGGAAAATAGTTTCCAACAATCAAACTTGCCATTTTCAGCGTGTAGCAATGAGCTAGCGTGTAGGTTTCTGCCGTTAGCTTGCTAGTAGCTAGTTAGCGTTGTTGTTTTCACTGCGGTGGCAGGGGGCTATTTAGGAATGGAGCACGCGTAGCGCGCGAGATGCCTTGCACACTCAAACACACACACACACACAGCCCATCCCCACCCACTCCCACATGGTCCCAGACGTGTCATCTCAACCCATGTGAAGCTGGTTGCCGCTGGTTACTGACTTGCCATCAGCCAGGTTGACGCCCCTGAACAGCGGGTAGTCCTCGGGGGCCGGCTTGCCGTTCTGGTCCTCGTACAGGAAGACGGGCGAGCGTCCCAGCTCCATGCCCAGCTGCTGGATGCCCTGCTCACTGTAGATGGAGAGGAGGAAGGCCTGGAGACCCGCCTGGGCTTTCACCAGAGCCATGATGGAGAAGTTCTCCGGGAAAACACCTGGGGGGAGGGGAGAGGGAGGGAAGAGAGAGAGACACAGAGACAGAGAGAGAGAGAGAGAGAGAGAGAGACAGAGAGAGAGAGAGAGAGAGAGAGAGGAGGATGAGATGTAAGGAAGGCCTTGAGACTTGCTGGGCTGTCAGGTGACGCAGGAAGGAGAAGAAAGATGGAGAGAAGAGGAGGAAAATGGAAAGAGGCCAAAACTAGAGACCATCTTGTAAAACCAATGTGGCCCAGGGGCGTAAAGTGGGCGGGCCCTACTTCCAACCCCCTTGCTCAGACCACACCCACCTTCATTTTAAAAGGATAGTTCAGCTTTTTTGATGTGGGGGGTTGTATGAGGTACTTGCATACAGTCAGTGTACTACATGCAGTAAGATGCAGCCGGCGCGGTCCTAGTTTGGAGAAAGGGAGACCAGCCACGTCAGGCAAGTAGATCACGACTAAAACGTGTGGGGAGTGAAACGTGTGTCTCCACAAGCCCTGATATGCCAACAAGTTGACTTGAGAAGACGTCATTTCCACCCTGTTTCGCTGAAATCTTCACTGTAGCCAGGTGCTGGAATAATGTGGGGGGCGGAGACTGTAGCCTGCTACAGTGAACATTTCAAATAAAACAGGGGGTAAATGAGGTCTTTTCAAGTCAACTTGGCATCTCGGGGCTTGTGGAGACTTGGATTACGCCAGGTGAGCAGTATGGAGGCATTTTATGTTTTTTTTTGTTGTTGGTTAAATTTTCACGTTTTTGCTCGTAACCCTGGTCACCCTCAGCAGACAGACAGCTCTACTTGCCTGACGTGGATGTGGACGGTCGTCCCTTTCTCCAAACTGGGACCACGCCGGCTGCCTTCTACTGCATGTAGTCCACGGACTGTGGGCAAGTACCTCACACAACCCCTCATGAAAACAAACCCAAAGTATCCCTTCAATGTGAACTACACACACCTACGTTTCATGACTGCATCTTTCACGGTGGTGACGCTGTTCACAATGTGTGTCCACCGCCAGACAGCCAGACACATAAACACCTGTCAAAGTACTCTTCTTCTGTGGTCGTTTCCGCCACATTAGGTGTCTCTTAAGAGCACTTGTTGCCATGGTGACACGCAGCACAAACAATAGCAGCACACACTGTCACGGCTGGTCAAAAGTGAAGATTAAAGGAGAAGTATGGAGACTGCAGGAAGGTCTGGAGACCAACATGTTCTCTGGGGAAACAACATGGGAGAGAAAGAAAGAGTGAGAGCACGGTGAAGATGAAGAGAGGGAAGGAGAGAGAGAGAGAGAGAGAGGGGGGAATGGAGGAGAGGAGAACAGGAGGCGGAAAGGAGGATGAGTGCAGTGTGAGAGACGAAGGTGTGGAAGTGGACACTTGAGTGACGACCTTAAAGCGATGACAGTGAGAGATGATCTGTGGTGGGATCAACTGCTTATGGAAGAAATGATGCAGGCCTACATGAGGTTTGCAGAGATGAGGTGTGGTGAGATAAACTGCTTATGGAAGAAATGATGTAGGCCTACATGAAGTTTGCAGAGATGAGGAGGAGGAGATGTAATAACAGGTGTGCACCGCTGGAGAGCGAAAAGCATTTCACAAAGCGAGCTGAAATGAGCTTTGACTTCAGGATTTCTTCACAAGCACATAAATGCTAGCTGCTGTTTCCTCTGCACGCTTCAGGGTGTCACACTGACATTCTCAAGTTAATTTGTTTTGCTTCTCCCACACAATTTCACTGAGCTCTCTGTATTGCACCACATAATTATACTTTATATCCACGAGCAATCTAGCAGCGGGTAGAACTACCCCCACTTTACTCTTAGTTCCCATCTGAAAATATATCCTGACACAAACAGCCAGCCAGTCTTTCGCTGTCGTGAAAATTAGAGGTTTTTTGCACATCGGAATTCATAATCATATGAATCCTGAGGTAACTGAGGGGTAGGCCAGGGTCATCGGTGTCATGAATTATTCAGATTGTTTTGTTTGTTAATTACTTTTTTTTTTATTTTATTTTTGAAAATAGATGAGTTTTATTTTTATTTGTATTATATTATTTATTATCAGTGTATTTCTGGTCCAGTTATTTAGCATTGGGAACTTGAGCATGACCAATCAGACAATCAGGCCAATCATTTTGAAAGCCTCATTTGCACCTGAGTGAACTATGCTACTCTGTCAAATGTGTTGTGACTGTGACCTACTGCTTTGATGGACTCTAAAGTGAAACAAACTGTCAACTCTAAAGATTTATGTTTGAGGTATTTAGTTTATCCAGAGTGACTTGAGTGCACAACACCTGACCTCTGCATCAAGCTTTTGGTTATAGAACAGTGTCTCCAACCACATGGTGTCTCGTCTGGATGTCAGGTGAAGCCTACCTGAGGAGAGTTGCTTGGTGGGGGGTGGAGATCTGGGCCTTCTTAAGCTGTGTTCACACCGAGATATTTATTTTTCGCTCTGTCGCTTGATTCAACCCTTTGGAATCGCTCTGTTGCTGTTGTCGCTCATCAACAGGCACAAGAATTGACGGACATGTGGGGGCTATAACGTTACGCAATGTCATGATGTTTGTCCACTACGAGCCACCGTAGTTGTTTACAAGCTAAGCCTATCAGCGTGCTCTTAAGGCGAGCTCCATACCGGTAGTACAGACTTCACTTCATGTCAGCTGTCAGCCTGTCAATGCGGTTTGTTGCCACACAATAAACCAGCGGTTTGTTCCAAGCCAGTGTGATCCTTGACTCACTCTCACACGGCAGCCAATCAGCGGTGAACAGCGAGCGACTGATGCCAGCGTATTTTCGCTCGAGTTGGGATATTTCATCTCGGGTGATGAGCGTATTTTCGCCCTATCGCTCTGTCTCTGTCGCTCGAACGCCCAGCGATTTTTCTGCCGGCGAATATACGCTCAATCGCTCGTTTGCATTGACTTTGTATGTAAACTCGATGCCAGCGAAAAACTTTAATAGGTCGGTGTGAACGCAGCTTTAGTGATGACAGGTAAAGCCTACCCAGCCTACCTGAGAAGAGTTTGGTGGGGGCGGAGATCTGGGCCTTCTTAGTGATGCGGTGGTGAAGCCTACCTGAGAAGAGTTGCTTGCTGGGGGCGGAGATCTGGGCCTTCTTAGTGATGACAGGTGAAGCCTACCTGAGAAGAGTTGCTTGGTGGGGGGGGGGATCTGGGCACAGGTGAAACCTACCTGAGAAGAGTTGCTTGGTGGGGGGGGGGGGGTCTGGGCACAGGTGAAGCCTACCTGAGAAGAGTTGCTTGGTGGGGGGGGGGATCTGGGCACAGGTGAAGCCTACCTGAGAAGAGTTGCTTGGTGGGGGGGGGGATCTGGGCACAGGTGAAGCCTACCTGAGAAGAGTTGCTTGGTGGGGGGGGGGGGGTCTGGGGCACAGGTGAAGCCTACCTGAGAAGAGTTGCTTGGTGGGGGCAGAGATCTGGGCACAGGTGAAGCTACCTGAGAAGAGTTGCTTGGTGGGGGGGTCTGGGCACAGGTGAAGCCTACCTGAGAAGAGTTGCTTGGTGGGGGGGGGTCTGGGCACAGGTGAAGCCTACCTGAGAAGAGTTGCTTGGTGGGGGGGGGGACTGGGCACAGGTGAAGCCTACCTGAGAAGAGTTGCTTGGTGGGGGGGGGGGGGACTGGGCACAGGTGAAGCCTACCTGAGAAGAGTTGCTTGGTGGGGGGATCTGGGCACAGGTGAAGCCTACCTGAGAAGAGTTGCTTGGTGGGGGGGATCTGGGCACAGGTGAAGCCTACCTGAGAAGAGTTGCTTGGTGGGGGGGGGGGGTCTGGGCACAGGTGAAGCCTACCTGAGAAGAGTTGCTTGGTGGGGGGGGGGGGGGGGTCTGGGCACAGGTGAAGCCTACCTGAGAAGAGTTGCTTGGTGGGGGGGGGGGGTCTGGGCACAGGTGAAGCCTACCTGAGAAGAGTTGCTTGGTGGGGGGGACTGGGCACAGGTGAAGCCTACCTGAGAAGAGTTGCTTGGTGGGGGGGATCTGGGCACAGGTGAAGCTACCTGAGAAGAGTTGCTTGGTGGGGGGGATCTGGGCACAGGTGAAGCCTACCTGAGAAGAGTTGCTTGGTGGGGGGGGGGGGGTCTGGGCACAGGTGAAGCCTACCTGAGAAGAGTTGCTTGGTGGGGGGGGGGACTGGGCACAGGTGAAGCCTACCTGAGAAGAGTTGCTTGGTGGGGGGGGACTGGGCACAGGTGAAGCCTACCTGAGAAGAGTTGCTTGGTGGGGGGGGACTGGGCACAGGTGAAGCCTACCTGAGAAGAGTTGCTTGGTGGGGGGGGGGGGGGTCTGGGCACAGGTGAAGCCTACCTGAGAAGAGTTGCTTGGTGGGGGGGGGGGGGTCTGGGCACAGGTGAAGCCTACCTGAGAAGAGTTGCTTGGTGGGGGGGGACTGGGCACAGGTGAAGCCTACCTGAGAAGAGTTGCTTGGTGGGGGGGGGGGGGGTCTGGGCACAGGTGAAGCCTACCTGAGAAGAGTTGCTTGGTGGGGGGAGGGGGTCTGGGCACAGGTGAAGCCTACCTGAGAAGAGTTGCTTGGTGGGGGGGGGGGGGGGGGACTGGGCACAGGTGAAGCCTACCTGAGAAGAGTTGCTTGGTGGGGGCAGAGATCTGGGCCTTCTTAGTGATGCGGTAGGCGTGGTCTGGGGTGCCGGAGCGACGGGAAGTACAGAAGCCGGGGACTTTCTTCACACCCTCGGGGAGAGAGGGCACCTGCAGCGCCCGCAACACATCCACTGGGTCTGTGGAGAGAGAGAGAGAGAGAGAGAGAGAGAGGGAGAGAGGGAGGGAGAGAGAGGGAGAGAGAGAGAGCAGGAGAGAGAGAGAGAGAGAGAGAGCGAGAGAGAGCAAGAGGGAGAGAGAGCAGGAGAGAGAGAGAGAGAGAGAGAGAGCAAGAGAGAGAGAGAGCAGGAGAGAGAGAGGGAGGGAGAGAGAGCAGGAGAGAGATAGAGGGAGAGAGCAGGAGAGAGGGAGGGAGAGAGAAAGAAAGAGAGGAAATTCAAATTAGATTATACTTGATTAATCAACAAACGATGCCTCAGAACAGGAAGTAGGAGGACAATCCAGGCACTCCAAATGTACAAAATCACAGCGAGGACAGACGATCAATTAAAAAGCCTGTATTTTAGTGGTTCATAGATTAATTAAAAAATCATGCCAACATGTTTCGACCCTCAGGTCTTCGTCAGGGCTAAAAAACAAACAAACAAACAGACCAGACAGGTGGGCTCACCTGTATAATCACAGGCAGGTAGAATGAGACAATCACATGATCAGGATACTCTGACAGGTGCCCCCAGATCGGCAATCATTGAAATACAAAAAAACAAAAATAGAAAGTAGAAATGCAAAGAATAGAACAAAAGATGAGATGAGATGATCACATAAGGCAATGTAAAATGAGGAAATACATAATGTATCATTTCTCCAGCAGAACATCTACATTTAGCCCACGTCTAATCAACCAAATGAAATGAAATCCAATGATGAAAACCAAATAACTGCAGGTAACATGATCAGGCAGTAAGTAGGCTGTAAGGCACAATGATATCAACTATAAGTTGAGTAAATACATAGAAGTATATATAGTCTAGATCTAAACGGCTGTTTGAAGGCATACCATACATGAAAAAAGCCTAAATAAATGGCCGAATAGAAGGCCTGTCATGGGCAAGTCAGTCTAAGCTACCTGCTCCATGTAGGCTATGTGTAGGTAGGTAGGTGCATTAAAAAGCACCATAGAAAGAAAAACTATCATTGACAGCAGGATACTGTAACACATCCAGCTATTAAAAAACAGTTGCATGATCAAATAAGCCAAATCAAAATGATTGGCTTAGGAACTATGTCAAACGTTGCATGAGGCAACTTTGCATGTAGGCGGCTGCAAGTGGCAGTGAGAGGAACCTAAGGACACCAAATGTGTCTGGAGCAAAAAGTTAGAGACTACAGATGATGACCACAGACTAGGACCACAGACTAGGACTACAGACTAGGGCCACAGACTAGGGCCACAGACTAGGGCCACAGACTAGGACCACAGCCTAGGACCACAGACTAGGACCACAGACTAGGACCACAGACTAGGGCCACAGACCAGGACCACAGACTAGGACCACAGACTAGGACCACAGACTAGGCCCACAGACTAGGACCACAGACTAGGAGCACAGACGATGACAGCCATAATGAAAGAAAGTAGCCAGCGGCAGAAGAAAACCTGATACAACACGTCTGAGTTGATATTATGTCCAGCTAGAAAACGATACAAAATAAGATACAAAGATGCAACAATGTAATGAGGCCATTTACACCTGGCGCTAACATGTGTTTTCTGTGATCAGATTGCAATCAGATTGTGTTTTATCACTTGAAAGTACAGGTGTAAACACCCCCAAAACGCATTGAAGAAGGATTGCAATCTGATCGGCCAAACCACCTCCGGAGGTGGTCAGGGATGCATTTTGTACACATTGAACACAAGTGTAAATGCAATGTGTCCTCTCAATCTGGATACAGCAACTGAGGACACCCATTTCTGCCATCTGATTGCAATCTGATGGCAGAAAACGCATGTTAATGCCAGGTGTAAATGGAATCAGGTTAATGTGGTCAAGTACAATCTGATTGCAATCTGATGGCAGAAAATGCCTGTTAATGCCATGTGTCAATGGCCTCATTGACACTCCCCACTTGATACAGTAAAGTTCCACTATGTAAAGCCAGCCTTAATCTTTAAAATGTGATATTTATTGTACGTTTGTCTATTTCCTGTTCTTTGCTGATTTCCCCTCGGGGGTCAATAAAGTTCATCTTAATTGTCATCTTAAATGTGTGGAAAGTCTGACAGTAATAAATCAGTGTAGCTGCAGGGCAGTGTAGACACACTGTACATTGAGACATAAGAAAGGAAGCAGTGTGCCAGGGAGAGAGTGGGCCACGGGCCAAGACGCATACATGAGCCACAGCAGGCGGGGCAGGTACACATGAGCCACAGCAGGCGGGGCGGGTACACACACACGCGCGCACACGTACACACACACACACACACACACACACACACACACACACACACACACAGTAGCAGCAGTCTCACATGCTCCCTCCACTTTCACACACTAAGGTCACCCAGTCTGTCTCGTTCACCCTCAGTCTGCAGTGTGGTTCAGCTTGTTGTCTTTCTCACATTGCTCAAAGGCACTGTGTCAGTCTGTGCATCTCTAGGTGTAGAAAACGCCACTAATGCCTCATTTATGGCGGGACGTGGAAGCCCCCGTCGTGCTACGTGCTACGTCTCTACGTGAGCTGCAGGTGTGGAGCTCCCCAAAACATGTGACGGACCGTCGGATCGACACAGCTGACGTGAACAACGCACTGCAAGAGTATTATACTATAATGTACTGTACAGTAGATGGGAGACAACAGGAGAGAGTGAAAGCTATGAACATGTATCTGCACTATATTCTCTCCTTGGGCTATCACTTCTAGTCATTGAAATCATAGTGAAATCTCACACAATGTACTCATTTTGCTGGGGACTCCCCTGCGCCCCCTCGTCAAGCTGACGTTCAAGTACAACGTCCCAACTCTAGTTGTTTCTCGCTTAACGATGCTGGGGGGTTGGAGGTTTGATTCCCTTTAGGAACAGCTATGCTAAAAACAATTATCCACTCAATATGCTATGATATCATTTGGATACACGCAACCATATGTCTTATATTGTATAATATTATATCTACTCAAACTAATTCATTTATTTTCTTCTAGAAATGAGTTAAAGAAATATAGAAGTGTTTCATTCATGCTACAAATCCATCTCAGTACCAACTTGTTATTACCTGATGGTTGTTGCTCAACATTTCAAAAGTTCAACTAATTATGTCCCCTAAAATCTCACTGTTTTCTTTTACTTTTATGTCAGCAATTATTCCATCAATATCGATGCCACATTTTTAAAGGTGTGGATATCCAGATCATGTGACTTGTACCGTCTTGTTTTAGATCTAGCAGTGTTCTAGCAAAGGCAGTGGTGCTGCGGTTGATCCGTATAGGACAATGTGGAGGTCAGAGGTCAGGCTCAGAGGAGGGATTCAGTGTCTTGCTCAAGGACACTCCAGCAGGGTGGGTGCATCTGACCAACAGCACAACTTCCTTGTGTCTTGCAGCACCAGTCTTGTAGCAACGCACATTCACAAGGAAATGACTTGTCATAAAGTAAGCCAAAAAAAAGCATGAACTCAAATCCTGCAGGTATCCAAATGTGTTCTGATGAAGTAACAGTAACATTTGAGTTAGAACTCTGAACAGCAACACCCAGTATTCACCTTTTTCTACACTCAAATGAATGAAGTGTCTCCCTCAGGCTTGCCTGTGTTTGAGGTGTGTCAGTCAGAGAGCTAAGTTAGCTGTTAGCAGCTAATTAAATTCATTTATAGCCTTCCCTGCTGTGGCCCTGCCCTAAACCTATGGTGGTGGTGATGCCTACTGTAACCTGGGTATAAAAGTCACAGTGCTGATGACAAGTTCACTACCAAGCCCTTCTGTGACGTCGCTTCTGAAATGAAACACGTTTGTTTTCATGTTTCGTTCAGCAGCCACACTGATCTGCTGTCATTTGCAGCCACTTCAACACTTTACACAGATTTATGAAGCAGGCACACCTTCATCTGCTTGTAAAGTGCAACAGAGCATGTTGGAGCATGTTGCAGCATGCAGGTAACACTGCCAGCGCTTGGGTTTCTCTCACCATGGAGCTACTGTACGCATGCTGAATGTCACCTTGTGATAGGCTGTAGCTGTAGGACTGTAAGGTGGTCTGTACTAGTGTCCTCTAGAGAGAGAGTGGCGTCAGCGGAGGACCAAAATGCGAGACTCATTAGCCAATGAACAGCCAGGAATGGGTCTCGCGCTACTTTT
>NC_139643.1:50167810-50187810 GCF_964638095.1 Poromitra crassiceps | reverse complement strand
ATACGCTTTAAATCCATAAAATAATAATAATAATAATAATAATAATAATAATAATAATAATAATAATAATAATAATAATAATAATAATAATTGAAAAACATGATTGATTGATTGATTTTCTTTATTTAAGTGTCATGCTTCGAATGAAGCCCAGCCCACATGGGCTTACAGGACACTTTTACTGTTCATCATTTAAACAAACAATGATCAAAACATAAAACCAACAGAAAACACCCAAAATACATACATGCATACACAAACATGTGGGAAGAGAATAACTTAGGAGTTAACTTATGGACAATTCTTAAAAAAAAAATTGTCTTGGTCTTGTGAAATAAATTCTCTAAAGCCCAGTTCAGATCAGTGATTCGCAACGGAACGAGTTCAAACTTGCAACTGCTTGCAACGCTCCAACTCTGGCTATACCTTTGAAAATAGGCTGGAGTCGAGATGAGGCGGGTCTGTTCAGACAGCTGCAACTTTGTTCGAGAAGAGTTTCGGTGCGTTGCCAAATCGTTGGCGTGAACTCGACTCAAGAGAGGATGGCGCTCTGTTCAAGTTTTCAATTAGCTTGATAACATTACTCACGGATGCTGGGCTCAATCAAATTGAATTGAGGTAAATGGACTGCATTTACAGAAGTATAGAGCTTTTATCCGAAGCGCTTGTCTTGCCCAAGGACACCTCGACATGCGGACTGGAGGCGCCGGGGATCAAACCACCGACCTTCTGATTAGCGGACGACCCGCTCTACCTCCTGAGCCACAGCCGCCCCAGGTGATGTTGCCTTTGCTGTTTGTAATCCCAGTGACAAACGATGTCTCACAATTATGCCATTCCTGTTTCCAGTTCTCTGAAATCAAAGAGGACAAGAGCATTTAAAAACACAGCAGAGAGAGAGAGCGAGAGAGAGAGAGAGAGAGAGAGAGAGAGAGAGAGAGAGAGAGATAGAGAGAGAGAGAGAGAGAGAGAGAGAGTGTGAGAGAGAGAGAGAGATAGAGAGAGAGAGAGAGAGAGAGAGAGAGAGAGAGAGAGAGAGAGAGGTCAGACTGAAAATGGACGCAGGTCTTAAAGAGGGGACTAGAGAGAAAGAGATGTACATGTACAGGATAACGGAGGAGGTGGAGGCGGAGGACCCGGTAATGAAGTCAAGTAGCCATGTGGCAGTTTGCAGATAAGGACCGTGACTAAGTCATCGGGAATATACGGCGTGATCGGCAGGAACCAAAATCCCAAATCCTTTTACCACAGGCTTCTTATTCCAGCCTCTGTGCCAGTATGTTGAAATATCAACACAGATAGCCGGACCTATCGCCACTGCCCCCTAAAGTTCAATTATACACTTTACAGTTTTTCACAATTGTTTAAACACATTAATTGGAACATCAGACACAATGTGCACAACCTGAAACTCATGTACCAACTGCCAAACCAATTCTGCTGAACTCCAAGCACATTTTCTGCTTTAGACTCAGATTCCCATTCCAAACCACACATTTTTCACAACACTACACACAATTCTCTATATGTTGCACACTCTTCCTGAATTCCCTCTCTTGGTGTTCACACAGAACACACTGCCAATCACATTTCTAAACTCCAAAGGCTGTTGTGCAATTAGCAATCAGCTATTTGCTAGAAGGGTCACAGATTAGCTCCTGGTTTGGTTGGAGAACAATGAATGGTGGCAACACTGCACATTGTGGGTACAAATAAAATATTATTTGTTGTTAAATTATTGTGTGTTGTTTTCTATTTGAGTATATACGTAAAACATTATATGGTAATATTTTACATCCAACAGGTGAAAGTGTAACACTGAACATGCAAAGGCATAATTCTACTGATAAAGCATTCATATAGTGTTTTCCATTCATACTACAGTGTTTTCCATTCTGCACACCAGTGTTCAATGGGTGCTTAGAAATGTCTACTCATGATGTATGTGTTTGTCATTTGAAAAGAAAATACCATTTAGTGAAGAGTCAACACTGTTTTGAGGGCAAAGTGTGCTTTTGCAAGAGAAGTGTAGGATTTGTGTGTGTGTGTGTGTGTGTGTGTGTGTGTGTGTGTGTGTGTGTGTGTGTGTGTGTGTGTGTGTGTGTGCGTGTGTGTGTGCGTGCGTGCGTGCGTGCGTGTGTGTGTGTGTGTGTGTGTGTGTGTGTGTGTGTGTGTGTGTGTGTGTGTGCGTGTGGTTGCAGGTTCCGGGGCAGTTTAGCAGACGCTGAATACACTCTGTGCAGGTGATGGGAGATTAGGGAACGCCACTGTTTCCAATTTCTAGAAGCGACTTCAGACAGCCGGGGAAATGGGACAACTGTGACTACATTTCCTGTTCCTTCACCTCTTCTCCTTTTCTTTAGCCTCACTCTCTCTCTTTTCTGCTTCCCACCCTCCTTCCATCTCTCCATCTCTTTTTGTCAGCTTTTACTGGCAGCCAGTGAAATATACCTGAAATCCACAGATGGGAAGAAGCACAAATACTATGTTACTTAAAGGAACACTGAGCTGATTTTCAACCAGCTTTGTATATCATTACAAAATCATTCGTATATCCAAAAACTGTAAACAGTTTTGTAGGCATTCATTTAGTTTGACAGTTATTGAAAGTTGATTTGAGTTCAGTTGTGGACCAGTGATTTCATTCATGTACAAACAGCGGTGTTCCTTTAAGTAGAAATTTCAAGTATTTTATTTTGTATTTATTTTTCTGACAACTTTTTACTTTTACTCCATACATTTGAACACAAATATCTGTACATTCTACTCCTTACATTTTCAAAATGGGCTATTTATTTTAATTGAACGCACGATAGTAGTTGTATAGGGTTAGTACTATATAAAAAGAAAATAAAAAAGCATTTTTAGAACTTCCGCAAAAAAGGGCACTTCCGCTTTTTGAAAAGGGGAAGTGGTTTCTTTTTGGGTAAAAATCAATTTCTCAGTACTTCTGCAAAGTGCACTTCTCCATTTTTTTTGCCTTGTGTTTAAAGTCATTTTGAGCAAAAATGCTTTATTCCACTTCTTCCGCAAAAGGGGTACTTCTGTTTTTAAATCACTTTTCTTTTGAAAAAGTGATTATTTCAAAAGCCCTCCAAAGGCCACTTCCCCTTTTTCCCCCATACCACAGCTCACGACAAATACCACCGTTTTTTTTTTTTAATCTCGGGGGCAAATACATTTGAGCAATCATTATGCAAACCCCGCTGGACCATTTCCACTGTCTACAAAACACCTCTCTTTTGCTCGCTGTTGTTATGGACGCGGCTTGTGAAACATCAACGACTTCCGCAGCACGCAGCACGTCTCTTCGTGACAAGAGGCGTGCAGCACGCAGCACGTCTCTTCGTGACAAGAGGCGTGCTGCGTGCTGCGTGTCCTCTATGACGCAACTCCGCGACAGGAAGCACCTCCCTTTATAAGCAGGAGGCTGTCAGCTGAGTACAATCACAAGCCATCGCTGTTAGTTTTTTGAGAGAAGCAGTGGAGGCAGAGCGCAGCAGCAGCATTTTTTTTTGATCTCAACTAACAACAAGAGTGTGTGCTTGTTTTATTTTTACTACCGACCCTCGCATCAACAAACGGCGGAGACCAACAGCGCGGCATTTTTTTGATCTCAATCAAATACAAAATTGATTATGGCTTCTCATGCAGGTAACGCAAACAATATTCTTACCTGTTCCAGTGCCCCTATGCGCAGGCGCACTGTTCAACTAGAGGCGTTATTTCAATTTGACGGCATTCGCGGGTATGAATACAAAATCGAGTACTTACATGAAAAGCTATTGCTAAGGGCTAGCCATGATATTGGCAGAAAGGACATTGTGTGTTTCAGTGCGTGTTCACAAATGACACCTGAAGCGTGGAATGAGCAGGCATCAAGGTATTTTGATGATGAAGCTATTCTATGCAGAACACCTTGTCCATTTGGATCTCAAGCCCATGGCAATATATCTATAACCGATTGGCGTACATTCATGTTTTTAATGGGAACAGAGGTGTGCCCAGCAATTAAAGCAGAGCACGGGAAAAAATCTAAGAATAGACCTGTCTGGCTGTGGCGCGCGTCGGATGGTTTTGGGGGGCTCAGAATTGAGGTGCGTAGCTGGTGTTCAGGACCCTGCGATATCCTGGACGGATTTGTTTATCTCGGTGTATGTCATAATTTTAAAGGCAACGATCTATGTGAAGGCCTGCCGAAAACAGGCTTTTTTAGGCCCGGGCCTAAGGAGATCCCAGCTGAGGATTTTGTAGAAACAATTTTTTTCATGCACCTTGGCGACTGGAACAAAATGCATAGCATAGGTCATAAAATTAACGCAGTCATTACTAGAGACGCGAGACACGCCGCTCTGAGCTCTATTAGAAAGAGACTGGCTTTTAATATGGAGTGCAACAGCGACGCCAGTGACGAGGAGGAGGACAACAACAACAAAACAGTCAACTGAACCCAAATGGTATGATACGGCTTGTGTGTGTGTGTGTGTGTGTGTGTGTGTGTGTGTGTGTGTGTGTGCGTGCGTACGTGCGTGCGTGCGTGCGTGCGTGCGTGCGTGTGTGTGTGTGTGTGTGTGTGTTACAGTATATGTGTAGGAGGAACAAACCACTAATTCATCTATTGTCTCTTTATGTTTTTACAGATCATAACACCGATGACCTCATCCAGTATCGACCTCTATACGCCCACAAGCCTCCTCCTCCCACATTCATCACAACCCAAGTACAGGTGCACGCCAATGAGGATTCAAACCATCACATCAGACTGTCCAGCCAGGAGACAACCCCCACAGGTGCAAAGCACATACCACCACCTCCAAAACGCATTGACATATCTGCGGTGCGCGGGATCAGGGCCCTTCTTGTACGGTGCATCCGTGCAGCAGCATGGACGAAGGCAAGACTTTTATGCAATGGCTGCATTATTGACCACCCCAGTCAACTTCAGCATTCATGTGTGTTCGCCTACGATGATGACATATTTGGACTTTACGGCAGCGAGATATTCGATCTAGTGTTTTCTCCTCAGCTTGTTTCAGCCATAGCTAGAGTCGTCTGGTTGATTACAGGGGACACTCATTCGAACGAACGATTAATGGGAGCAGCGGAGGTCATAATTGCAGACATGTGTGACCCCCCCACGGGACTCAGATGGAAATGTGATGAATTTGATCCAATTAATACATCCCTCCCACATGATAATTTTGTAGGTGAGGGTTTCGTAGTGTGGGCTCAGTCTAACCCCTGATTTTTTTCTTCCCACTTATAGGCTATAATAGGCTATATCTTTTTTTTTTTTTTAGACTAGCCATGTGGTGGTTAGTCAGTATGTTAACGGATATATTTTACCCTAATAATGTTTGTTTTGTTAGAAATAGATTAAAGGATATTTTCCATACATTTGATGATGATACTTTTAAAAATCATATGAATTTTGTACGTTCTAATGTTTGCTGGGATGAGATGCTTATACTGTGTAATAATACAAACATGTCTACAGATGTCATATTTGATTCGTTTTTCTCTGAGGAGGGTAAAGTGTTTGACATAGGTAATTTAGTTGTGATATTTGCATTCATGCACGATGTATGTATTAGACATAACATAGATTTAATTTTGGATTATTTGTGTGATAAACATTTACATGTATGTATGGCTTATTTGAGATTGATTGATAAGAAAAGAATGTTTACATTGTCTAGGGAATAAAAAAAACATTTTTAGATAAAAAACATTTGTTTGTTGGTGTTTTAGCTTCAGCGTGATATATAGATGTATATTCATAGTCAACATTGCGGGGCTTCCGCTAGGAACGAATCTGATATATGTGTTTCACCCCGGGTTGTTTTTGAGTACGGACTGTGCGTCTGACCATGTAGCCCCCCAGTGACATCCGGTTTAGCTGGTTGACTATAGCCACACATGATACGTTCTAATATAAGATATATAACTGTTTGACATAATGTCAGATCATGATGGAGCAGCGATTAGACAAGATCTATTTAGATCCCGCTAACCCCGCGGGTTTCTCTAGCATTGCTAAACTATGTGATGCCGTTAGAAATGACGATAAGGGGCCGGTGAATGAAAGCATCGTTAAAGATGATCTATTAAAACAAGATGCATATACACTACACACTCCGGTTTTTAGAAATTTCAAACGCAATAGAGTATTTGTATCGGGAATCGATAAACAGTTCCAGATAGACTTAGTAGATATGTCTGAATATTCGATGGAGAATGACGGCATTAAATTTTTATTAACGTGTATAGATGTATTCAGTAAATTTGCATGGGTTCAACCTCTGAAAAATAAAACGGGTCTAGCTGTTACAGAGGCCTTCAGATGTATCCTCATGGATGGGCGTATTCCCATCAAATTACAGACAGATAAAGGAACAGAATTCTTCAACCGTAATTTCAAAAAGTTAACCCAGGAATACAACATTAAACATTTTACGACATTTAATGAGACTAAGGCCAGCGTTGTCGAGAGGCTGAATAGATCGATAAAATCCCGGATGTGGCGATATTTGACAGCTGTCAACTCGAGAAGATACATTGATAACCTAAGTGATTTAGTTTACGCCTACAATAACGCCAAGCACCGATCGATAGGGATGACACCCAGCCAAGTAAATAAAGGAAATGAACGCATAGTTTTTAATAGACTGTACAAGAAACACCCAGAGCCAACCCCCTCGTTCAAGTTTAATATCGGAGATAACGTGCGGATCTCAAAACAAAGAGGGATATTCGATAAAGCTTACAGAGGTGGATATACCGAAGAATATTTCATAATATATGAGCGAGTCGCTAGACATCCGGTGGTCTATCGCATCAAGGATCTAGCCGGTGAGGCGTTAAAAGGGTGTTTTTATGAAGCAGAACTGCAGAGGGTTATTATTGACGAGACCAAGCCGTTTAAAATAGAGAGAATAATTAAACGACGTAAATCAAAGGGGACAAGACAAATCTATGTCAGTTGGCGTGGTTATCCAGAATCTTTTAATTCCTGGATTAATGAACGTGATTTAATTAACATATAATATTTATAGTGGATGGATGACAGCTAGGAGGCTACTCTCCCCGTGACAGGCAACGCGTTACGTCATCTACAACATGGCCACCCCGGAAGCGGCTGGCTTCTACGTTACGCTGCCCAGCAACGCCTCTATCGATATATATCCGAATAATAAAATTTGGAGTTATCGGACAAAGCTGGCGAAACCATTAGTGTTTAGAGAAGCCTTTGAAGTAGGTTTGGTAGAAATCCAATACCCAAAGTCTTGGCCTACCTTTCCATTAGAGGACGCAGACATAATGGTTTTTGATGTTAGGGGCAAAAAGAAGATTTTCAGAACCGTTTCTATGCAAATAGGAACTTATGGGTCAATCCCTAGTATTTTATCACGCTTCAACCACACATGCATGACTGTGTTCAATAACCCAAACCCACCTATAGTATTAACCTATAACGAGGTCACTAATTTTGTACAAATCGGAGGCGTCCCAGGATCAAAAATAATATGTACAGGAAGGCTGGCGACTATCCTAGGAATGAGCCCAAATGTAGAACACCTCTGCATTCCTAAACCAGCGACCGCTGATTATCAAGCTGATATTGACGCGGGTGTTTATAATATATTCGTGTACTCAGATGTATGCCAGCATCAACTCGTGGGTGATGAATATGTACAGCTGCTCAGAACGATTAATATATCAGACACGGACCGACGCGTGACCACTCTATCATTGGATCCCGTACATTACACACCTATCTCAAAGGACGTTATCGATGACATTGAACTGGTTCTGAAAAACGATCAAAACAAGCATATTCCATTTGCATACGGAAAAGTCCTTATCAAATTACATTTCAGACCAGTTGGTTATAAACGCTGACGCATAATGATGACGCCGTATGAGAGCGCCGGAAATGACGCGTTGGATTACTATTATGATTACTATGTTAAACAGGCGGGCGGGGATTTAGCGGGGTTTTCCGGGAGCGCTACACAGTATGGCGCGGGACTAGGTGGCCTGTTTAGAAGTCTTTTCAGGATGGCTGTCCCATTATTTAAACGCGGATTTTCTATTGCTAAACCGTATATTAAAACTGCTGCATCAGGCATCGCTGGAGACATAGTTCAGAATATCGTCAGAAAAGCAACAGGAAGACCTGACCCCCAAACCGGAAATGGTTTTATGGCATACCCCCATCGTAGACCACCATCTAGTGGTCGGAGGGGGTATCGCCCCGTTAAGAAAAGGAGTAGAATACATAAGCGAAGACGTTGCACAGCTCCTCGCAGACCAAAGACAGCAACCAAACCACGTAGACGTGCTAAAACTCACACCAGAGACATCTTCTAAATAATGTCACTCCTTCACAACCAATCGGTAGAGTGTATGAAGAGTGAGCTTGATATTTTTCGTCTACCACCAACTCAGACATGTATAGAACGTGCTGCGTGGATTGAAATTCCACCTGTTTCTCAAATCACCACTGGGGCACCAATCGAATTCGTAATTACTGGATCAAACGATCAATATATCGATTTTAATGACAGCTATTTATATATCCGACTGAAACTCACCAAGCCTGGCGGCGTAGCCCTGGCTGATGATGATATAGCTACCCTGATCAATTATCCAGGTGGTAGCCTATTCTCACAGCTAGACATTCAGCTTGGTGATAGGCTTATTACTCAAGCTAGTAACACATATCCATACAGAGCATTGCTCGAATGTCTTATTAATTATGGGCAAGAGACATTGGATACACAATTCAGCACAGCCCTTTTCATCAAAGATTCGGCTGCTGCTATGGATGGGACATCTCTTAACTCGGGTAATGCTGGTCTGGTGCGTAGGAATACCTACACTGCAGAAAGTAAAACTTTGGAGCTTATCTGTCCTATACACGCCGATTTATTTATGCAGGAAAAACTGATGATAAATGGCATTGATGTGGGGCTGAAATTTATCCGCTCTAAAGATGAATTCTGTCTCATGTCACCCACTCCTGATAAACACATCGGGGTGAATATACTTAGCGCAAGTCTCTATGTGAAGAAAGTTAGCATTTCCCCAGCTGTCAGGCTTGCCCACATGAGGGCGCTAACGCACGCCAATGCACGCTACGCCATGGATCGTGTTTCACTGAAGACAGTGACAGTCGGTAGAGGCCTCAGGATGACAAATCATGAAAACTTATACAATGGTCAGATACCCAAATTAATAATAATTGCTTTTGTTGATAATGAGGGGCATAGTGGGAATTATGCAAGAAACCCCTATAATTTCCTTAATCTCAACACTGAATTTATTGCATTATATTGTGATGGTCATTCATATCCTGCGAGGCCATTTACGCCTAATTTCACCACTGGCGAGTATGTCAGAGAATATCACGAGCTGTTCCAAGCCACCGGTCGTCATTTGAAAGACCGCCCTCTCGCTATTACACGCCAAGAATATGGGAGTGGCTATACCTTGTTTTGCTTTAACCTGGAAGCAGATGGTGCGAACACAGGAAACGTCAGCTTGATTAGAACAGGCAATGTGAAACTTGAGGTCCGGTTTAGACAGCCTCTGACTCGCACAATCAACATAATCTGCTACAGTGTCTTTGACAGCATCTTGGAAATTTCAGGGAAAAGACAGGTTTTATTGGACTATTACTAGACCTGGACACTATGAACACAATGGAGATTGATCGGATTCTCAGGAAGAAACTTGCAAAAGGCGTGCAACTGTTGGGTGTACTAGCAGCCGACGCACTTCCGCGACATGTACGCTCACTTCCGGCTATGGTTATTGTTAACACCGACTATAGTGACAAGCCAGGACAACACTGGCTCGGAATATATATAACTGTAACCCGAGAAGCTATGTTTTTTGACAGTTATGGTAATCGTCCTGATTTCACCGGGTTCCCAAAAGAAATAGCATGTTTTATAAACCGGAATAGCCGTCATGTCACATATTCAACTGTGCAGGTGCAGAACAGCGCCTCTGTCAGCTGTGGGCAACATTGCATATTCTTTTTAATCAACATCCAAAAAGGTCTATCGTATCAAAGTGTTATGAAAAAATATACTAGTGATACTCTGTGTAACGATAATATGGTATGTACCTTTGTAAGCAGAATACAGCCTGGATCATGTAAAAGCTATCATTTAAAATGTATACAATGTGCAACACCACAGACCTGTATGTGACATTTTCAATCAAATAAATCATATGAGACTGGAAACAATGCTGGTTGTGACTTTTTATTTTTTTTCAATATGTACATAGGATATTTTGAGCATTATGAAAAAAACAACAACAATATGACCATACATCATGATATGATAAAAATAGGATGAGAAACAATACATGATATGATAAAAATAGGATGAGAAGCAATAGCATGTAACAAAAATGCTGAGGTTGTAAAAGCTTCAACCTGAATGATAGGATAAAAAAAAAAAAAAAAAATAGAATTTGAATGCTCTGTTTTCAATTAGAATCATTTGAATAAAAAAATATAGTAAAAATAAAAATAAAAATGGAAATAAAACATAATAAAGTAAATAGAATTTGAATGTTCTGTATTCGATTAGAATCATTTGAATAAAAATAGAGTAAAAATAAAGCATAATAAAGTAAATAGAATTTGAATGTTCTGTTTTCAATTAGAATCATTTGAATAAAAATAAAGTATAATAGAAAAAAAAAAAAAAAAAAATGAAATAAAACATAATAATAATAATAATAATAAAACATAATAATAATAATAAAGCATAATAATACTAATAATAGAAAATAATAGAAAATAATAGAGTAAAATAAAAGTATAATAATGTAGAGTATAAAAGAAAATTCTAATAGGGTCTCCAGGCGGTCCTGGCGGGGCTAAACATTTCACCATCAACAATAACACTATCATTATCATCATCTGCACCATGCATTGTCTTGCTATGTTCAAACAGACGACGGAGACTCCTATTTGTAACGGTAGAGGAGGGGACATTTATCTCTGCTAGTGTCTTAAGAAACTCTCGCCATCCTAATGGGCGAGCCGACTCTCTAACCAGCTGTGAACCTGTCATAAACTTGACTAAATCAAATATGTGTGTTCCCCTGAGGGGCTGATTGTCAATAACTAGCTGACCGTTAGCAGTCCATCTGATTCTATCCGATGCATTGGAGATAGCGTTCAGAACGTGTGAGGCCTTGTTTTTGCTGTGTGCTGGTATGTGTTGTAATACATCCGTTATGTCAGCAGGTGTCGTATTGTTATCATTCACAGGTGCTAATGTCTCAGCTGGTTCAGAATTTGGCATCAATAGTGTTAGCGTGTTCTTTTCGTTATCGGCCTGTTTCGCCAGAGTCAAATATCTGTGTAAAATGTTTGAATATTTCAACGCTTTACTATGTACATCAACGCTGTGATCATCTAGGACCTCTGCCATCAAACGATCTAGATCACACTGAGCCTTTGTTCTGATGTCAGGGGGGGCGATGGGAGTAGCAGGTGGGCGTGTCTGAAGAGCCTTGATTTGATTGTGTGGTACAAGAAACATTTTGGTGGTGTGTTCCATGATCAGCCTCGATTAAAAAGACCACTAATAATAGGAATAGCCGCAGCTAGCAAAGGGAATATAAAACCACCGCGTTGGTTAATCTTTTTCTTTTTTTTCAATAGTGTAACTTTTTTATTGGCGAACCATCTAAGTAACGCTTTGCTTTTCTTTAATTTCTTATGAAGTTTAGGAGAAAGTGGAATATTGCCTCTTAACAGATTCAATGCAAGCTCACATAATGCATTGATTAGGTCATTGCTGGCTGTAGCAAGAATGCTCTTGCGTCCTTTGGGGGTCGCCTTATAAAGATGGTGGAGAAGCTCGAAATTCCTACGTATACGAGCAGACATTTCTAAAAGAACCTAGCTTCTACCCCTCTGGGTAGATAGACAACCTGTCGCTCGGGGGTTAACTCAGTTCTGAGTCTTAACAGGTCAGGTGTCGTTGGTTTATAGTCTATGAGAATATATCCATAATTACTAGATGTCGCGTCTTGAAAAGCTTCCATGAAATGTTTTGAATTTTTGGAGTACATTTGACGTGCTATGATGCTTATTTGTTGTTTATCGCGAGGGTTTTTAAATAACACAAGATAATTAGTGTTGAGACTTATTGTGCGGCTTGCTTTGCCTTGGGCGAAAAGATTCTGGATCAGATAGATGCAGCTTAAATTTCTATGATGACAGTATTTTGTAAATACATTTTGAACCTCTGAATTATTAACGGCAGAAGACATCTGATCATCAATAATTAATAAGTTGCTCTTATCGGGGGGAAAAATACTATCATCTGCTAATGAGGGCGGAATACCCTCAATAAAAGTAATTGGTCTAATCAGTAATAAATCATCATATACTTTTTGCCAGCAGCCATATAAAAAGACGATATTATCTAACGTTTGTGTGATCAGTTGTGATGCGTTTTGAATAATGGATTTAACAAAAAAAGTTTTTCCACAACCAGACGGGCCAGAAATAATCATGGTAAACGGGTGGACCAAACGTGCATCAAACCCCCCCTGCGTGTTGATGACATTGTTAATATCCATGTGGTAACGTGGAGAAATCGTTCAGAACGCGGCGTTTATCATAGACGACCTGAAGACGTTTAACTAATGACTGGTTGCTTAGCTGTAGCGATAATTTATGCCGCCTGATTCGATCAGAGGTTGTTCTAATAACATTAACTTCAGCATCCAACACATACGTTTCCACCAGGTGTAAAAGGGAATCGTATGTGACAGCATTTTTATTTACACTAGTATTTAGCGTGACACCTTTACATTTCACTGACGAGCGACCTGTGTTGGTGATAAATGCATAGGATTTTGGACCCGTTGATACAAAATGGCTAATGTACTCGGCCGGTTCAAGCTCGCTTGTCAATTGTCCTAAATGCTTACCGAGTTCCGGGGTCCACTCCCCCTCCCGCGCTGTGAAAATTATTGAATCGGTATCACTATATAATGTGCGCGAGCCAAGTTTATCCATAATTTCATATAGCTCCAGACGAGCATATGCGGTGGTCATAGCTCCCAGAAAGACATTAATATCTTTTCCCTTCGGGCCTTGACCGGTTACATGTCTCCATTGCACAATAGCGATCTCATCGGTGAGGAAGCGGAATTGACTCACGATGAATTGGTCACTGAACATTAGTTGTACAAAACGATCCGGGTTATTAATGATCTCACATGTACATTGTTCATCTTTTAGGGCAAAACGGCCCCATAAAGTGTTCAAAAGGAGTTTAGATGATGAGCGTAATGCTGGATTGTGCACAATTTTTGTTTTGTCTAAAAACACACCTTCGACTTTTTGGTATTCGGCAATGTACGCGTCTTTCTCGGCATCCGTAGTGACGTCGGCTGGGAATCCACTCGCTTCCTGTTTACGTTTGAGAAAAGCTTTTACATACCCTTGGAATAATTCCTTTGTGCGATGTTCAAAATGCCAGACTTCAGAGATTGATATAATACGATAACCTTTCTCGATCGCTTTGTGTAACTCAAACGAAACCCATACGCCGCTGAGAGCTCTCTCGTTCTCGTTGTGGTCGCACTCATCTTTAGAGAGCCCTTCTGCGCATGTGCGACAAAGAGGGAACATCAGTTTCCCGTGTGCTCTGTGGGGGAGGACGGGGTGTAACAAAGACCTAGGCGGTGCTATTACACACTTGATGAGTCCGAAGTAGGTTGAGATATCATCAAAATCCCTGGTAATAACTTTAGGATGTCCAAGAGGGTACTCTTTTGTGTTCTGTACATATGGATATAGAGAACAAAAGTCCACATAATGTATCTTTTCGCCGTTTTCAACCTTATGGTGTAATTTTAAGGCGTTTGTTCGTCCCCCATATAGGGCTTGGCGTGGGTTCAAACGCTCAGGTTGTGTGTAAGATCTCATGAATGCCATCACGGAGACATCCGTGTGTTTCATACGGGTCCATTCACACTCCCATAAAACGACTACGTTCATACCATGGATAGATTCTAACGTATTTATTTTTTCAGCGAAAGCATGGTACAAGTCCCCAAACGTTGCGTTTTTGTAGGGGTGTGTGTCATTTGAAATATGACAGCGATCACACCCATGGAAAAAACAGCCGGCAAATTCATATGCAGTATTAGTCCCTGGGTTGAAACCATCTAGATAATAACCACCGACTCTATGTTCACCATGGTTGAGAGCATGTATAATGCTAATATTCTGGCTTTGTGCCAGATAAGATAACCACTGCATAGATGCGTCGCTGAATGTTCGGTTCTGACCTGTATAACAGCCGTTATAGGTGAGCGCGACGGTGTCTGGTTTTAGGAATGTGGTTTTAAATACACCCATGCAGGCGCCAGGAAGCGTGACATATCGGAGGGGGTCTACGTTGGTGGATTTGATGAACGCTTCCCTATAAAGAATACAGGCCTGACGTAACACTCGAACATCTTGTGCACAATACTTGGCCTGTTGCTTAGCAAAGTTATACAACTTGTACTTATGACTATTATACCATTTTAAGAACTTGTGTTTATCTGATTCACGCATTGTAAAATACCCAAACATCTCCTTTGAGGGGATGACTCCAATATAGTTTTCATTTTCTATTGTGTTAAATTTGTATGGGAAATAGCCTTTTAATTCAGCAAAACCTAAGGCTTTTGGGGTTTCGGCTAAACGCATGGGTAGAAAGCTGGCAGAGTCTATGAACCTCTGTTTTTTGTATGTGGAAAAGATGGCGGTCAGTCTGGATCCCTTAACAATGACAGAGGGGACTAGTCCTTGAGACACCATGTTTTTTAATATTAAATATCCATCAAAACCACTACCATTATGCGCTATAAACGTATGCTCTGCATAGCGGGGGTTGGTATAGAACTTTAGAAAATCAGCGATGCAATCTTTTCCATCAGCGCCACTGAAGTTTCTAGGCTTGTCATTTTTAAGCGTCATAGATGATACAAAACTTGCTTCATGCATACCCTCTCCATTTATTCTTGTCTCGATGTCATAAAATATATAGTCTTCAGCGGCTTCTTTAAATGGAGTAGGTTGTATGAAGCAGGCATGGTCAGACTCTTGCGCCCCTAGTGGAACGCCACAATGATCGCATCTTGGTGAGCTGCATATGTGGGGTGAACTGGGTCTGTGCATGTGGATCGTTTTACATAGTGGGCAATATCTCTTTTTCTCGCAGGGGGAGGCGGTATGCTTGCCCCGTCTCATGTGTGCTTCATAGCAAGTCTGAGATTTGCATATACGCCTACATACATTACATTTAACAGAGGTGTTCGCCTGGGGTAGATCTATGTGTAGAGGCCCGTAACAGGCATTACAGATGTGTCTACATGTATGTATATAAGGCTCCTGATACGCCTGGTAGCAGTAGTCGCAGACATAACTACCCCCAATGAATGCTTTTTTATTCAGAATGAGATAATAATGTCCTTCATATAAATAAACCCAAATTGTTTCTGGGTGGGGGACGTCTGTAGTCATAAATGGGTGTCTGCGTTTAGAACTCTCTTTGTGGTGGAAGATAATTATCTTGCTGTCAAAATGACGTTCAAAAGTTCCAATGTCGGCAAATGATACTTTATGCATATGGTCAAAACCCAACTCAGTGTATATTTCTCGAGCTCTCTCCAATAGACTAGCGTTGTTTAAATCAGGGTTAAAATGTCTGGCAATAACCATGCCGAAACAAAGATTATTTCCACAACCATTATCAGGATTATAAAGGTAATGAATCTTTCGATCAATAATATCTTTATATTGTATATCCATCAATCTAAGCCTACCGCCCCCCTTGCTGATTCATTGCAACTGCGATGGTGAGAGATAGGTCACCAGAGATCATTGACTCATCATTGCTTTGAATTGCGTCTGAGACATGGTCCAGAAATTCTTGACCAGCATTGTCTCCGACTGTGGCGATAGTATGCACATCTGACGCTAGGCTATCACCCCCCAGCGTTACATCCATAATGCTACCCGTAGGGACCTCGTTTGTAACTACATCAATTAACCCTGTTAATCTCTGTCTGACCATACCAGGCACCAATCCGAGATTATCAGTGTTAATATCGCGTAGATCTATATTTTGACGGTATATCCTAGCGTTGAATGCATCTATGTGTCTAACGGTATAATCACTGGGAGAGATGGCAGCTGGGGGTTGAATCATAGAGTCTACAGTCGGTGTAGTGATACCGTCGTCGTCGTCGCGGTCTGATGACGCGTCTATTTGTTGTGATGGTGTAACGACTGTCGCGGGTGTGGGTAGCATGTCGGCATTTGATGACGCTGCTATTTGTTGTGGGGGCGTAAGCGTAACGATTGACGTGGGTGGGGGTAGCGTGTCGGCATTTGATGACGTCTCGTCGCAGTCTGATAACGCGTCTATTTGTAGGGGTGTCCCTCGGGGGTCGACTGACTCTAATGACGCAGCAGCTGCGTCATTTTGGGGTTCCGCGTGTTGTTGTGTTGGGGTAGGCAAAGCGCCACCGGTCTGCTGTACAATGCAGCTTCTCCGGGGTGGTAAATCAGCTATGTAGCGTTTGATTATACGAGTCTGTGCGTTAGCCCAGGCTCTAATATCGTTATTATTATTCACCCCCGTAGGTAGGTCATTTGCTAAAGCATAAGCGACGCCTTGCTCACTCCAGTCTATTCTAAGGGGAGGGGGTTTATCGGAGTTGAAATATCTAGTCAATTTAGGGGGAGGTGTTCGATTGTCTTCATCTGCATGTCGCCTACGCTTAGCCATATTGGCTGTTTAATTGATCTCTATATACATGGACTTTTTTTAAAATGATGGTGATGGTGATAGTGTCATTGTTCTACCTTACTGTACTTTTACAAAAAAAATTACACATTCCTCAATTTTTCAAGCATGGAACATTGTATATTCTGATGTATCAAAATTGTGTTCAAATTGGCATCAGCCGATGCCATCCACCGTGTGTGTGTGCGTCTGAGTGTTCTCAATGTACGTTCAAATCTCCTTTGAGAGCGTTGCATTATCCTATAACCATTTCTTAAACGTCTATACACATTCTGCTTATCTGAGTCAGAGGTACCTGAGAGTTGTTGGGTCTTCTCGCGAGGTTGATGATCAGGCGAGGGTGGAGGTATCGCGTTCTCGTCGATACAGTGTGGTCTGTTGATGGAGAGGGGCGTGGGCGTATCTGAAGCTTCCACCCGCTCGTACTCGGCAATCCACTCGTTCAGTGTCTGGTCACTGAGCTGCACATCCGTTTCCAACCACGTGGGTTGGTTGTTGATGGTGTCTTCAGCTGTTGGGGCCGTGTGTTCGCTGAGCTGCACATCCGGGTCCACCCACGTGGGTTGGTTGTTGATGGTGTCTTCAGCTGTTGGGGTCGTGTGTTCGCTGAGCTGCACATCCGGGTCCACCCACGTGGGTTGGTTGTTGTTAATGGAGATGGGTGTGGGCGGGTCTGATGGTGAAGGCTGATCCCTGTACTGTGCAATCCACGCGTTCAGTGTCTGGTCGTTGGGCTGGATGGTGGCATTCAACGCTGATTCAGGTGATGTTGGTGATGAGGGTCGATACAAGTCTGCATCGGGGGTCAGCGCTGAGTTGTTGGGGGTTGTCTCCTGGCTGTAAAAAAATAAAAAAAAATAAAAATAAAAATAAATAAAAAAATAAATAGCGATGGATATGTCTATCTCAAAAATACATATAGCCTATATATATATATATATATATATATTGATGGTTGTTATATCTGAATTATGTCCTTACATCTGGTCGATTAAATCTGCAAAATCATTTGGGCTCAGCCCGTTGTCCTCAGATGTGATGTTATCAGATGGATGTTGTATGGGGGCATCAGGGTTGCATCTATGGAAGTCACGTGGTTTGCCTCTATGGCGACGGTTGGCTGTCTTCGTGGGAGCCCCTCCCAAAGATTGTGGATGAAATAACAATTCACCTGTGTGAGAACCCGTTCTATGGGGGGTAAAAAAACAACATTTCAAAAAACTGGTAGAAGTATGGTTACCACACCCATTTTTTTCTAAACAAACTATATGATAAATATGTAAACAAACAATGTTTCATTCTCACCCTGTAGGCCTATTGGTTATATCATCTAGCGCAGCTCCTCGTTTTAGAGAGATTCTGGTGTGATGATCATCATCTGGATATGTGACATATTCCTCTGAGCGCGTGGTATCCAATAATCTGGTCCCCGGGTTATATATGTAAAAAGCTGTATTGTTAATGTTTTTGTTAATATAACATTCCATAAAAAAAAACAAGGAAAAGGATCTTAATTATAAATATATATATTAAATGGATAGTCTAATTAAACAATATTAATAACAAAAAAAAAAAAAAAAAAATCTTACCATTGAAATCCATGGTTGTTGTTAGTTGAGATCAAAAAAAATGCTGTTGCTGCGCTCTGCCTCCACTGCTTCTCTCAAAAAACTAACAGCGATGGCTTGTGATTGTACTCAGCTGACAGCCTCCTGCTTATAAAGGGAGGTGCTTCCTGTCGCGGAGTTGCGTCATAGAGGACACGCAGCACGCAGCACGCCTCTTGTCACGAAGAGACGTGCTGCGTGCTGCACGCCTCTTGTCACGAAGAGACGTGCTGCGTGCTGCGGAAGTCGTTGATGTTTCACAAGCCGCGTCCATAACAACAGCGAGCAAAAGAGAGGTGTTTTGTAGACAGTGGAAATGGTCCAGCGGGGTTTGCATAATGATTGCTCAAATGTATTTGCCCCCGAGATAAAAAAAAAAAAACGGTGGTATTTGTCATGAGCTGTGGTATGGGGGAAAAAGGGGAAGTGGCCTTTGGAGGGCTTTTGAAATAATCACTTTTTCAAAAGAAAAGTGATTTAAAAACAGAAGTACCCCTTTTGCGGAAGAAGTGGAATAAAGCATTTTTGCTCAAAATGACTTTAAACACAAGGCAAAAAAAATGGAGAAGTGCACTTTGCAGAAGTACTGAGAAATTGATTTTTACCCAAAAAGAAACCACTTCCCCTTTTCAAAAAGCGGAAGTGCCCTTTTTTTGCGGAAGTTCTAAAAATGCTTTTTTATTTTCTTTTTATATAGTACTAACCCTATACAACTACTCACGATAGACAAAAACGATGCAACATTAGTTTGTCTGTATAGTCTATCGTCTCACGCTCTCCCAGCTTTCACGCTAGCGCCCCCTCTCTTCATGGACAGTCTAGGTCGCTCAACCACACAGAGAACAAATCTGGTAAACAGGCGGCCACCGTCAGCCATCATTTTTAAAGATTTAAAGACAATAATTGAACTTTTTTTGTGGAAAAACCATATCAGACACAAATTATTCATCAAGGTAGAGTTGTTATACATTTTAAAACACGTTTGGAGGAGATCTTTTAAGTTTAACAGTCTTCGAATCATACAGTATTAATATTGACGTGAGGATCAGTTAACTTTGAACAGAAACAGGCGGTAGAAATGTCCTTCAAAGGGCTACTTTTTATTACTTATACTTTTGAGTACATTTCAGAGCCTGTGCTTTTTCACTTTTACTTGTGTAAATAAGTTGAATCTACTTTTACCAGAGCCTTTTTCAGTCTTCTTTTCTTTACACACGTAACTGTACTTCTGCTTAAATAAAGAAAGTACTTTTCCAATCTCTGCTGAAGTCACCTCCACTGAAATCCAGAAACCAGAATAAAACCTCCTTTTCTAACTCACAATAATAGTTTTAGCTGGAGGGGGGGGGGGGTGTACATGGCCAAGGCAAGTACAAGTTTCAGTATTGTGAGAGAAAGATTTAAGACTTCAACAAAACGTGCAAAATAAGTCGATAAAATCATGCTTTGCACGTGAAAAGTGAAAGGGTTTTGTTTCAAGGTTTAACCTTTACAAAAATGTGCAGTACATATCATTACTGTGAGGGGAAAACGGAGGAAA
>NC_139643.1:50152810-50157810 GCF_964638095.1 Poromitra crassiceps | reverse complement strand
ATTCGTGAGAAATTAGGTAATCGTTACTAAAAAATTACCCCAAAAAATAAAAAAGGAGCTCCCAACTTCTCCTTTGGTCCACGTCCACCCATTCATGGGACTTGTGTGGTGAAAATCACCACACAAGTCACCACAATAACATTAACCCTAACCCGAAGATATTTTACGCTGAATCACTAACGTTGGGTGAAAATCACCCGAACACGTAGCCGGTAGAAAAAACCATGAATGGGAGCAGGGAAACAAACCTACATTCAATGACGTCAGTGAGCATCCTGAAGGTACCTAAGGACCCGCCCACCTCAGACAGTAGCAAGACAATGAAAATCATGTGAATTCAATTGTCCGGGTGAAAATCACCCGATGTTGGTGTTCTAGGGTTAAGAGAAGAGAATAGGAGAGAAGAGGAGAGAGCCTTGAGAGAAATTGTATTTTTTAGCCAGAAAAACTCCTGTGCAGCCTACAATTTTGAGGGTGTGTATCTGATCAAAGTTAAGCGCTACTGACTATCGAGCCTGGCGGAGCGTGAATGCAGAACTACAGTATAGCACATTTTCTCAATGTCAGTTTCATAAGGTCCCACCAGCCTGCCTACCTCGCTAGCCAGCGCTGGTCTACATCATAATTATGCAAATTAAAAGAGTCAAGTTTTTTTCTCCCTGAGCTGCCTCATTGTTCCATGAAGGGTGCTGCTATCCCTCATAAGCATCAAAACCCATGTCATTATGTTTCAAAGCCACTGTACTAATAGGGCTATCTATAAGCACAGCCATTTTACCTTGATTGGCTAGCAACCTGCTTCCTTCATGGTGCACTGCATTATGTCCCCTCTGAAGAAGAAGACATCTCACTGCATTATGTCCCCTCTGAAGAAGACATCTCACTGCATTATGTCCCCTCTGAAGAAGAAGACATCTCACTGCATTATGTCCCCTCTGAAGAAGACATCTCACTGCATTATGTCCCCTCTGAAGAAGACATCTCACTGCATTATGTCCCCTCTGAAGAAGACATCTCACTGCATTATGTCCCCTCTGAAGAAGAAGACATCTCACTGCATTATGTCCCCTCTGAAGAAGAAGACATCTCACTGCATTATGTCCCCTCTGAAGAAGACATCTCACTGCATTATGTCCCCTCTGAAGAAGAAGACATCTCACTGCATTATGTCCCCTCTGAAGAAGAAGACATCTCACTGCATTATGTCCCCTCTGAAGAAGACATCTCACTGCATTATGTCCCCTCTGAAGAAGACATCTCACTGCATTATGTCCCCTCTGAAGAAGACATCTCACTGCATTATGTCCCCTCTGAAGAAGACATCTCACTGCATTATGTCCCCTCTGAAGAAGACATCTCACTGCATTATGTCCCCTCTGAAGAAGACATCTCACTGCATTATGTCCCCTCTGAAGAAGACATCTCACTGCATTATGTCCCCTCTGAAGAAGAAGACATCTCACTGCATTATGTCCCCTCTGAAGAAGACATCTCACTGCATTATGTCCCCTCTGAAGAAGACATCTCACTGCATTATGTCCCCTCTGAAGAAGACATCTCACTGCATTATGTCCCCTCTGAAGAAGAAGACATCTCACTGCATTATGTCCCCTCTGAAGAAGAAGACATCTCACTGCATTATGTCCCCTCTGAAGAAGAAGACATCTCACTGCATTATGTCCCCTCTGAAGAAGACATCTCACTGCATTATGTCCCCTCTGAAAAAGAAGACATCTCACTGCATTATGTCCCCTCTGAAGAAGAAGACATCTCACTGCATTATGTCCCCTCTGAAGAAGAAGACATCTCACTGCATTATGTCCCCTCTGAAGAAGAAGACATCTCACTGCATTATGTCCCCTCTGAAGAAGACATCTCACTGCATTATGTCCCCTCTGAAGAAGACATCTCACTGCATTATGTCCCCTCTGAAGAAGACATCTCACTGCATTATGTCCCCTCTGAAGAAGAAGACATCTCACTGCATTATGTCCCCTCTGAAGAAGAAGACATCTCACTGCATTATGTCCCCTCTGAAGAAGAAGACATCTCACTGCATTATGTCCCCTCTGAAGAAGACATCTCACTGCATTATGTCCCCTCTGAAAAAGAAGACATCTCACTGCATTATGTCCACCTTGTCACACAGTGAGCACCTTGTAACATCATAATACATCACACAGTGAGCACCTTGTAACATCATAATACATCACACAGTGAGCACCTTGTAACATCATAATACCTCACACAGTGAGCACCTTGTAACATCATAATACCTCACACAGTGAGCACCTTGTAACATCATAATACCTCACACAGTGAGCACCTTGTAACATCATAATACCTCACACAGTGAGCACCTTGTAACATCATAATACATCACACAGTGAGCACCTTGTAACATCATAATACATCACACAGTGAGCACCTTGTAACATCATAATACATCACACAGTGAGCACCTTGTAACATCATAATACATCACACAGTGAGCACCTTGTAACATCATAATACCTCCCACAGTGAGCACCTTGTAACATCATAATACATCACACAGTGAGCACCTTGTAACATCATAATACCTCACACAGTGAGCACCTTGTAACATCATAATACATCACACAGTGAGCACCTTGTAACATCATAATACCTCCCACAGTGAGCACCTTGTAACATCATAATACATCACACAGTGAGCACCTTGTAACATCATAATACCTCACACAGTGAGCACCTTGTAACATCATAATACATCACACAGTGAGCACCTTGTAACATCATAATACATCACACAGTGAGCACCTTGTAACATCATAATACATCACACAGTGAGCACCTTGTAACATCATAATACCTCACACAGTGAGCACCTTGTAACATCATAATACATCACACAGTGAGCACCTTGTAACATCATAATACCTCACACAGTGAGCACCTTGTAACATCATAATACATCACACAGTGAGCACCTTGTAACATCATAATACATCACACAGTGAGCACCTTGTAACATCATAATACCTCACACAGTGAGCACCTTGTAACATCATAATACCTAACACAGTGAGCACCTTGTAACATCATAATACCTCACACAGTGAGCACCTTGTAACATCATAATACCTCACACAGTGAGCACCTTGTAACATCATAATACCTCCCACAGTGAGCACCTTGTAACATCATAATACCTAACACAGTGAGCACCTTGTAACATCATAATACATCACACAGTGAGCACCTTGTAACATCATAATACATCACACAGTGAGCACCTTGTAACATCATAATACATCCCACAGTGAGCACCTTGTAACATCATAATACATCACACAGTGAGCACCTTGTAACATCATAATACATCACACAGTGAGCACCTTGTAACATCATAATACCTCACACAGTGAGCACCTTGTAACATCATAATACATCACACAGTGAGCACCTTGTAATATCATAATACCTCCCACAGTGAGCACCTTGTAACATCATAATACATCACACAGTGAGCACCTTGTAACATCATAATACATCACACAGTGAGCACCTTGTAACATCATAATACATCACACAGTGAGCACCTTGTAACATCATAATACATCACACAGTGAGCACCTTGTAACATCATAATACCTCCCACAGTGAGCACCTTGTAACATCATAATACATCACACAGTGAGCACCTTGTAACATCATAATACATCACACAGTGAGCACCTTGTAACATCATAATACATCACACAGTGAGCACCTTGTAACATCATAATACATCACACAGTGAGCACCTTGTAACATCATAATACATCACACAGTGAGCACCTTGTAACATCATAATACATCACACAGTGAGCACCTTGTAACATCATAATACATCACACAGTGAGCACCTTGTAACATCATAATACATCACACAGTGAGCACCTTGTAACATCATAATACATCACACAGTGAGCACCTTGTAACATCATAATACATCACACAGTGAGCACCTTGTAACATCATAATACATCACACAGTGAGCACCTTGTAACATCATAATACATCACACAGTGAGCACCTTGTAACATCATAATACATCACACAGTGAGCACCTTGTAACATCATAATACCTCCCACAGTGAGCACCTTGTAACATCATAATACCTCACACAGTGAGCACCTTGTAACATCATAATACATCACACAGTGAGCACCTTGTAACATCATAATACCTCACACAGTGAGCACCTTGTAACATCATAATACCTCCCACAGTGAGCACCTTGTAACATCATAATACCTCCCACAGTGAGCACCTTGTAACATCATAATACATCACACAGTGAGCACCTTGTAACATCATAATACCTCCCACAGTGAGCACCTTGTAACATCATAATACATCACACAGTGAGCACCTTGTAACATCATAATACCTCCCACAGTGAGCACCTTGTAACATCATAATACCTCCCACAGTGAGCACCTTGTAACATCATAATACATCACACAGTGAGCACCTTGTAACATCATAATACCTCACACAGTGAGCACCTTGTAACATCATAATACCTCCCACAGTGAGCACCTTGTAACATCATAATACATCACACAGTGAGCACCTTGTAACATCATAATACATCACACAGTGAGCACCTTGTAACATCATAATACATCACACAGTGAGCACCTTGTAACATCATAATACCTCACACAGTGAGCACCTTGTAACATCATAATACATCACACAGTGAGCACCTTGTAACATCATAATACATCACACAGTGAGCACCTTGTAACATCATAATACATCACACAGTGAGCACCTTGTAACATCATAATACCTCCCACAGTGAGCACCTTGTAACATCATAATACATCACACAGTGAGCACCTTGTAACATCATAATACATCACACAGTGAGCACCTTGTAACATCATAATACATCACACAGTGAGCACCTTGTAACATCATAATACATCACACAGTGAGCACCTTGTAACATCATAATACATCA
>NC_139643.1:50147810-50150310 GCF_964638095.1 Poromitra crassiceps | reverse complement strand
GCAATCCCACGCACAAGGCTCTCAACCATGGGAAATCGTGCCTTTTGTGCACTGGGGCCACGCCTGTGGAATCTGCTCCCAGGATCCATCCGGGCCTCGGACTCCCTTGCAGCCTTCAAAAGCAGCCTAAAGACCCACCTTTTTCACGCTGCGTTCGACTAGGGCCTGTTTTTTAAATTCCTCTATTTAAGTGTTTTTATTTTATTTATTTTTTATTGTTATTTTTATTCTGTGTATTTTCTCTTGTGAAGCACCTTGGGATGTCAGTTTTGACTTGAAAGTGTGCTATACAAATACAATTCATTATTATTATTATTTTTTTTTGCAGTCCTGAAGTCTATGGCTATTTGGATGGTTTTGGAGGTGTTGTTAGGAGGTTGTTATTAGAGCACCATGTCACTGCTCTCTCCACTCCTCGCCGGTATGATGATTCGTTATTGTTTGTGATGAGGCCAAGGAGGGTGGTCTCGTCTGCGTATTTGAATATTTTGACTGAGTTGTTCAGGGAGGTGAGTTGATTGGTGAAAAGAGAGAAGAACCAGGAGGAGAGGACGCACCCCTGGGGGGCACCAGTGCTGAGGGTCAAGGAGCGGGACATCCGGTTGTTTATTTGGACTGTTTGGGTTCTGTTGCTTAGGAAGTCCAAGATCCAGTAGTTTATGGCCGGGTTGATATCCATGTCCTGTAGTTTAAAGAATAGTTTGTTGGGGGTGATGGTGTTGAAGGCTGAGCTAAAATCGATAAATAGGATGCGCGCATAGGTGTTGGCGGTTTCTAGGTGTTGGAGTGTGTGATGTATAGTGCTAGGCTAATAACATCCTCTACTGACCTGTTGGCGCGGTACGCAAATTGGTATGGGTGGAGTTGAGATGTAGTGGATGATTTGAGGTAGTCCAGGAGCAGGTGCTCAAACGACTTCATTGCTACAGATGTGAGGGCTATTAGGCCTGTAGTCATTGAGGCAGGTTATTTTGGTGGATTTGGGGACTGGGATGATGGTGGACTGTTTAAAGCTCTGTGGAACTGAACATTGACGCAGTGAGGTGTTGAAAATGTCTGTGGATACAGGGGCTAGCTGGTCGGCACAGTAGCTGAGCACAGCGGGGGAGAGATGGTCAAGGCCCTGCAGCTTTTCTTTTATTGGATTTTTTGAAGACAGCCCTTACTTTGTCCTCCTGGATGATGAAGGGGGGACAAAAATCCCTCCAAAATACCACCACACTAACACCTTGAGGAACACCAAAGAAGAATTCATGCTGTGATTTGGTATCAAACACTTTTGACATTTGGAGATTTCTGTAAGAATTGCACTTTTTGGGCGATTGGGGGCCGAGCACTTCTGCTCAGGAAATTCCTCAGAAACCCCCTTATTGTCAATATACCTATAGGGAAGCCATACATCTCCTGAATGCCCCAATGTAGGTCTCTAATTTGTGGTTGTTTAGTTCCCTGAGGCTGTGATGATTGTAGATATAGAGCCTCGTGGCCGTGGACGAGGAGTAGAAAATCGGGGACATTTTCGGGGACAGCTCCAGCCGGGGACAGGTAACCAAAAATGGGGACTGTCCCCAAAAATCGGGGGAGTCTGGTCACCTAAACACAAACACACACACACACACACACGCACGCACGCACGCACGCACGCACGCACGCACGCACGCACGCACGCACGCACGCACGCACGCAACCCCCTGGGTTGCCAGGGGGTCTGCGAAAAAGTTTTCAGGTAAAAAAAAATATATATAATATATATATATTAAAAAATAAAATGCTACATGTTACTTATTCCTTCTCAAACTACTTCCTACATGGTGCTCTATCAAAATATCAAATATCTTGGCTGTCATTGATTGTGTTGCATAGTGGTTTTCTGTACTGTTGACAAATTGTGATATTGTAAGTCGCTTTGGACAAAACAAAAGCGTCTGCTAAATGACGTAATGTAAATGTAATGTAATAAAAAAAAATGTTTTTTTTTGCAAAATCTTCATAATTCAACGAAAATAGTTTATGCTTTAAATCTAAAATGGTTAATGGATTACATTCTAATAACAAACCTATCAAATTAAAAGTCAAGCACGTTACAGTGGAAACAATTAAGCTTAGCCCAAAATCACAAATCAGAATGAGGGGGTCCCCGGTATATTTTCTATCTTGTAAGGGGTCCTTGGCTGAAAAACATTTGAGAACCTCTGCTGTAGCCTAATGGCTCATTTATACTCCATTTTCACGTAAATAGATGCGTCCATTTCAAACGTTATTATCGTCACTGCCCACATACTTCCGCGCGTCTTTCACGTTGGTATCATGTTAAGCAATACATCCACCAGTGGGCAGTAGAGAGTCAAATGTATGAGTGTGTATGTGGTTTTGCTCCGTTTCATGTGTATCCATAAGCTTTCAGATGACGGACAGAAAACGCACGAAATGAACGCAGAGTACGGACAGAAGGCTCTGTCCGTCTCTGTCTCCGTCTTTAACGTAGAGTATAATTGGGTCT
>NC_139643.1:50115310-50142810 GCF_964638095.1 Poromitra crassiceps | reverse complement strand
TCCCATTTGGTCCCCCTCTCCTCCCTGACCTCCAGGAATGCACATAGGAAAATGAATCCCGCAGCATCCAGCATGCACGGGGCAGAAAGACGAGACACACGGAGCAGGGGGAGGAATCCCATTTTCCACCTGCCATTGCTACTGTTGGCAGGATAATAGCAGGATAAACTGGGATAACAAATAGCTCAATCTGCTGCGTGTCTTCATCTGCTGTTCTATCTCGCTCACACACACAAAGCCTCCCAATTATGATGAATGGCTGCCGCTGAGGCCCAGGTCTGTGAGAGCAGCAGCAGTTTAGATCCTCATACAAACACACGTGCACGCACACACACACACACGCACACTCACACACACACGCACGCATAACACACACACATACATGCATGCATGCCCACGCATGCATGCACGCACGCGCACACACACACACACACACACACACACACACACACACACACACACACACACACACACACACACACACACACACACACACACAGAAGACACAGAGAGGTCAGGTAGCCTATGAGAGCTGCAGCAGTTTGGATCCTCATACAGAAACACACACAGAGAGTAGAGGTCATGTGTTGCTTGACATGTGAGAGATAACACAGACAGAGATAGGAGCATGAGGGGGAAGGGAGGGAGTGAAGGTTTTCACTGCTAGACCACACAAAACATCTCTCTCCATACAACTTCACCTGCTACCACACAAAACATCTCTCTCCATACCACTTCACCTGCTACCTCACAAAACATCTCTCTCCATACCACTTCACCTGCTACCTCACAAAACATCTCTCTCCATACAACTTCACCTGCTACCACACAAAACATCTCTCTCCATACCACTTCACCTGCTACCACACAAAACATCTCTCTCCATACCACTTCACCTGCTACCTCACAAAACATCTCTCTCCATACCACTTCACCTGCTACCTCACAAAACATCTCTCTCCATACCACTTCACCTGCTACCTCTCTCACACAAAACATCTCTCTCCATACCACTTCACCTGCTACCTCTCTCACACAAAACATCTCTCTCCATACCACTTCACCTGCTACCTCTCTCACACAAAACATCTCTCTCCATACCACTTCACCTGCTACCTCTCTCACACAAAACATCTCTCTCCATACCACTTCACCTGCTACCTCTCTCACACAAAACATCTCTCTCCATACCACTTCACCTGCTACCTCTCTCTCACAAAACATCTCTCTCCATACCACTTCACCTGCTACCTCACAAAACATTCTCTCTCCATACCACTTCACCTGCTACCTCACAAAACATCTCTCTCCATACCACTTCACCTGCTACCTCTCTCACACAAAACATCTCTCTCCATACCACTTCACCTGCTACCTCTCTCACACAAAACATCTCTCTCCATACCACTTCACCTGCTACCTCTCTCACACAAAACATCTCTCTCCATACCACTTCACCTGCTACCTCTCTCACACAAAACATCTCTCTCCATACCACTTCACCTGCTACCTCACAAAACATCTCTCTCCATACCACTTCACCTGCTACCTCTCTCACACAAAACATCTCTCTCCATACCACTTCACCTGCTACCTCTCTCACACAAAACATCTCTCTCCATACCACTTCACCTGCCTACCTCTCTCACACAAAACATCTCTCTCCATACCACTTCACCTGCTACCTCACAAAACAATCTCTCTCCATACCACTTCACCTGCTACCTCTCTCACACAAAACATCTCTCTCCATACCACTTCACCTGCTACCTCTCTCACACAAAACATCTCTCTCCATACCACTTCACCTGCTACCTCTGAACACAAAACATCTCTCTCCATACCACTTCACCTGCTACCTCTCTCACACAAAACATCTCTCTCCATACCACTTCTCCTGCTACCTCCAACAGCATTGATTTCTAGACATCAGCAGGGCGAGAAATGCACTCTTGTTGGCTCTGAGAATAAGTGAAAATGGCCCTGAATGTCTTTTTAAATTGTCTGCAATAAAGATTAGGGGAAAAAAGAAAAAGCAGAGGTCTTTTTCAACCCTATTATGACAGATATAGATCCAGCGCCTGGTGTGATGCAGGCTGTTCTCCAGGCTAGGAGAGGAGAACGCGCTAATACAATTCTCCTAACAAGGCTGTTTTATTGCCTTCCTACTGTTTTCATCTCATTTTCAGACGCTCGCCTCGCTCTCTAATGGCCTCTTGATTCAAATTCACCCAAATGAGGAGAGGGAGAGAGGGAGAGAGGAGAGGAGAGGAGAGGAGAGGAGAGGAGAGGGGAGGAGAGGGGAGGGGGGGAGGAGAGGAGAGGAGAGGAGAGGGGAGGAGAGGAGAGGAGAGGAGAGGAGAGGGGAGGAGAGGAGAGGAGAGGAGAGGGGAGGAGAGGAGAGGAGAGGAGGGAGAGGAGAGGGAGAGAGGAAAGGAGAGGAGGGAGAGGAGAGGAGAGGAGATGAGAGGAGGGAGAGAGGAGAGCAAATGAGAGGAGATGAGAGGAGAGGAGGGAGAGGAGAGAGAGGAGAGGAGCGGAAGAGAGGAGAGGAAGAGAGGAGAGGAGAGGAGAGGAGAGAGAGGAGAGGAGGAGAGGGAGAGGAAGAGGAGAGGAGAGCGAGAGGAGAGAGAGGAGAGGAGAGGGGAAGAAGAGATGAGGAGAGGAAGAGAGGAGAGGAGAGGAGAGGAGAGGAAGAGAGGAGAGGAGAGGAGAGGAGAGGGAGAGGAGAGAGAGGAGAGGAAGAGAGGAGAGGAGAGCAGAGGAGAGGAGAGGAGAGGAGAGGGGAAGAAGAGATGAGGAGAGGAAGAGAGGAGAGGAGAGGAGAGGAGAGGGAGAGGAGAGAGAGGAGAGGAAGAGAGGAGAGGAGGAGCAGAGGAGAGGAGAGGAGAGGGGAAGAAGAGATGAGGAGAGGAAGAGAGGAGAGGAGAGGAGAGGAGAGGGAGAGGAGAGAGAGGAGAGGAAGAGAGGAGAGGAGAGCAGAGGAGAGGAGAGGAGAGGAGAGGAGAGGAGAGAGACTGAGAGGAGGAGCCTGGCTATTCCCCACTTGGATAAAAGGTCAAGGCTTTTCAGCTCACAATGTGCTACAAGCAGCACAACACATTCATCATAAAGACATTGACTCACTCACCATCTTGGACAGTTGAGTCTAGTTTGAAAACTGAGCAGATATGATACAGGCAGTGTTGATACAGGCAGTGTTGATACAGGCAGTGTTGATTCAACGTCATATTTGAGTGTGGGGAGAGACTAGCTGCAGGGAAGCAGTCTGCTCAGCTCATAGATGCTGAGGTAGCAAGTTCAATGTTTACTGTACTGTTTGATTAACATGACGATGATGATGAAGACTTGACCCGGACTACGTGTGCATTATACGCTTTTATAAAATGGCTCTCTCAAATCAAGCAATCTGATTGGTTCACAGCCATTGTATAATTCCAGTAACCGAGTTCAATAACCCATGGCCATGGGTTATTGGTTACCATGGCAACTCTCTTACTAAATGGCAGTGCTGCGCTCGAGACAAACAGCTTTCTCCTGATCTGCTGTATGGAGGGTCACTAGTCGTCATTATGGACGCATGATGGCGCAACTCTCTTACTAAAAGTACCTCAAAAACAAAATGGCGGAGACAACTTTCAGATCCTTGTGAATCGATCTTCGCTTATAACTTTACTAATACTTCGCAGAAAATGATGATTTGTACAAGAATAGACGCGGGCTGAACCCCTCTCTCGCGCGCCCTCACTCTTAACCCCGCATTTCTAAATAAGACGTAACGTTACTTGGTCAGCATACGGCTCTGGTGTCGGGCTTTGGAAAAGCTCTGAGCCAAGCGCCAGGATTGGCCAATGTCGACTTCAGTCTCCAGAACGATCCAATCAAATCACCCGCACGTCTATCTTCTTGCTAGAGGTCCCGCCTTACAGTATTGTTTCAACTGACTCTATCAGAATAAAATGCCAGTCGGACTTATAGTATTATTATTATTATATTATTATACTTGGAACCCTTTTATAAAAGCAATATAGCACTCGAGCAGCGTGTGTTGTGAAATATATCACACTAATAAGCTGTTATCCCACTCGGCCTGCGGCCTCGTGGGATAACAGCTTATCAGTGTGATATATTCATCACAACACACTAGCTCTCGTGATATATTGCTTAATTATACCATGGTCTGGGTGAATACTCGATTCTGATTGGCTGCAAGGTGTCCATTAAAAAGTGATATTGTACAGTGATAATGGACACCTAGCTAAATGGTCTGTTCACCGTTCATATCAATGCGCCATAGTTTCATCAGTGTTATCAGGAGAGCAGTTTGAGCTCTATACCCCCGTTAAGGGTTAATATGACAATTTTGGAACTTGAGAAAAAAATTGAGTCGGTCAAAGTAAGTATTTAAATCACCCCTGTGTGCTCAGTTTATCAAAAATAACTCTTATTTACAATTTTGATTTTCGTTTCGGAGATTTTTTAACCTCGCGTCACCAGGCTCTTCTCGGCGAGAAAGAGAAGATTTCCCTCGGCTCGTGCACGAGCGGGAGAGAGAGAGAGAGAGAGAGAGAGAGAGAGAGAGAGAGAGAGAGAGAGAGAGAGAGAGAGAGAGACAACTCTCTCTGCATTTCACCACATCAGCAGCACACGCAGGGCGCTGCTCTCTCACTCTCACTTCCTGAAACTCTTCGCTCTTAAATGTTAATATACTTGGCCAATACGTATCTATCATACAAAATAAAGCAAGCTGCCAAACGGTAATGTCTTCATTTAATGTAGAACGCAAAACATCGTTAAACCTGCATTCCTGTAATAAAGTTAACGTTTGAGTCGGCTTTAAAACGGAGCGGGTGGTGGAGGTGGGAGGGACTATTTTATTTCGTGGAAGACTGATTTACAGTATGAATAACAGACATTTAGCCATTTAGATTGCTTTATTTATTACACATGGAAATATAAATGACTGGTCTTATTGTTTTGTTGGCAAGTGACCATGGTATAAGCGGGTTAATGCACTTCGAGGTGTACATTATCACTTTTTAAGGGACTTCGCGGAGGCAAACCATCCTCGGCTTCACCTCGGACGGTTCACGCCTCCGCGTCGTCCCTTAAAAAGTGATAATGTACACCTCGTCGTACATTAACCCTTACTTAATGCACACCTGCAAAACGACTATTCACCCAGACCATGAAGTTACTTAGATTAGCCCCTCCCAGCCCCTCTGTGAGGTTTAGCCCCTCTGTGAGGTCTAGCCCCTCCCAGCCCCTCTGTGAGGTCTAGCCCCTCCCAGCCCCTCTGTGAGGTCTAGCCCCTCCCAGACCCTCTGTGAGGTCTAGCCCCTCCCAGCCCCTCTGTGAGGTCTAGCCCCTCCCAGACCCTCTGTGAGGTTTAGCCCCTCCCAGCCCTTCTGTGAGGTCTAGCCTCAATTCCAATTATTTACAAAGCACTAATTGGAAAGCTTCCCCTTTATCTGTCTTCACTCCTTACTCAGAACAACACAAGTCATCATACCCGCTCACAGTCTCATATCAGACTGCTCATTCCACGTGCGAGGACTGAACTCGGAAAGACGGCTTTTTCTTTCTTTGCCCCTAACAAATGGAACAGACTCCAGGATATTTTGAAACTGGAACTCTTCATCCCCCTAGAGTCCTTCAAAGCGCACATTGAGAGTACCAAGCGCGAGGAGTGCGCATGTTTTATTTAATGTACTTAAGTACAGTACAGTATTTAATCTTGTCTTGTCTGTCTGCAATTTTGTTTTCATGTATGTGTATTGTTGTACCAGGGCGCCCTTGTAAATGAGAGCCCGCTCTCAAGAGCCCTCCCTGTATAAATAAAGGTAAATAGCCCCTCCCAGCCCCTCTGTGAGGTCTAGCTCCTCCCAGCCCCTCTGTGAGGTCTAGCCCCTCCCAGCCCCTCTGTGAGGTTTAGCCCCTCCCAGCCCCTCTGTGAGGTTTAGCCCCTCCCAGCCCCTCTGTGAGGTATAGCTCCTCCCAGCCCTTCTGTGAGGTCTAGCCCCTCCCAGCCCCTCCCAGCCCCTCTGTGAGGTCTAGCCCCTCCCAGCCCCTCTGTGAGGTCTAGCCCCTCCCAGCCCCTCTGTGAGGTCTAGCCCCTCCCAGCCCCTCTGAGGTCTAGCCCCTCCCAGACCCTCTGTGAGGTCTAGCCCCTCCCAGACCCTCTGTGAGGTCTAGCCCCTCCCAGCCCTTCTGTGAGGTCTAGCCCCTCCCAGACCCTCTGTGAGGTCTAGCCCCTCCCAGCCCCTCTGTGAGGTCTAGCCCCTCCCAGACCCTCTGTGAGGTCTATAGCCCCTCCCAGCCCCTCTGTGAGGTCTAGCCCCTCCCAGACCCTCTGTGAGGTCTAGCCCCTCCCAGACCCTCTGTGAGGTCTAGCCCCTCCCAGACCCTCTGTGAGGTCTAGCCCCTCCCAGACCCTCTGTGAGGTATAGCCCAGGTAAATTAGGCTCAGCAAACACTCCTTCTCCATGCCCACAATATATGAAGTAAAATAGAGCACAGCGATCTGCAAGCACACACAAAGTTCACATTCCGCTGTTCGTGTACAGTACTGGTGATGGGTCTGGAATCTGAAATCTGGAAGTGTGTGTGTGTGTGTGTGTGTGTGTGTGTGTGTGTGTGTGTGTGAGTGAGACAAGAGACAGGGAGGGAGTGAGAGAAAAGAGAAAGACAGAAACTGTGTTGTGCATGTGAGGGTAGTTATATGTGCACGCACACACACACACACACACACACACACACACACACACACACACACACACACACACACACACACACACACACACACACACACACACACACACACAACCTATATAGATGTGTCTATGCATATATTAATGCTGTGACCATACGTAAAGGTCAGATGTTGCCATGGCAGCACGTGATCTGAACACATGGCTCTGGTCTCTGGTTCACCTCACATTCACCATCATCTAATATTCATATGATCTGGCATTTCTATATTCTACTGAACCAGCAGGTGGCTGATAGCCTACTTAGCAGCAACTTTCATACTGTATAGCCTATATAGTAATATTGTCAATTCATGGCCGAAATCTCCCTAACTACAGTATATGACCATGGACTATATCAAGTACCTTTTCTAACACGCTTGTTTATTTATTAAAAATGATTTCTATCCAGGTGTTAATACGTCTCTTACTTCCCTCATTTTTAGGAGTATTCTTCTCAAATGATGATGGTTAAATCCAAAGCCTTCAGAGTATCAGGCTACATCAAAGTAGAACTCAGTTAGGAACAAGAATCAGGTGCTCAGGTGAACATATCTACTGTATCAATCTCTTCTCTTCTCTTCTCTTCTCTTCTCTTCTCTTCTCTTCTCTTCTCTTTCTCTCTCTCTCTCACACACACACACACACACACACACACACACACACACACACACACACACACACACACACACACACACACACACACACTCTCTCTCTCTCTTCATCTCCCTCTCCCTCTCTCTCCCTCCCTCTATCAGGAGTGATCATAGCTCCCTGAGCGGTGCTAGCACGTTTAGGCGTGCTAATGTCCTGCTCCCTGGGTCTCTAGCACGTTTAGGCATGCTAATGTCCTGCTCCCTGGGTCTCTAGCACGTTTAGGCGTGCTAATGTCCTGCTCCCTGGGTCTCTAGCACATTTAGGCGTGCTAATGTCCTGCTCCCTGGGTCTCTAGCACGTTTAGGCGTGCTAATGTCCTGCTCCCTGGGTCTCTAGCACGTTTAGGCGTGCTAATGTCCTGCTCCCTGGGTCTCTAGCACGTTTAGGCGTGCTAATGTCCTGCTCCCTGGGTCTCTGTGCGGCTCCTCTAATCACAAGGACAGCCACTGGCTGCTCCGCTCTGCTCTGCAGGGACCTGCTGCCTGGACGTCTGGCTATTACCATAATCAGGCCACATAAGACAGCTATTTAATTAGCCTGAGGGGAGAGGACATCGATACATATACCAGGCTGAAGCATTTCTGCTAGACTTTAAATGGAGCTCGATCTGTGTTTTTGTCTGCTACTCCATGTGAAAGGCCAGTTATGATCATTTGAGAGAGGACGTTGCTACAATGCTACGTAGCACATTCTCTGAATGGTCCATTCTAGGAACTACTAACAGCTATGACAAGCTCCACCTCCGAGGCTCTTCAACCCAAAAGGTGTCCAGGAAAAGAAACAGATGATCCAGATGTTTACTGTAAATGTCAATTTTCCCCCCTCATTATTGCATGTTTTGCAAATGAAGTGGTGGAGTGAGTAGAGCTGGTACTGTATCAGAGAATAATTAGTGTGTATAGAGGCACTTGTTCCACAACACATTCCATTCATCACACAATCACGATCATAACTACTGTTTCTTGACCTGAGACTGTAGCATTCTCCTTGCAGATCCGCAATAAAGAATTGCTTTTATTGACAGTCATTTACAGTCATATGCATGTATCTCTACAGACACCTGAATCTCCCCACGGGGATAAATACAGGTTTCAATCAATCAATCAATCAATCAATCAATCAATCAATCAATCAATCAATCAATCAATCAATCAATCAATCAATCAATCTCTATCAACACGTAGAAGATGCTTTAGCCAGTCCCTTGTGTATACTGATGTGCTTTTCCTTGTGGCTAATTAAGTGCTTGTCTTACGCTAGACAGGGCACCTACGCCTTGCCTTGCCTCAACCCACGCCTACGCCTACAGACCTTGAGCTGGGCGTGAACCTATCACACGCTTTTGCGATCACACTGCACGCCTATTCCACGTTCACCTGAGCCGAGTCACAAGCGCCTCTCCTCTCTCCCGAGTGTTTTTTTTTGTCACGTGTGGTCCCGAATTATCATGGGTAAAATAAATCGGATATATTTAATGTGCTATTGATGCTGGATATGTATAACCAGGTTTCCTTCTTGGGTCACTGTTGTCATAGAGAACTGGATGCTGTTGTACTAAGTGGATTAACTTTTCATTGTCCATCTTTCTTCTTCGGTCGCTATTCTCTCTCCTGAAGATTTGTTTACCGACGGGGAGAAAGCCCCACGTGATAGCCACCCGTCAATCTCTCTCTCTCTCTCTCTCTCTCTCTGCTCAACACTGTTGTAGTAACTCCATTTTATTTTGAAATTCAGTTGACTTTGCCATTTCCCACGGATATTGTCGCGTTTTTACTTCATGGCTTGACAGAAAAAGTCTGCCTTCACGCGCCCAGTCGGCTTAAAAATAGAACTCACGCCTAAACGATAAAATCGGCGCAGCTCAGGCGAGGCGTGGGTACACGCAAGGTTCACGTTGAGGCGCCCTGTGTACACAGCCTCGTTGACTAAAACGGACACCTATTTAAAAGCGTGGGTAAAGGCAAGGCGTAGGCAAGGCTTGGGTGCCCTGTGTGAACGTAGCCTTATGCGTCCTAATTGTGGTAATAGCCAGAGGGAGGGGGGGCGGGGTTATGATGTGGCCAGGGAATAGATTAGACTGCAAGATGATCGGGGGACATTTCCACTGATCACTTATACTTACTGACCACTTACTTGGTCACATTCCTCTTGCCCATTAGCTGGCTCCACGTTGGCTTGCCAGAAGCAGCATGTGAGGCGTGAACCTATCACCCCGCTCGTGAGCGCCACTGCTCACATTTCCTCTGCTCATAGCTCCAATTTAAAAACTAATGGCACCTCTCCACGACACTGGGTGACCTAGTTTTGATGAATCATCATTATGCACAGCAGCCCGTTTTTTTTTTTTTTTCCTTCTGATTGGCGCATCCCATTTGACATTTAGTAGGACATGCTTTTAGTGGATACCCGTGAAAGAGAGGGCTTGTTAGGCATTACATATTATATAGACCAGATATTATGAGAGGAAGTATAGTCTCTTGTCCCTCAAACAAGCCTGAGAGGAAGATGTTTTGCACGGAAGCAGGTGGGTCGCGTATAGAAAACCATACGACATTGATATCTCAAGCCGCTATTAGTCGAACTCATATAGAATAGAATGAAAGGAGACGGGTTCAAAAGGAGAAAGGTGCGTGGGTAAGATCTGAGTGGGTCAACAGGGGGCAGTACATTAGAGGAGATACATGTGGACCCTTGTTTGACTGGTTCATCAAGAGAGGAAGCAGGATTGTAAAAGGGAGAAAAGGCCAGCAGCACTCAGAATGTCCTTTAGGCGTTTAATAGGTACACATGTGATTTCGCACATGTGAAAACATGTGGAACACATGTGAAACCCATGGGAAGCATGTGGTTTTGGAACACTTTCACATGTGAAATATGTGAAACCTATGTCAATTCTCATGTGATTATATGTGAAACCTACGTGATTACATGTGAAACCCATGTACATGTTGTTTTCCACATTTGCTCCACATGTGGAACACATGTTGCTAGACAACATGTGGCAAAACATGTTCATGTTCATATTATAACAATGTGATAACATGTTTTCCACATGTGAAAATGTCCCAAAACCACACGCTTCCCATGGGTTTCACATGTGTTCCACGTTTTCACATTTGAAATTTAACATGTGGACACATGTGAACCTTGTGTGTTTTTTATTGACTGTTTCCTGAGATTGTCAGTTGTTAGAGTGCAGGACTGACAACCAGTAAGATGACTGATTTAATCCTACAGTATTAAAAGTTATCATTGGGAAGTGTCTTCTGTTGTCTGTGACTGAACATCTCCATACTGGAGCAATTGTAGGTTAAGAGAGTGCCCAGGGGAACGTCCATAGAAGTTGTTGAAGGAGAGGATTTCTCCTTCACTTTCCACACCCACATTTTCCCAGCTGGTCTACCATGAAGCTTCCAATAAAACCACGTCCTTTTGTTGGGCAGGCGCCAGTAACTGCCCCCGTTAGAGCTTTGAAATGGAAACTGTCCAGTAGTGTTCTCCCGTTGGCCAATTAGCACTAATTAGCAGCCCTGGTGCATTCGCCAATGTAAGACTGTATTACACCTTTGGAGACGCACACCATCATCTTGTTCGTCATAATTGGTCTGTAATTTTGTTGAGACCTCTGTTGTTGTTGGGGTGTAAGACTGACAACAATGAGAATGAATTACTGGTAATTACAGGTATGAAAGTTAAAGTGATACTCATTAAATCGACGAGGCTCAAACAGATCAAATTAATTAATTAATTGAAAATGTCAGATTATTACTTTAAGAGTTGCTATCAAAGTGAACAGTGATCTTAAGAGGTATACTGTAGGATTAGGGTTTTCGAGAACGGGTGTGTACATAATTTATAATACAGTACATCTCAAAATGAATACCTTCATTTGTCTAAACACTCCACACACGGTTACTCACACTGTCTAACTGCTGAATGAGCGTGTGGACACGACATGTGTATTGAAACACATTACTGTCTATCAGAGCGTGACCAATCTGCTTACATTTCCACATATTATGCAATAGTATATAGCTTCCATATCAGCTCCTCTAGCCGACATATGCATAGCGTGTGTGATACACATATGGGAGGAAATGATGAAATGGTGGTACTCTATGTGGTCTGGGGGCACTGGTACTGTAAGCCTGTAGCCCACAGAGGAGAGAGGGATGAGAGAAGAGACAGATGAGGAAGAGAGGAGAGAGGGATGAGAGAAGAGACAGATGAGGAAGAGAGGAGAGAGGGATGAGAGAAGAGACAGATGAGGAAGAGAGAGACATGCGAAGAGGAGCGCAGAGAGAGAGGAGGCATTTAGTCTAATTGATTTTCATTTCAGTAGTGTAGTTTATAGCTGGGTTCAGTTCAGTTGAATTGAGATGCGGGTTCAGTTGAGTTCATCTGCTGAGTGATAATAACACACAAGTGAAGTGACACGACAATAGCAATTAACAGTTATTTGATTGTCACCACCACACTTTTGGATAGGATAGATAGATGAATCACTAAAAGAGAAGAGAGAGAGAGAGACCAGCAAAGGCATGGAGGAGAAGAGGAGAAATGAATGAGAGAGGTGGAGAGAGAGAGAGAGAGAGAGAGAGAGAGAGAGAGAGAGAGAGAGAGAGAGAGAGAGAGAGGAGACCTCAACTGTATCGTAATGAAGCTGCATGCTATCACAGCACCATGAATATTCAGTTATGAGGCACCACCAACCTCTGACATCCCTTCATATATAATCTACTCTCCCTCCCTCCCCCCCTCCCTCCCCCTCTCTCTCCTACCTATGCATATGCATAATGTACATATGTGAGAGATCAGCTATATGCCTCACATAAATCACTTCAGTATAGTTTAGAGTTTGCATGTATCAGTATAGGCTTATGGCATGCAAACCGAAGGTGCCTTCGTTTGCCTGTTAGCCCTCAGGACGCCTTGCCTGAAGCATATGCACTTCTTTGCCAGTGTTTCTTTGTTTGGCGTGTGTGTTAGCCTACCTAGCATCTGTGCATAATATAGCCTCCCTAGCATCTGTGCATAATATAGCCTACCTAGCATCTGTGCATAATATAGCCTACCTAGCATTTGTGCATAATATAGCCTACCTAGCATCTGTGCACAATATAGCCTACCTAGCATCTGTGCATAATATAGCCTACCTAGCATCTGTGCATAATATAGCCTACCTAGCATCTGTGCATAATATAGCCTACCTAGCATCTGTGCATAATATAGCCTACCTAGCATCTGTGCATAATATAGCCTACCTAGCGTCTGTGCATAATATAGCCTACCTAGCGTCTGTGCATAATATAGCCTACCTAGCGTCTGTGCATAATATAGCCTACCTAGCGTCTGTGCATAATATAGCCTACCTAGCATCTGTGCATAATATAGCCTACCTAGCATCTGTGCATAATATAGCCTACCTAGCATCTGTGCATAATATAGCCTACCTAGCGTCTGTGCATAATATAGCCTACCTAGCATCTGTGCATAATATAGCCTACCTAGCATCTGTGCATAATATAGCCTACCTAGCATCTGTGCATAATATAGCCTACCTAGCATCTGTGCATAATATAGCCTACCTAGCATCTGTGCATAATATAGCCTACCTAGCATCTGTGCATAATATAGCCTACCTAGCATCTGTGCATAATATAGCCTACCTAGCGTCTGTGCATAATATAGCCTACCTAGCGTCTGTGCATAATATAGCCTACCTAGCATCTGTGCATAATATAGCCTACCTAGCATCTGTGCATAATATAGCCTACCTAGCATCTGTGCATAATATAGCCTACCTAGCATCTGTGCATAATATAGCCTACCTAGCGTCTGTGCATAATATAGCCTACCTAGCATCTGTGCATAATATAGCCTACTTAGCATCTGTGCATAATATAGCCTACCTAGCATCTGTGCATAATATAGCCTACCTAGCATCTGTGCACAATATAGCCTACCTAGCATCTGTGCATAATGTAGCCTACCTAGCATCTGTGCATAATATAGCCTACCTAGCGTCTGTGCATAATATAGCCTACCTAGCATCTGTGCATAATATAGCCTACCTAGCATCTGTGCACAATATAGCCTACCTAGCATCTGTGCATAATATAGCCTACCTAGCGTCTGTGCATAATATAGCCTACCTAGCATCTGTGCATAATATAGCCTACCTAGCGTCTGTGCATAATATAGCCTACCTAGTATCTGTGCATAATATAGCCTACCTAGCATCTGTGCACAATATAGCCTACCTAGCATCTGTGCATAATATAGCCTACCTAGCATCTGTGCATAATAATGCATGAACCCTTTCTGTGTGCGTGTGTGGATGCATCTCACGGCATGCATGCACATATGCAACATATAGCGTGGTGGTGCGTGGTGGTGTGCCCTAAATAGGACTTATCCTTACAAATCCTTAAAACAGCTGAGTTCTGTGAGGCCACGCCCCCGCGCGGCTCGCTGTGTCGTGAGATGCACACTTCTGTTACCGTGGAGACAGATTGCTTAGCCGCTCCACTTCCCAACACCCCCATTTACCCATACCCCACTGTCACTTAGACTTAGAGAGCCCAGTATGTGGTTCCTATGTTATAGCCTGCTGAAGTGGTTCTCAACCTGGGGATCGGTTCCCCCCAGGGGGTCCCGAGATTATTTTGGGGGGTCGTGGGATGATTGTCAAAGGAGAAAAAAAAATAAGAAATGATTATTCTCCCATGATGATTAAATCTCCCATACCAATGGTTTAATGTATTATAAAGCTATATAAACTATAACAACGATTCCAGTGAGTGAGTAAAATCAGTGTGTGAATGCGTGCGCACTGTCATTGAGTTGGGTAGCAGCGGGAGGTGGGGGTCGCGAACCGTCTTTTGGGGGTCGCGGCTCAAAAAGGTTGAGCACCACTGGCCTACTCTATGTATCTTTCTCGTGTACTTTTCTTCTTGATCTGTTTTGGTAAATGTGGTTTAAATACATTTTAAATCAGTACATTTACAAACTCTGTGGTACATGTACACATTTCCCAAGCTAAATGGAGTGTCCTTGTTAATGGGAGGTGGGAAATTCTATCGTCAGAGAAGCGTGATGATCTCTCACAGTCCTCGAGTGCGCTGCTGATCGTATATTAGTAGTATTAACTATTAACTATAGTAGTAAAAACTATTCATTGTAGTAAAGCCGTATTAAAAGTTAATGTCCTCACAGAGTTATAGTAGATTTGACAGGCCTAACTGAGAGGCCTGCACCCACATCTTTTGACTGATGGTTGTGCAGGCTATAGTGCAGCCACTAGTGCGGCCTGACTGAGATATGAAATCAAACTCAATTTCATGGCCAAACTAGGCTGAATACCTGAGCTGTCAACACAGCAACGTGCACAGAGGATCAGACGAGCTACTTGCTCAACCGGGGCAGCATGCAAAACCAGGTTTTGATGTTGTAGTCGTGTTTCATGGATGAATCTTCAGGGCAAGCCAATCAAAAGAGGGGATTTGACCACATGGTTTTAGCTGTGGCTGGTGAAGAATCGATATTTGTAATGTATGTAACTTATCTGAGATACAGCTATTGATTGAGGAGCAGCTTCCTTGTCCACTTGTTAACCATTGTTTGAAATCAGTAATTTAACTTTTTAAGTGTTTATTAATATATTTATTTTACTTCAATACAGTTCAAATCATACCCATTACAGAGTGCACATTTTGTAGGATACTGCATCAGAAACCAGTCAAAGGCCAATTCAAATGTAATTAAAGCATCTAGTTTGACTTTATTGTCCTCTCCTCCATTTTGATTTTTAAAGTGTTTTCTGAAAACCGCGATAAAAAGAAATCACATTTACGCTTTAAAAATTATAAAAGTGGTCCTCAAAAGTCCCGCGGTTCGAATCCACCTCATGGTTTTAGCAATCTCTGTCCCAGGCCGCGGCTTCGACATCGGGTCTGGTCCCGAACTACAGTTGAATAGATTCACTTCAATTTACAGGTCCGGTACCATGTAACTACATATGAACGCATAATGTTATTGTATATCGGTGCAATTACGGTGTAATTACCAGTGTTGGGCAAGTTACTTTCAAAATGTAATATACTACATATTACTAGTTACTGTCATTTGAAAGTAATACGTTACTTTACAATATTACTGTCTGTGTAGAGTAACTCGTTACTTATTACACTACTTTTACACTACTTTCACCAAAATAACAGCAGTAACAGAATGACATCGCCGCCCCAACACAGTCTCACAGAAAATTGTATAATACCAACGATATGGACCAACGTTGCTATTTTACAATTTCGCCTCGAAAATTAGTAAAATAGTAACGTTCTGAGATTTTAGGGTTAGGATTAGAGTAGGGGGAGGGGTTAGAAACAGAAAATCTCCGTAAAACACGCCCAAACCACGCCCACCGCTGTAGACACATACGTTACCATTTTACAATTTCTTAGCCGAAATTGTAACATACCAACGTTTGTCCACAAACGTTGCTATTTTACAATTTTTTTGGAGATCGGGTTGGCCGCCCTGGAACCATCCCGAAAAATAATTTCAACCGTCTTGAAGTCAGTGTAAACAATCCAAAATTCGAAATGTTATCCTTTTCCTTTGTTATTGTCATCTATAGTGGTTATTTGCATAAGAACACACAATTTGATTAGGAAATGATTGTATCTTTATTTAAATATGTGCTTTGATAAATAAAATAAAAAGTAACTCAATTTGTAACTTGTGTTACTTGACAAAGTAACTCGTATAATATTACTGAAATTGATATTGGTAATAAGTTATATTACTGAGTTACTGCTAAAAGTAATATCAAATAGTTCATACGTTGTTGGCGACCTCTACAATGAAGGATTAGCAAAGTTTCTTGCAGAGGGGAAGCAGAAGTCAGAAGTGGGACTGGAGCGTGGAGACAAGACTTTCAGATAATCCCAGATAATCCCCTGCATGGGGCAGAAGAGAAGCAGCATCTCTGGTGTCAGACGAAGAGAGTGTGAAGAGGCATGGCAGGAGGGTCACTTCAGAGCCGCGGTTCAAGATGGGGACAAGCTGAAATCAGCAGTCAGCTTTACAAGTCTGCCACAAGTCCAAAAGTTCTCAAAGCCCCCCCCCCCCCCCCCCCCCCCGGCTCACGCAGCAAAGCCACAATGGGACTTTAAAAGAGAAGGGAATCCACGTCTGCCAAGTTAATTTGAATGCGTGACAGTTTTAGTCATTACAGAGAAAAGGGACAAAAGAAAAATCTAAAAGTTAACTCATCATAAGTTTCCACCGGCGCGTCGGGATAAAGTCACTCTGCATAACTTTCAAGTAAATCAAAGGCAGATCAATGTGAGATGAGATGAGGGGAAACGATGAGACTTCAGTCGCTAATTGACTTCATTGATTAGCGAGGATCCCAGCGGTGAAGGAAGGAAGGTGGGAGCGACAGAACATCTGCTGAGGACGACACCGGCAGTTTGCCTCGTCTGTTTTCACCCTGCAGGTGAAGTCAAGGACGTCCCTTCATCTGTCAAGGAGGAGTGCGTGGACAAAGACAAAGAGACGACCAGAGGACAGCTGGACTGGACCTGAGAGAGAGTGTGTGTGTGTGTGTGTGTGTGTGTGAGAGAGAGAGGGAGAGAGGAGAGAAGAGAGGGAGAGAGGGGACTTAAAATATATTAAAGATGAAAGATATTAGAGAATACTCGTGAGAGATGACAATTACACAAAAGTTTGTGTGTGTGTGTGTGTGCGTGTGTGTGCGTGTGTATGTGTGTGTGTGTGTGTGTGTAAGTGCACTTACTTGAACGGCCTATAGGGAGGATGCGATACGCAGGCAACTGCCTCATTACGCGTTCCCCATCAGGGTCACGTCTCTCGTCTTCTTCTGCTGACCCCTACCGCCCACTCATGTTCTGTAGTCATTACCGCAGAACATTACCACTGTGTATTCAACCAATTTATACCCCCCCCCCACACACACACACACACACACACACACACACGCACACCCCTTCTCCTCTCTCTCTGTGTTCCTTACTCTCACGCCCTACCTCGCCGAGCGCCCTTCCCTCCGCTAATCCCGGGGCCGATCTGAAACCGTCCAACGCGCCGATTTTCCCGCCCGAGACGAAGAAACGGAAGCGGTCTCATTAGTGCCTCATTAACACATCAGATAGCCGGCTTAGCAGAGCAGAAGAGGGGCGGGGCGGGGCGGGGAGAGGGAGGGGCGGGGCGGGGCGGGGCGGGGCGGGGCGGGGCGGGGCGGGGCGGGGCGGGGCGGGGCGGGGTGGGGCGGGGCGGGGCGGAGAGGGGCGGGGCGAGGGAGAGGGAGGACCGTTTGGCGAAAGAAGACGAGGGAGTGAAAGAGAACGAAAGCTTAAAAAGAGACAGATAAAGTAGTGCGTTGAAAGAGCGTAAAGAGAGAGAGAGAGAGAGAGAGAGAGGAATGACTGTATCCTGCGAAATAGAAACGTAGAGAGCCTTGTTATCTTCGGCTCCATCCTTTAATGGGGGGTTTGTATCTGAGGAGAGCAGAAACTCTCCAGCTTCAAACAGCACGACACCACAGCACCGCTACTGCTTATATGAGCTGGGAGGCACTGAGGCAGGCATGTGGACAGTGGAGATAATATACAATATTCTGCTTTGACGTCCTAATACTTTAGTAGTAGGTACTATAGGCAGAGAAGTGGAGCTATGGCAGAGAAGACGAGGCACACACACGCACGCACGCACGCACGCACGCACACACACACACACACACACACACACACACACACACACACACACACACACACACACACACACACACACAATGGGCAGCCATTCTTAATGCTATATGGGCCAATAGCAGGTGGACTGGCTGAATGGAAAAGCTGTGAAATAGTTTCTGTAAGAGCTTTTGAGTTTGTGTACAGGAAGCCATAAGTATAGTACATGACATTCTTGGTGTGTGTGTGTGTGTGTGTGTGTGTGTGTGTGTGTGTGTGTGGTGTGTGTGTGTGTGTGTACAGTATGTGTGTGGTCTGTCAGTCTTTCTACCCGCCAGAGAGACCATACCACTGACAGCGGCAATTCAAGGAGATCAGTCGCTGCCAGCCGGCAACTTTGTTCAACCAATAAGGGACATTTGGTTTCTTTTTCCCAATATATTATTTTTCAAAATGTTCAGAACACCAAAAACCAAAAACAAACTCAGACCTGGAAAAAGAAAAGAAAAACAACAACATATATCAACATTACAACGTAATGGACCCGCCGGCAAATCAAGGTGGCCCGAATCTGTATTATAAGGAAAAGCAAAAATCCTCGGAGGAAGTTTTGTGTCCCCTGCAGGCTCCCATACATTACCGCCAACCTCGCACCCCTCCCCTGATGAAGCACGGGCGACGTGGTCATTATGGAAGACAGTGAAACACTTTGTTTATCGCTAAAGCTGAAGCACTTCCTCAAAGCCGGGCTTTTCCCCTTTTAGACAAACACAGTCAAGTCAATGATAGGGAATCATCACGCGGCGCCAGCAGCGCTACAATAACTGCCTTGCTTTCTGCTGGACGTGTTATTGAATAATGACAGAACTAAACGCAGGTTCCACACCAGCCGCCATTTATCATCGCTCATCGACAGCCATGCTCCGAGATGGGGGTGAGAGGGAGTGAAGAGAGAGAGAGAGAGAGAGAGAGAGAGGGAGGGAGGGAAGGAGAGAGATGGGGGAGAGAGGGAGTGAAGGAGAGAGAGAGAAAGATGGGGGAGAGAGGGAGTGAAGAGAGAGAGAGAGAGGGAGAGAGAGGGAGGGAGGGAAGGGGAGAGAAGGAGAGAAGAGAGAGAGAAGGAGAGAGAGAGATGGGGGAGAGAGGGAGTGAAGAGAGAGAGAGAGAGAGAGAGAGAGAGAGGGGGGAGGGAGGGAAGGGGGAGAGAAGGAGAGAGAGAGAGATGGGGAGAGAGGGAGTGAAGAGAGAGAGAGAGAGAGAGGGAGGGAGGGAGGGAAGGGGAGAGAAGGAGAGAGAGAGATGGGGGAGAGAGGGAGTGAAGAGAGAGAGAGAGAGAGAGAGGGAGGGGAAGGAGAGAGAGATGGGGGGAGAGAGGGAGTAAAAAGAGAGAGAGAGAATTGGAGGAGAGAGAGAGATGGGGGAGAGAGGGCTGGAGTAAGAAACACACAGCAGGCATGAATAATGGAGGGAGTGTGGTGTGTGTTCCCAGCGCTCTGAAAATTACTCTCACTTTTACAGCATTTAATCAATGACTCTCCTGCTATATTTTAAAGCCCTCTCTCTCTCTGTCTCTCTCTCTCTCTCTCTCTCTCTCTCTCTCTCTCTGTCTCTCTGTCTCTCTCTCTCTCTCTCTCTCTCTGTCTCTCTCTCTCTCTCTCTCTCTCTCTGTCTCTCTCTCTCTGTCTCTCTTCTCTCTCTCTCTCTCTCTCTCTGTCATTTGTGTAGCAATGTGCTGTAATATGCCCGCCCCACACACAGGTAATATCTGTAATATCTGTATAAGCCTTTGTGATCCTGTGGTGCACTGGCCGCCGGAACAAGGGGGACATGGGGACATTTTGTCCCCCTTAAAATTTGGTCCCCCTAAATTTTTTTTTTTTTTTTTTTTTAATCTGAGGGGGCAACTGCCCCTGATGCTTAGAGCCCACTTTACACTGTTTACACAGCCTGTGATGCTTGTTAAAGCCATGATCGTTGTGGGATTATTACACCTGAGACAGACAGACCCAGGGATCAAATTACAGAGAGCCCACTTTACACTGTTTACACAGCCTGTGACACTTGTTAAAGCCGTGATCATTGTGGGATTATTACACCTGAGAGACAGACAGACCTGGACTCTGTTTGCACTCACTGTCATTGGCTGCTGCTATAATCGTATATGGCAGTGATTCCCAACCTGTGGGCCGCGGCCCCCTGGTGGGCCGCGAAGGTAATTGCAAGTGGGCCGCCAAATCATTTCCAAAAAAGTATGATTTAAAAAAAAAAAAAAATCAAAAAAAATATTTTTTTCAAAATTTTTTTTGAAAGATTTTGAAAAATCATACTTGAAAAAGTATGATTTTTGTTTCTTTGATGTTATTGCTTTTGCTTGAATTGAAGTTTCATCTTTACATCATCTTTATATTAGGGGTGGGGGAAAAAATCGATTCACCTAAGTATCGCGATTTTTAATGTCACGATATTTTGGATCGATCTTTTATTCCAGAATCGATAATCGCAAATTAAAAAAAAAAAAAAAAAAAATTTTTTTTTTTTTTTGGTGCTTGCAGTCAGGCCACTCACTGAACAGCAGGCCAGGCGCCACCTACTGGTTTACTAGTGGTTTTATTACTTTATTAGTTAGTCTGAAGTAATAATTACACTTCAGGGTTAAAGTGGGTGCATCTCATTGTAAAATTGGACTTCAAATGGCCCAAATCTGGCTTCAAACGGCCCAAATTTCACGCGCGTTGGCCCATATCGGCCTGGCCTGCTTGGTATCTAATGCCCGGCCTGAATTATGATCCCAGTCCGCCCCTGTTTTTAACTATATCGCCCAGCCCTACTCATGATATATAATATACAGTCTCTAGTGTATGATTCAACTTTTCCCATGTTCTAATCTAGTGTAAAAAAGCAAACAAACTGAAAAAAGAAAAGAAAAAAATAAACAAAAATCGCAATAAATCGTAATATCGAATCGCAATAATCGTAGAATCGCAATACTTAAGAATCGCAATATAAATCGAATCGGCACCCAAGAATCGTGATAGTATCGAATCGGGAGAAAAGTGAATCGCCACAGCCCTACTTTATATTGGGTTTGTGTTTATTTGTAACCCTATCGATTTAATGGGCTTTCTTCTGATATTTGGATTTTGTTTGGATCTGATATTGGATGTCAAATTGTTATGAGAATGCATTTTTCCATTGTTGAAGGATACCGTTATTTATTAATCATTTGTTAATTAGCCTGTTACAGACAGCCCCTTGCTTGTCATTTCTGACATCTGTGTGGTGCTGATGGAGGACAGCTCCTTGAATGATTGGTGTGTGTGTGTGTGTGTGTGTGTGTGTGTGTGTGTGTCTGTGTGTGTGTGTGTGTGTGTCTGTGTGTGTGTGTGTGTGTGTGTGTGTGTGCGTGTGTGTGTGTATGTGTGTGTGTGTGTGGACAGCTCCTTGAAAACTGTAATACTGAAGGTGTTGCAACATGTTACAGGTGCTGTGTTAGTGACTGTGGAGCTTCCAACATGTTTCTCCTGTATTCAGTTCAGTCCTTTATGTTCAATTTTCAATAAAAAAAGTGCTCTGAGAACGCATTATATGGCCTTTGTATTTATGGGGTCGGAGGTGGGCCGCGAACATTTTTGAGACATAAAAGTGGGCCCTGAGTTGGAAAAGGTTGGGAACCACTGGTATATGGTTATTGTTATTTTATTTTAGTGTTTCTGCCTGTGTTGCTGTCTGTTGTAGTGTAATTGTAAAATGACCTAAAGGGAGAGCAGGTCACCAAGTGAGTGAGAAAAGGAGAAAATACTGAATAATTACATCACTACAGTATAATCCTAATGTTAATTTAAAATGAGATATTCCTCTAAATATGGCTAAAAATCATCCAGACGTTAAAAAAAACATAAATTTTTCTTGCCGGCGCCCTGACGGGAGCCGGCAAAAAAACTTTGAAAAAAAAAAAAATTTGAAAAAAAAAAAAAAAAAAATGAAAAAAAAAAAATTTGACAAAAAAAATAAAAATGTCCCCCTAATTGCAAACTCGTTCCGGCGCCACTGCCTGTGTGGCTTAGTTATAGTAGAACTATATACAGTATATAATAGGGATGTCACAATATATCGTCCCACAATATATCGCGATATCAAAACGTGACAATATGTATCGTTGAGATGAAATCTCATATCGTGAGAAAAAGAAGCTGAACATGGTGGCACTGATCTGCATCTGATTGCATGCTCGCTCTCCTTTTCATTGCTTTGTTTGAACAGACGAGGGACGTTACAGACACGGAGGATGAAAATGGTGAAATTACTCAAATTAGCGTGGAGGATGCCCCCTCAACTTACAAATCGATCGCAAAAAAATATTGTTAAAATATCGTATCGTATCATTATCGTGAACCCAATATCGTGTATCGTATCGTATGGTGAACTGAGTGTATCGTGACACCCCTAGTATATATCTAACTATACATATATATGTATAACTTATACATAATACTGTAGGGCCTACAGTAGGCTATATTCTTTCAAATATACGTATGGCACTTTACACCGCACTTTAGTACTAGGCTTGGTACTAGCCTGGTACTAGCCTTAGCACTAGGCTCGCCGGCTGCACGGCCTTGCTCGCTGGCCCTAGCTCGCCCGCTGTGCGGCCTCACATACGCAGCTCGGACGCTGCCGGGCCTCGCCTGCAGCTCGGCTGCTGCGTGGCCTCGCCTGCTCTACTGGCATGCACAGCGCCCAGTTGGTGAACTTCGCATCACTGATGACATCACTCACTGATGATGACATCACAATTGCCCGAGTGACCATCACTGATAACATTATGGAGTGCTGGAGTGATGTCACTCAGCGTGCACAATTGTTCAACTTCGCATGTCATAGACATTGTGACATCATCAGTGACATCACAATTACTTGAGTGACCATCACTGATGACATCATCCAATGTGGGACAAAAAGTGCTGGGACAAAAATGTAAACAGAGAAACAGACAGAACCCACTTACACCCATTTACATATGATGATGATGATGATGATGATGATAGTTCATGCAACATTTTGAAGATATTTAAATGTACCCGTGCCTGATGGTTTGTTATAACTTGTGCATACCTTTTTTCTGCGTGTGAGTACTTTGTGAGCAACGCAAACCAGAGTCGAATTTTGTGTACTTGGCCAAAAAAGCGGATTCTGATTCTGATACAGATACGTAGCCTATACACAAATATATACACAAACACAAACTGCTCCTCTGGGGAAGAAGGATAACTTTTAAACTGTTAACTCTGGCAGAAGAGTTAAAAGTTCCCACCACAACCTTGGTGATGTAAGTCCCTTGGAGACAGGATCATTTTTTGCTATGTGATGTTTTATGAATTTGTTATTTTCTCCTCTTCTATTCCGTGGCTGCTTTGTGAGCAATGCTTTCTCAAGCCAGGGCCCAATTTGAGTCAGATCAGTCTGGGCGCAAAACACACCAGTCAAAACCCAAATGTACCAGAATAAACAGACCCAGACAGATGGATTTAAGAAATGTTTGTGCAGACTTTGCTGGACTGATAGCTGGTTCATGCTTTATGCAGAAACCGATGGGCACACAGTCAAAATGATGTATTTGGATGTTGTGAGATTCGTGCGCGCACATTGCCGCAGTGCCTTTCGTCCAAGATTGGCTGAACAAAGTGAAACTGCCGTGCAAACAACAGCCTTCAAATCGTATTTTCCTTCAAACTAGCAACTAACTCTCTACTAACTTTGCAACAACGCACTTTCAAATGTTTCAGGAATTTTCCTAGAAATGAGTTTTCACAATAAAAAGCACGGACAGCGTGAAAGCTGACTGCGGCTGCCGCACTGCACTGCATTCTGGGAACCCATATTATTAATTAATACACAGGACAAGATGTTACTATCCCTTGTGCCAAAATCCGAGGAAAAACACATTTAGAAGCCCAATCCAGAATAAAACAAGCTAACAGGCTAACAAACTAATAAACAAGACACAAATCACCAGTTACCTACCCTAGCCAACAGCAGTATGAAGCATGTCATTGGGGTTTTCAAGTGGGCACCTTCCTTCACCGATGTTTCGTTAAGTTAGGCCCACCGACACCTCAAGAAGGCTTAACGGTGTAATCCAGCGTCCTGGAAACACCCCCCTCCATGCTACCACCGCACAACTGCATATTACCTCACTATCTAAGCCTAGCTATCCAGGTCGGTTCGGTATGACATTCCTGACTACACCACCACTGTCAATGACTCAGCCCTGTTGATGAATCAGTCATGACGACTAATAAGACTCTGGGACAGACGGCTGATATTTCGTTTTCCAGATGTCCGTGTCAAAAGACTTCCACTTCCGTGCGTCACGCTCTTTGTTTACAGTCCGATTTACGCGAGGATGGAGTTGGAGTCGATTGATCGATGCTGTCGGTGTTTTAGGTATCAGACGACATTTTGGCTCATCTCTATGAACAGATAGATAACTGCATGACAACAATGACGGAAGCTGAAGTCTTGGTGCAGACGTCCACTCTACACCGGAGACCCATAAATATCGCCCGTCTGTCCCAGAGTCTTATGAGTCCTCAGCCTAATCGTCCAGTCGACAGTCGACAGGCCTAACCCTAAGCGCAATCGACTTTTGTCGCATGTCACACCTTCTCCTTCCTTCTCCTGACCTCTCCATCATCTCTGTTCACTTCCAACTATCTCATAAAGGGAACAGGCCAAAAATATTGAAAATGTATCAAAATAAAATAAAAGAAGTATGCTTGAGTCAGGCGCTGCAGCTGCTGTGTTTGCCGGGTAAGGCAGACACATCCTCCCTGTTGCCAGACACTAAATTAACGAGGCCTTCTCCTCCTGTAATTAAGCAGCTTTATTGGCCCCCGGGGAGCTCCTTCCCCTCACACACGTTCCCCATCATCCTTGTTTATATCCCTCTGTTCTTTCTCCATCTCCTTCAGCCGGGGAGCCACAATCTTCTCCTCCATGATTACACACATCAATGCTGTTACACACACACACACACACACACACACACACACACACACACACACACACACACACACACACACACACACACACACACACACACACACACACACACACACACACACATCACATGTGATCATCACGTCCAAACACAAAGATCTTACTTGTACATATGCAAACGCACACACGCACGCACGCACGCACACACATGCATGCACGCACGCAAGCACGCACACACACGCACGCACGCACGCACGCACGCACGCACGCACGCACGCACGCACGCACGCACGCACGCACACACACACACACACACACACACACACACACACACACACACACACACACACACAAAGACTGCTGCCAAGAAATGCTAGTTAATGGTCCAAGAAGCGTGCCATCCCATATCAGTAATGTACACAAATGTGTTTGTTCGAAATCCAAGACAAACATGCACAGATGATGAAAAACACACTCAGACGGCGGCCATCAAATACTCTGTCCACAGTCTCTCTGCCTTTGTACCACACACACACACACACACACACACACACACACACACACACACACACACACACACACACACACACACACACACACACACACACACACACACACACACAAAGATATGCACGGGCGAGAAGAAGAAAACATCGGCTAATGATGTGCGTCAGATCACCTCAAAGGTTTTGCGTGGCGGCGTCAGAGTGGCACATCTGTCATGTCGCACGTCTCGCCTTCTCTTTCACTGATATATTTATCTGTGCCGCCGTGGCTGAGTGACGCGCTGCTGAGCCCCGATCTGCCACTGATCCCAGGCCAGATCCCACCACAGAGAGAGAACATCCTCCTCCTCCTCCTCCTCCCCCTCCTCTCCTTTCCTCCTCCTCCTCCTCCTCCCCCTCCTCTCCTCTCCTCCTCCTCCTCCTCCTCCCCCTCCTCTCCTCTCCTCTCCTCCTCCTCCTCCTCGCCCCCCCTTCCCGAGGCTCTTATGCAAATATTTGTCTTGTGCTTTTGCACTTCCTTTTCTTGGTCAGGTATTTGGTCTTCTGTTTCTGTCCCTCTCTGATTCAGGCGACGGCGTGCTGACAGGCCGAAACAGGACAACAACTCACCATGAAAAGGAGGAACAAACAAAGAAAACGGAAGGAACGGAAAGTGAGAGAGAGACAGAGAGAGAGATTTTATTTGATCGTATTTTATTCTATTCTATTCTTCTTTGTTTTGTTTTGTTTTTCGCTCTCTTCTGAAGATTTAAAAAATAACAACGATTATTTACAGATTCTGCGATTTTTTTTTGGTTAATATACTGTGTAAATGCTCACTATTTGCACTATCACCCTTTAATTGCCGGTTTATTACTGTTCTGTTATTATTCTGAATAGATTCTGGTCAACAATGGTCTTCTATTGTACTCTATCTTATCACATTCCATTTCATTTTCTTTTCTCTTCCTTTTTGAATATCTTCAGATTGTGTGATTTATGTTACTGGGTAACAAAATGCCTTGTTTTCTGTTTTTGATTCTTTGTAATTGCTAAGTGTTGCTAATGTATGCTTTGGCAATGTAAGATGCACCTTATCATGCCAATAAAGCCCTTTTGAATTTGAATTTGACAGAGAGAGAGAGAGGGACTGAGAGAGAGAGAGAGAGAGAGAGAGAGAGAGAGAGAGACACACACTGAGAGTTGGAGACGAAGAGCGCTCACAGAGGCGGACGCACATCAAGGTGGGTGTCTCTCTTTAATCAAATCTTAGCTGGAGGTTGATTTGTTGTTTGTGATATTGCTTTTACTGATTTCTTCTTATATGAGTGGATTCTCTTGGGGCGAGAGAAGCTCTTTGTGTGGATCCAAAGAGAGCGAGAGAGAGAGAGAGAGAGAGAGAGAGAGAGAGAGAGAGAGAGAGAGAGAGAGAGAGAGACAGAGAGAGAGAGAGAAATCAAACACAAACGTTGAAATGAAAACAGACGGGTGCTGGCTGTGGCAGTCACACGGAATAAATAAACAGTGTTCGATCTCCAAAATCCACTCAGTTCATAACATGAACTGAGATTAATGATCTAATTGATTCCAGATTTGATTCCATACATAATTGGTATGTCAGCATCTTACTGTACATGGCTAATGACTTTCACAATGAGTTTTACTTTTAACGAAGCAATCACTGTTTCACTTTGATCAAATGCTAATTTGATGTCTATTTTGGAACCAGAAGGTGTGTCTAGCTATCTCGTAATGGAACGGAACTCATTGTAAACACCACATGTGTGTATTGCTGTTATTCTCTCTGCACAGACTGTTTTAATGAACGTAACTGTTAGGAAACACACGTTAGAGGACGCGTTAATTGGCACTGTCACCTGGAACAGAGCTAACCA
>NC_139643.1:50105310-50112810 GCF_964638095.1 Poromitra crassiceps | reverse complement strand
AAGTTGGGAAAAAAACCTTCAGACTGGAAGGAAGTTCGACGGAATCCGACCAATCACGACACGCGTGTCCACGGAAAAAAATCCGCGAATGCGGCATATTGGATTCTGCTTGGACTAATGAGCGGAAGACCCGCCTTTCTGTTTCCCATTCCGGTTGGCGCATGCTTCTCCCCCACGAATTACAGACGGAATGGCAGGAAGCATTTGAAAATTGCGGAAGCCAACTTGTCTGTTCTATAAGAGACTACTCACTGAGAGGCCATGTTCTTCAAGAGGAAACGGAGCTAAAGCTTTCAGAGAGAATAGCAGATTGAGTCGAAATGAGAAAGTGAAAAATCACCGACATGTTTATTCTCCTCAGTAAAACAACGCCAGGGAGGATTTGACAAAACACGCTAGAGGCTACCAACTGTCTTGACCATGGTGTCCTTTGATTATTGTATACCAAGGTATCATAGTCTATGTCAGTGGTTCTCAACCGGGGGGTCGGGACCCCCCAGGAGGTCGCGCGATTATTTTGGGGTATTGCGGGAGGATTGTCAAAATGGAAAATGTTTTTTCTACCATGATGATTAAAATTCCCATAGCAATGATTTAATGTATATTGTATATAAAGCTATAAACTATAAACTGTATAAAAAAAAGATTTCAGTGCGTGTGTGAAATCAGTGTGTGAATGCGTGCACAATGGGAAGTCATTGGTTTGATCGGGCAGCGGCGGGAAGGTGGGGTCACGAACCCCACCCTAAAGGTTTTTGGGCGTCACGGCTTAAAAAGGTTGAGAACCACTGGCCTATCTGACACCTTTAAATGCACACTATGCAAAAATAAGTTTGTATCAATGTGTAGACATTATTAACATGTTGCTGGGCTGTAGGCTACTGTTAATTATAACACTCAATCTCAAAGTGAAATTTAGAGCAATAATCGTAAAATAAATAAATCCCATGCATACATCGTCCAACTGTCCTCCACTATAATACTGCATGCCACTGTAGTCTATTCTCTCTACTGAAGAAAGAATTAACATGTATCTCTATTCTGCTAACTGCCACTTAGACCAAACTCAAACTGTTACATAACTGGCTAAGTGAAAGCCAATTAGCAGTAATGCAGCAAGTATGCTGTAAATATGAAGTCAATATTTCTGAAGAACAAAACAAAAAAATAAAATAAAGCTTATTAGAAGACGACACTAACTAAACCCAAGGAATGGAAAAAAAAAACATTTTACAAGCAAATGAAAATGAAATGTGCCTGACTATGACTTTACAGTGTGTGCCTCATGTATTTCAGCATCCATCATCTATCTATCTATCTATATATCTATCTATCTATCTATCTATCTATCTATCTATCTATCTATCTATCTATCTATCTATCTATCTATCTATCTATCCATCCATCCATCCATCCATCCATCCATCCATCCATCCATCCATTTGTAAACACCACGTTTTGTTTCCACCATGAAGGAGCAGAGGGGAGTGAGTGGAGACAAGGTTCAGGCCATGCAGGGCTAAGCATCTGCTGGCCAAATCCTCGCTACCGTATCACTCAGGGTTTATTGGAGGAGGACGAGGTGAGGATGAGGTTACCAAACAAGTTTTCTCCCATGGAAAAAAAAAAATGATTGGAAAAATGATTCACGGAAAAGAAAAGGGGAAAAATAAGTGTCTTTTCTGCAGGGAGCGATGAGTTTAGAGAGGACAGATAAAGGTTTGCTTCTCGTCTTGCCTTGGCAGATTCTTCTCCCCCTCTTCCTCCCCTCCTCCTCCTCGTCTTCCTGTGACTTTCTGGTGAACTCTCTCTGCTCCCTCTCCCCTCTAGTGAGAGAGGAGCAAGACTTTTCAGGGAAAAGAGAGGGGGATAAGCCTCAGACTCTCTCCTGCTTTTTCTTATTCGTTTCTCTGGATCCTCTGCGTCTCCCGCGGGCAGAGCTCACTGTTCCTCCCTGGTGCCCCTGGCTCTTATCTCCCCTCCTCTCATCTCCACTGCTCTTTCCACTGCTGTCCTCTCCTCTCCACTCCTCCCCTCCTCCTCCTCTCCTCTCCTCCTCCTCTCCTCTGCTCTCCTCCTCTCCCCTTCTCTCCTCTCCTCTCCTCCTCTCCTCTCCTCCTCTCCCCTTCTCTCCTCTCCTCCCCTCCTCCTCCTCCTCCTCCTCCTCCTCCTCCTCCTCCTCCTCCTCCTCTCCCCTTCTCTCCTCTCCTCTCCTCTCCTCCTCTCCCCTCCTCTCCTCTCCTCTCCTCCCCTCCTCCTCCTCCTCCTCCTCCTCCTCTCCCCTCCTCCCCTCCTCCTCCTCCTCCTCCTCCTCTCCCCTTCTCTCCTCTCCTCCCCTCCTCCTCTCCCCTTCTCTCCTCCCCTCCTCCTCCTCTCCTCCTCTCCTCCTCTCCCCTTCTCTCCTGTCCTCCTCTCCCCTTCTCACCCCTCCTCTCGTCTCCTCTCCATTCCTCATCTCCTCTCATTTCCATGCATTTCCAACTCTCCGACGCCCCGCCTTTTTACCTGCGTCTGAGTTTTCGGATTCACTATTGTGCCTAAAAAGAAAATGCAGTGATGTAACGTGAGCCTCTGCTTCTGCAAGAGCGCAGAGAGCCAGACAGTGATCCTTATATTCTCACTTATTAAAAGTCTAGACGTCTTTTTTGCTCAGAGGGCCGGAATAGAGACAAGTTAGCAAACGGAAGAGCGAGCGCTCACTTCCACCGAGGTGATGATGATGATACACGGGAAACGCCTCCGAGCCAAAGAACATTGTGAAGATCAACGTCAGCAACGTCAGAGTTGATCACGAGATGCGAGATATCTCTCCAGGTGAGTGTCTGCCAGCTCCACTGGCAGAAGAGAGGGGATCAGAAGAGTGACATCCACCCGATACGGAAGATTTGACGCGCGAGGGCAGATCCGTTGCCTTGATGCCGAGCCGCCATCCCTCGGAGCTGCGGCGCGTTCGTGCTTCCGACGTCTTGACAGCGTTGCCGGCGCGCGGATTAGCGACGCTCTCATGCTAGCTGGCTGCCCCCATCATCGCCAGACAACTTGAAAAGCGTTCTTGTTTATCTCTCGAACGCCTTCGAGACAACGGTAATGACGGAGTGCAGATTATGAAGTAAATAAAGTGAGAGAAACAAATGATGAAATAGGGGCCTTATTGTCGTGCGGGCGCGCCTGGTTGTCGTGCGGGCGCGCCTGGCTCCATCTCGCCTCGCGTCGCCGCACAGCCGACATCGCCGAGATGGTTTCACTGGAAAATGAGGCGTCTCTAATGCGGGGCTAAGCTCTTAAGCTGCTCATTTCTGTTTCCTTTGTTACCTCGCTTTTTGTCTGCTCACTCTGTTTCACTCTCATCTCTCTCCTTCCCTCCCTCCATCCCTCTCTCTTTCTTAGTCTCTCTCTCTCCATCTCTCTCTCTCTCCATCTCTCTCTCTCTCTTAGTGTCTCTCTCTCCATCTCTCTCTCTCTCCAACTTAGTCTCTCTCTCTCCTTCCTCTCATCACTCCTCTCTCTCCTCCCTGCCTGCTATGCTATCTCTATGTTGGCCGCCCGCTGGGAGGTGGATTGTTGTGGTTTCGTGGCCGTGGGTTCGAGGAGAGGAGCTCGGTCAGGAAGAGGCAGGGCAGCCGGGCACAGCGCCAGGCAGTGCCCCAAGACCTCTGCTCGTCTTCGCACGCACGCACGCACGCACACACACACACACACACACACACACACACAGACGCATGCACGCACACGCACACACACACACACACACACACGCACACACAGACGCATGCACGCACGCGCACGCACGCACGCACACACACACGCACACACACACACACACACACACACACACACACACTTGTATTGCTGTAGTTGCGAGGACCTTCATTGACTAAATTCATTCCCTCACAATAACTCTCAACTACAGACCAAACAGCTCTTTAAAGAAGTGAGGACTGGAACAATGTCCTCACTTTGGTGGAGTTTCTGTCTGCGCTCGGCTTATTAAACCTCTCTCTCTCTCTCTCTCTCTCTGTCTCTGTCTCTGTCTCTGTCTGTCTCTCTCTCTGTCTCTGTCTCTGTCTCTGTCTCTGTCTCTCTCTCTCTCTCTCTCTCTCTCTCTGTCTCTGTCTCTGTCTCTGTCTCTGTCTCTGTCTCTCTCTCTCTCTCTGTCTCTCTCTCTCTCTGTCTCTGTCTCTCTCTCACTCTCTCTCTCTCTCTCTCTCTCTGTCTCTCTCTCTGTCTCTTTCCCGCTCTTTCTCTCTCTGTGTCGGTTTATCTTCAGTTCAAGGAGGCTGGGAAAGAGTGTGGAAATGAGAGAGAGATGGTGAATATGGCGAGAATGAAAAATACTGCAAGAGAACCCAGACTTGTGTTCAGTGAGAGAGAGAGAGAGAGAGAGAGAGACAGACAGAGAGAGAGACAGAGAGAGAGAGAGAGAATTGAAGTTGAAGTTGAAGAGGAGAAACTCTTCTTCTTGTGTTGGGAGTGTTTCATTTCCTTTCAAACAGCATCAAAGCCAGTGAACAGAGAGGAGGGGGAGAGGGAGGAGAGGTGAATGAGAATGAGTGGACATGTAAAATAGAGGAAGGTGTTTTATCACAAGTTCCCAAAGGGGACTCTCTCTCTCTCTCTCTCTCTCTCTCTCTCTCACTCTCTCTCTCTCTCTCTCTCTCTCTCTCTCTCTCTCTCTCTCTCTCTCTCTCTCACTCTCTCTCTCTCTCTCTATCTCACACCACTTCCCACATCCCCCCTCCTTCTCCCTCTTTGTTTCGCCAATGGTGGAGCATTGGAATGTTAGTGAGCTCCCGGAGGGAATGCTTCCCCTGGTGTCACACACGCACATGCACACGCACACGCACACGCACACCCACACACACACACACACACACACACACACACACACACACACACACACACACACACACACACACACACACACACACACACACACACACACACACACAGATAGCATAACACCTGCAGCAGTACAGGACCCTGTTCAAAGCCGCCATATGATGCTCCTTCACAGTGAATGGGCTGTGGGGAGGAGAGACGACAGAGCCTCAAAGCCCCGCCTCCCCTGAATGATGGATAGATGGATGGAGAAGGAGATGAAGGTGGGCTAAAGATGTCCAGAGGGAGGACAGGAGCATGGAGTGTGATGATGCAGTGTGCACAGTAGGAATTCAGAAGGTGAGAGAGAAGGGGAGGTCAAGAAGAGAGAGAGAGAGAGAGTGTCTGGAAGAGTTTGCATGCAGAAAGAGACAGATACAGGTTTACACTGTTTCCCTCCAACTGTCAAGCAAATTAAGACAACTTTTGAAATGTTGCACAAAATAAAAGTGCCAATTAGGCCCCTTCCATCAGCTGCTTTGAAGTGAGTAAATAATATAGGCGTCCTGAATATCGGAAAAGCTGAGAAAGTCCATGAGTAAAAAATAAATATTGGGAAAACAGTTTTGTTTTGTCATCTAAAGAGAAAGACACACACTTGGCAATACTCCAGTGTAGTGATTATCATCATTATCATTATCATCTTTCATATCAAGCACCCCAATAGTCCACATCATGACCGGACCACTGTTTGATGAAACGTTGTCTCATGGGCACAAGTCTGGACGACTTTAACCGTTACCCCGGTCCGTCCCAGGTCCTTACTGTGTGGAGTTTGCATGTTCTCCTCGTGTCCGTGTGGGTTTTCTCCGGGTGCTCCGGTTTCCTCCCACCATCAAAGACATGTATGTTAGGGTTAAGACTCCTGTCAGTGCCCCTGACCAGTGACCAAGGCACTGGCAAAAGAGCTGGAGTTGGTCCCCGGGCGCTGCACTGCGGCTGCCCACTGCTCCTAGTTCTAGGAAGGTTCCTAGTAGAGGATGGGTCAAATGCAGAGGATGAATGTCCCCATCGGGATGAATAAAGGATAACTTAACTTAACTTAAGTCTGAGAATATTGTGATTGTGAGATATGATGTGATAGAACTCCATGACGGTCTGTATTGTAGGCAGCAGATAACAGTGAAACTAGGATCTTCTACATTCTCTCATTCTCTAATGTGTCCACTTCTTGCCAATGAAATAATGGGGAAGTTATAACAATTCATCAATGTGCTGCGGACCCCCTCAAACCCCCTGGAGGACCCCTGGTGCTTCTCGCACCGCATGTTGAGAACCCCTGCTCTGGTGCACCAACTAACGCAACAAAGGATGACTTCTACAAGTGTGAAATTTTTAACATTTAAGAGAATCTAAACTAATAACATTTGTGCAATGACATTGAACATCTTGTCGCGAAATCATCGTTATTTATTGCTGAATTTCTTTATGAAAGGGGGGGGTGAGTGTAAAAACTTTTTTGGCTTGAGGGAATTTTATCGAAATTTCCCATTTGCATTCAGCTCCTCGTATTCGATAACTCGTGATTTGCAAAAAAAAATAGTTGGACGGAGAGCCAGCGAACAGATAAAGGGCTTGTTGAAGCTGCTCATGTCTTCTGGCTCAGAAGGAGGAGCAGGAGATTAGTCCAAATCAACATGAATCCAGCTGAACTCTGTGCGAACCTGAGAGCGAGGCTGCCTCAGTGCTTCTCAAACAGACACTCTGGGGAGCCGCATCCCGCGCGCCAACTCTTTCTCACGCCCATAACTATTTTACATCTCTTATTTTTGTCTCTCTCTCTTCCCTTCCAACCTGAGCGCAAACACACACACACACACACACACACACACACACACACACACACACACACAAACAAAGGAAAACAGAGTTGTGTGTATGCGCCCGTGTATGTGCAATGAATTAGTTGTACACAATTACATTATGGTAATATTGTGTATAGTTTGGAGTATAGAATATGACAGAGTGAAGTTGAGGCGACTCGTGCAGTGTTTCGTCGCGTTAGACGTTGCAGCGTTCGTTTGGGTTTGACAGGAATACGGCTGAACTCTGTGTGAACCAAACACACTCCTGAGACTTTCCCAACACTCCCAAAAGTTGCTTTTTCCTTCGCCCCAAACTAATAGTGCACCTTTATGTTTCTCCCTGTCTCCTTCCTCAGCCCGTTCAAACACCTGTCACAAAGACTCACTCAAGTCTGAACATGCCCACACCCCAGACAGCCCCTATACACTGCTCTGTCCTCTATACAAGTCAGACAACAGCTGGTTTGAGACGAATACTACTTTTGTTCACTAACATACATACATGCACACACACACACACACACACACACACACAAGAGGCAGCATGAACTAGTCGACGCATCGACGTAATTATCACGCCTACCGGAGGACGTGGAGAAGTCACCAAGGGGTTTGTTTGAGACTTGCGCTCAAAGCGTTGCACCAGGCAGCAGCCTGCCGGAGCTGCTCTACTCATCTTTTCTCTTTTTCACTCATTTCTATATATTAACTTTTTCTAAATGTATTTGGTCATCAAAGTAAATTAGGTTATTTGGCTCTCTACCCACCTTATTTTTGAATGTCCCACTGTAAAAAAGAATTGTGGCTACAAGGTTTA